>NC_052620.1:25637686-26000639 GCF_016545825.1 Eucalyptus grandis
ACCATCTCTTTAAAGTGGTCAGAAATAAGGCCATCACTTTTAGGAATGTCGAAGATAACTTCAGAAATAGAAGGTTGCAGTGGAACTGGGGCATTGACCCGGTCATCTTTTCTGGGGATCATTAGCTGCCTTCCTTTCAGCTGGTGCGTCTTGATTAAGGACTTTGGTGCAGCAGCTTTTGCTGCTTGCTGAGGATGTTCTTCCCCCTACCCGAGGGCGGTTTGTATCTGTTCACCAGTTTGTTCATGCCATGCTTTTCCTTTGTGTTGTTTGGGTTGCCACGATTGTGGCCTTTACATCCCGGCATCCCTCCACTCATTATGATCTATTGTTTTGAGTGTGGTTTTGATGGTGTGATCTTATGTACAATTGGTCTTTGCTCATTATATTTATTACCTTTCACCAAAAAAAAAACATGAGCATAGTGTACACCGTACATTTGGGACTTTACATTTCCATCGCCCATTCAAGATATCATATGCTGCGTTATCTTTCTTGATCTTGAAGACCGTCCTGTCGACGAGGAAAGTAGGATCGCGTGATGTCATCGAAGAGAGATGCTGGGAGAGAGGTCAGATGTGTTGACTGTGTTTGATGGGTATGAAGATCCGAGAGTCTACTCGGATCAAGCAGCAATCGGAGTTTTCTGTCTTTTTGAAATTTGGTGAGGTAAATCGGGGTTTGTCCGGAGGGTGGTGGAGATCAGAGGCTCCGATTGATAATATGGTCATGATGTCCGAGGCGATAACATTATGGGCAATCCTTTGAAAAATTGCCAGTATACACTGCTGAGAATCCCAGGACTAGAAAGAGACTGAATGGTTTGTTGCAATAGTCAGGTGCTGCTGCATCCAATGACTAGCCTAAGGTTCGCTTCGGAGAAGACTTATTATATAATTCATACGTGGATGATCAAGATATTCATGGTTTAATCAATTGTGATATGGGACTCATGTGCTCCACCTAGTAATATGTTTGGTCTAATGTTAAAACAAAGATATAAAAATGGGTTTCTCAATATGTACTGACCAAACACTTTCTTCGGCATGAAATACAACTTGATATAATACAACGTGATTTCTAAAACTTGATATGACCTATAAACATACGGCTTAGATTGACAGGAAAAAGAAAATGACTCATCACAAACTCTATGGTGATCGCATTGTCCAAATTTTGCACATTTCCTTGATGATGCCAGCATTCATTTCTCATGAATTTGAATGTACCATTCCAGCAACTTTATAGTAATTCGTTAGGCAAGCGCGGGGCTAGTCTTGGGTTGCAAACATCTCACTTTGTGACCGCCACAAGGCATATGTAATCAAACAAACATCGACAAATGAGGGACATTGAATCCCCAACGCATCGATCACAAAACAGACATTGTGAATGTTCGAAGGTCGATGTTCTGGAATAAGAGGAACGATTAGTCAAATGGAGAAATTAAGTAAAAACATGCCTTTGTGTTGGGTGTCCTAAACAAGAAGTTTTACCTTGCTCGTAAAGCCTCAACAATGTAAAGTTGTGAGCCAAAGGTTAAAAAAAATACCTAACAACGGCAGAAGCAAAGTGAACGAAAGGAGAATGTCGCTCAAAGAGAGAGAGAGAGAGATAGAGAAGGGACTGGCATAGAAGGACCAAAGTGAGCTAAGCTTGATTTATTTATTAAATGGGTTAAAGGTGGGTTTATAACATATCGAGTTAAACCTATTATGATTCATTATCTTAAGTTAGAAGTGACCCTTATGCATGCGTGCATACATACATGCATACATACATACATACATACATACATACATACATACATAGTTTAGAATATGAATTTGTGACTCATTTTGACAGTCGTATCATTAAGGTATGGACATTGTCTATTCCCTAAACATGCTAAGGAGATAAGCCCAATCATTAAAGATCAAAGTGACCTTATCACGTATTGACTATTGATTGGTAGGCAGTCCTGCATCACGAAAAGTCTAAATGGCGTGACCTAAAGATAAGAAGTTTGGCAACATCTTAGCTTTAATGTGAGGAAGATAAAGATAGTCGATATAGAATGTCAAAGATCAGACATGTACACCGATTATCTCTTGATTGGGGTCGGGCGGCAGCGGAAGCTATTTTCAGGTGCACGATTTCAATTCAAAAGAAGGAACATCATGGAAAATCTACCGTTTCGATCAATTTAGGTTGCCAAGTCAAAGGAAACCACCCTCTTTCTCTGGCCTTCGTGAAGGATATATGAACCCAACCTTTCCCAAATACCGATCCAATTCCTTGAATTAAGAAACAATCAAAACATGCAGTCCTTGCAGAGGAAACTAATTCTCGCGCTGCTTGCAGTTTTCATCTTCCCTCTCTGCTTCGCTCCAAATGAAGCGGCGAACGCGGCAAACACTTTGTGCTGGTCCACGGGGCGTGTCATGGCGCGTGGTGCTGGTACAAGGTGGCAACCTTGCTGAGATCATCCGGTCACAACGTCACAACGATCGATTTGGCCGCCTCTGGCATCAACCCGATTCAAGCTAGCTCACTCCTTTCGATTTCCGACTACTTCAAGCCCCTAAGAGATGTCATGGAAGGTTTATCTCGCATGAGCAAGTGATCCTTTTAGGCCACAGCTTTGGTGGATTGGCTCTTTCTCATGTCATAGAGAGATACCCAAAGAAAATTGCAGTTGCTGTATTTGTCATTGCCTTGATGCCTGGTCCGATACTTAATATCACTATGGTCTATGCTGAGGTATGCTAATTTCGAATCGGTATGATCACTGATGCAATTTTCTCTATTAGATTTCAATTTATGTGACACAATACTAGCGAAATAATAAGTACATACACTACCTAAAACGAATCAATTCTGTGGCATTTATTCTATTTGGCAACTTTTCCTTATAATTTTATTATCATGAAAAGTCAATTCTAATAAAAAAAAGCAGTTATATCCTCAATTGACCACTGTGATGACTTCTCTGCTGTTCCTTGTGTCCGAAGTCGTCGAGAAGGACGGGTTCTCTAGGAGACATCCACTATAGCTATGACAAATGGGCCAAACAACCCGCCGACCGCCTACACACTCGGCCCAATGTTCTTGGCCTCGAGGGCCTATCAACTCAGCCCGATTCAGGTACCTCGGAAATTCTCAAAATCAATCAAATTGGAGCTCCTCTTTAATAAAAACAACTTCTTCTTTTTCCCTTCCTGTAGGATTGGACGTTGGCCAACACGCTAATGAGACCGCAACGCCTGTTCAACGACGAGGACATGACGAGGGAAATAACGTTGTCCGAGCAAAATTACGGGTCTGTCCGAAGGGTTGCTGTCATATCCGAGGACGACAAGCTAATAGACAAGGACTTCATGCTGTGGATGATCGAGAGGAACCCACCGGACCAAGTGCTGGAGGTGAAAGGTTCAGATCATATGGTCATGATGTCCAAGCCTATGCGACTGCTCGCCCTCCTTCAGCACATTGCCAATATTACCCATTACTAATATGTTTCAGGTCCGACATATTCTTGCCTAGCGTTTATTTTTCTGGATGCCAACCAGATCTCCGTGATCCGTTCTTATTAGACCAATGAATAATTGACTCATTTCTAAACCCATAAAGATAATTTGGGCATAAATGAGTTTAAACATAATATGATTATTAATAATTTGGAGAATTTAATTGATTTAGAGAATTAAGAATACTTCGTCACTTCCAAACGATGGTGTACATAAGGCAATAGCATGATCAATGAGCTATAAAGATAACTAAGACCTGGAGAAACCTCGAGCAAAGATGGTGCAACAGAACTAGGTGATCTTGGTAGACCACCCTGCTGAACGGTTTCGGCAAGGTTGACAACAGAATGCTCGAGCCTGAGTATTTATCATTATACAATCAACCCGATATCAATACAAAATAATAGCACAATATATATAAAATATAACCATAAACACTTGAAGAAGGTGGTTGGCCTAAAACAAAACTTTGGAAAGGTGCACCCAAAACTCTACTTATTAATTAGCAGCAAAATGCCTATGCAATGCCCCACCAGCTTCCCCCACCCAAAATAACAACCCAATGAGAGAGAAGAAGAAAGCAAAGGAAATCGTGCAGCATCTAAGTTCTGTCATTCTTCTCAAGAAACCCTTCCAACTCGGCACCAAGTGCTTGTGCACATTGACATACTTGCAAACCTTTTCTCCCTTCTTTCTCACAACGGACTCCACAAACCACATAGATCACCAAACATCCAACATCTCTCTACACAAAATGGTGAAGCGATACTATGCTATTAAACATACTTATGAACTAGATCAGTGCCCCCTTTCCACGCAATTCCCAAAGCTTGCGCTGCACCTGAAGCCAAATTCTCCACAGAATTATCAAAAGCCTTCAATTTCTGCACACACAATAAGAGAGGTCAACCAAAGAGGATTAATAATTTGGCATTGCGGTGATCATTCTTCCATAATCATATCTAAATAAAACAATTTGAAAGCATAGACTACCAGCACAGTATGTAATCCATCAGGCACGAATAAGTAAGCAAAGAGAAAGCTCCTGATAATCAGCTGAAGTGAGAAAGGTTTTCAGGGGAAAAAATAAAGAATAAACCCCACAACCTGATGACATAAGATGCTGGACAATGAGGCAGAGTCTGAATGCTAACTAATCATTGGAGCAACAATCACTGAATATCAGAAAAAAGACAAATAGCAACACTCAATGCAGCAATTTTTTTTTCAATGGAATGTGATTGGTCCGTGATTTTAATGGGAACGGCACACATCTGAGAACCAAGGGATAAAAGTATAAATAGACTAATGTGCTAACTATCTCTATGCAGCTAAAAAATATACGAAATCTGGGCAAAAAAAAGGACACTTGACATTAATTCACTTGCCTGGCCAAGAAGCGATTCTTCACTTGCATTCTCCAGCTTCTCCAGTGCAGATTTCCGCCGCTGGTCACTCTCATCCTCCTTTTCCTCTAACACAGCAGACTCATCTGCCCCTTCTTCCTCCTTGGAAGAATCTGAGCTCTCATCAACGTTTTGAATATCGGAAATGCTCTTCGTAGCATTTTTAGCAGCCTCAGCAGCCTAAATCTATAAAGCGCAGGTTAAATAAAATGCACAACCAAGGACCTCTTAACATTACAGACCTTGAAGTAGGAACTTATGGTAAGCCAAATTCCTAGTAATCTGATAAGTGCAATGTTAAAACAAATTCGTGAATGACTTAATCATTGTCATAAGTAGAGGACAGACTATTGACCCAACAAATTCGTAAACAATTTAATCATTTTCATAAGCAATTAGATCTTCTCCTAAGTCCGGACCTCTGAACACTGTTATAACATACAAACGGACTATCAACACAACATTGTACTCAGCTATTTGTGGTCATTTTCAGATCCCAGTGGTAGCTAATAATACCCAAAACATTTGATTGAGTGCAAAACCAAACTCTCTCGATCAGGAAAATTTTGTGGTGCGCTAGGTCGTCTCTTCATGATTGCTTTTTGTCCAGTTCTTTTCCACATAATATGTTTTCTTTTGACAAAATATTTGGACTCGAGCTAGAATCTATCGAATGCAGACGAGCCCAACAGGGCATGAATTCCAGAAACTCAAATCACGTTAACCTCTGAAAAGCAGGCCATCATCTATGTAACGTGACAATCAAAGAAGCAGCAGGGCGTCTCTTTGGTTGCGAACTGTGTTCATGTCCTGAGCTTGTACGTGCAGCTAGTAGTTCAGCTGCGATTCTCTTTGTTTGGAGCGCAATGAAGACAACTTACTACGAGATCCACAAGACACACATAAGTACGTTGTACAAGGTACATGCAAGCCTCGGTTTGTGTGGCGGCTCTAGTTATCATATGCTTGCGAAATCCTTCCTGATCTCTAGACTGTTGTGTCGGAGAGGAAACTAGGATCAAGCTATGTGATCGAAGAGAGGCCATTAAAAAAATGCATCGGTCTCTTTCTGTGTGTTGATCGGGATTGATGCATTTGAAGATCCGAGAGCCTGCTTGGACTAATGCGGTTCAAGCAGCAATCGGAGATCACAGTGTATGACACATGAAGGTTGCTTTCTTTCTGTTTATATTTTCCTCTGTCCTTTTGAAATTAAAATTGCTATGGCCCCTTTCTTTTGAGTAGGATTGGACGTTGGCCCCCACGTTGGTGAGGCCAGAACCCTTGTTCGGTGACTAAGACATGCCGCTGGAAAAATAACGTTGGCTGAGGATTATTTACGCTGTCCAGAGGGCGGCTGTTAACAGTAATATCCGAGGAAGAGTCGCATGTTCGAAAGGGATTTTGTAAAGTGGATGATTGAGAGAAATCCAGCAGATGGAAGCCTTGGAGATCAGAGGCTCTGATCATGTGGCCATGATGTCCCAAGCCGATACGATTGATAGGCAATCCTTTGGTGAAAAGGGACTGAATGGTTTGTTTCAACGGCCAGGCGCTGCTGGGTCAGATGACTAGCTTCAATTCAAGTTCACTTTGGAGAAAAGTTATTAAGATTTATTTATCCACGGATGATAGATCTTTTTTCGTAGTTTCATCAATTTCGGTATGAGGATTTATGTGCTCCACCTAGGAATTTGCTTGGTCAGATGTTGTAGCGAATATAGAAGAATGGATTCTTTTCCGAGATGTACTAGACTCGGACACACTCTTCCTCGTTGAATGCGATTTAATGTAATGCAATACTGCTTTCAAAAAATGATCTACCCTACACATATATACCCTAAATTGATGGAGAAAAAATTGGAAAAGTATATTAAAAAAAAGTATTAATCTTATTGTATTAGTATCAATTTCATCATATATTTCATCATAAACTTTTGAATTGGATTAATTTAATCATAAACATTTTATATTTGTACCAATTTAGTTAACTTGACTAATTTTGGCCTAAAATTAGTGACGTAGACGTCGGCTATAATACCCGGTGCGGTTGGTGCTAACTTGGACTTTTTTTTTAAGAATATTTCGAATTTTTTTTACATTTTTTGTGTTTTTTTCTTTTCTTTTCTTCTCTTTACATGTTTTTGGGGCAAGGCCCGGCAACCCTCACCGAAACTGGGTGAGGGCTGCAGCACCTTCGTCTAATCTTGGCAAGGTCTCATGGGCCCTCGTCGGCCATCGTAAGGGCCCGCGAGCCCTCACCCATTGCTGGCGAGAGTCGGCGAGCAACTCTTGCTGGCCCCCAGCTTAAAAAAAAAAAAAAGGAAGTGAAGAGAGCAAATATATATCCAAGTTAGTATTAGATGTGCCATATAGAATAACCAATATTCGCGTCAACAATTTCAAGTCAAAATTGATTTGGCAATTTTTTACAAGTTTCAGGACTAAATTAGCAAGTTAACTTTGAATTGGCCACCATATAATATGTTTGGGAATTTTTGGACAATTTTTCCAGAAAGATCCTGTGCAATGAAACATGATTTATCTGAGAAAATGTTATTTGCCTTGTCGCTAAACAAACACAGTGGCTTGATCAACATGTTCGCCAATGTCAAATCCTGCAAAATCAAAAAAGGGTAATGATAAAGGAGGGAGAGCTCTGATTGATCTGAAACATGTTTGGTCGAGTTTGTGTTGTCAGCCATCCGACAAAATTGAAACGACACAATACAAAGACGATTAGCATGGGGTGTAGTTTCTTATATGTCTTTTGTTTTACCCCAATTGGGCTGAGCTGATAAACATTCGATGACAAGAAATTGAGCCAGAACCGAAGGTGGTCGATGGGTCGAGTCTTCGTAGGTGTAGCGGCTGTCTAGAACCGGTGGCCGTCTTCTGAGAGACTTCACTTGCAAAGTACAACAAACTATTAACAAGATTTTTGGCTATTCCCTTTTAACGTTTTCTACTGATGATGGCTGACAAATGCGAAATTCGTGGGTAAAAATGGAGTGAAAATTGTATCACTAGCAACGATAGGTTTAAAATTGAACGCACCTCTTAATTGAGAGTAGAAACATTGAGCTCAGGACCAGGCATTAAGGCAGTCACAAAAACAACAAGGGCAATCTTCTTGGGAAATGTCTCCATCACCTAAGAAAGAACCAACCCACCCAAGCTGCGATCGACAAGGATCACTCTCTTGTGTGAAGCTAGAACTTCCATGACATCTCTTAGGGACTTGAAGTACTCGATGATCGATTGCAGAGATTTGGCCTTTTTTTTTTTTTTTTTGGTCAGTTCAGAGATTTGGCCTTTGATGGGAGAACAATAACAAGAAGATGATTTTTTACATAACGGAACAAAACGATCTCTCATCTTATATAAACCTAATAGGAACCAATATAGTAGAGTAAAATATATACTAAGCACGCAAACACAAGATTTTTTACACGGAAAACTTGAGGAGATCAAAGACAAGAGGTCGAAGTCCACTCAAAATCTTCACTATCAACAAAATCGTGTGAACAAAGTTCTTCTCTAGTAAATATTAAATGTACATAGTAGCAAAGACGTCAAAAACATCATTTTTAGCACTACACATAAATTTCACAAGAGATGAAGTATAAATGTAACCAAAAACACAAGTTTTGATCAACCCATGAAAAACCTGATGTAGGAATTTCAAACGAAAATCAAACCGTTCAAATTCGATAAGAATGCACCATGAATACATGGACAAAAAATTCAATTTAATCAGATCACGAATCAACCTCCGATGCCAGCTTGATTTAAATCAGACTCTTCCTTATATCCTATATTTTATGCTTTCTCTTTCTTTCTTATCATTGCGTCTCAATTGACGTTTTTTGCGGCTACCATTTAAAAGATAGTGAGAAACCTTATTTTTTTTCATTTGACTTATTATACGAGCTCAAGCTCTTTTGGGGTTGCAATTCATTGGGCTTCTTCCACAAGAGTGAACCCAACTAACAACCTGAAGCAGGTCGATACCAAAAGTCGCTAAGTTAAGTGTAGTGACTCTGTAACCGGATGATCTTAGCAATTTCCCGATCTTGTACCAACACCTTGCACCGTGGCGTGAACCATGAAACAATGCAAATTGGTTGCTTTCAAGTGATGCTTCCTTCTACTCGAAGCAGAAGAGGAAGAAGATGAGGAGGGCAAGTGATGCTAGGTTCAGGTTCTTGTCCATATGCCTCTTGCTTGTGTTGGAGAAATCTTCCTGGAGCATTTTGAAGCTAACAAAACGTTTCCATCAGTCTAGTCTGAAGATTTGCATACTCTACTATTTAAAGTCTGAAGACCTCCGGACTGCCAAACTCAAGACTCAAAGTCTATTCTCATTGACAATTTCTAATCCGTCGAAGAAGGGCTATCCAGGACTGGATGTTTCGTTAAGGATTTGACCTTATCGACTAGAGAAGATCTCTTGGTTGGATATGACATAACGGAATCCTTTATTGATTCAAAGATTGAGGATCCGATGATTGGCGAAGTATACTTGGAATGTTCTACTTATGGAAACCAAGATCCTGATTGTATGGGCAAGCGGGATTGATGGGCTATCGACATGTTCCTTAAATAACTCGAATGATCTTCCTAATTGATTCTGTCCAACGGGAAGATTGGAAGAATTCCTTTGGTAAGTGCCAACGGGTATGATGGCATAAAGGAGTATAAAAGGAAGACGTTCCAATTATTCGAGTGCGTGCGCGATATAAGAATTCCAAAGTCTAAAGTTCTTTGTTCTTAGTCAATTCATTTTCTGAGCGAAATCTTGTACACAAAAGAGAGTTCATATTACTAAGAAACCTTGAAGAAGTGTGATAGAGTATCTACACTGTGGAATCAAGGGAGAACCTTGCTATAACATCTCTTTTGTTCATAGTGAAATCCAACCGGTGGGCTGTCAATGCGGAAGAGTGGACGTAGGCTTGGAATAAGCCAAACCACTATAATTTCTATGTTCATTTTCTCTTCCCTACTCTATGCTTTACTTTGATCATAATTTGCCTTGTTAACGAAAGGAGAACTTCCTATCTATTGTCTGCTTAGTATTACTCTCTTATCTTGAGAAAAAAATTTTACACATATTCACCCCACTCTAGGTGCTTATACTAGCTATCTCAATTGGTATCGAGCACATGTGTACTCACTTTATTTGAAGTGTTTTACTTGAGTTAAAGATCCATGGCTAGTATGTTAGCTCCAGGGCTGGTAAAAGGGCAAAGCAATACCAGACCGCCTTACTTTGATGGAAAAGAATACAACATATGGAAAAACAAGATGAAGGCGTTCCTAAAATCAAAGAATCCTCTGGAATGGGATGTTGTAGACAAAGGAATCATTCCTAAAGTTGCATCTGTCTTAGAGAGAGGAAAAGAAGCTGTTGAGTCTAGTGAAATGACTCAGGAAGAGATAACCAAGAGACAAGCTCTTGATGCAAAAGCAATTTATTCTTTATATTGTGCTTTGTCACATACTGAATATAACAGAATATCTTCTTATGTTATAGCGAAAGAAGTTTGGGATAGATTACGTATTACCTACGAAGGAACCGATCGAGTGAAAGAAACCAGAGTCAACATTCTCCTCGGTCAATACGAAGCCTTCAAAATGAAATCAGGAGAATCTATAACTGACATGTTTAGTCGTTTTACAAAAATCGTGAATGGTCTTGAAAATCAAGTTCAACTAATTTCTGATCCCATGAAAGTAAACAAGCTACTGCGTGGACTCTCTAAGGAGTGGAATCACATAAAGACTTCAATAAGGGAGACACAAAGAATTATGCCACTATATGTTGATGAGTTGGTTGGAACTCTTCAGTCTTATGAAGTGGAACGAATCAATGAAGGCGAAGATTCTAAAGGTAAGAAGTCCATTGCATTAAAATCCAATGATGATTCTGATGTTACAGATTCTGAAGATGATATGGATGATGAGGAGCTTGCTCTTATGATAAGAAGATTCAGAAAGCTGAATAGAAAAGGAAGAAGATTCAATCAAAAGAAACAAAGTTTTTAAAAGTAACAGACTAAGTCTGTTGAGGATGATGATCAAATAGAGATGTAGTCTGCTTTGAATGTAAGAAAAATGGACACATCAAACCCAACTGTCCTCTTCTGAGGAAGAAGAAAGGAAAAGCTGAAAAGTATCGAAATGCTCTTAAAGCATAAACCTGGAGTGATACAGAATGTGAAGAAAGTGATGATGATTTTGCCAACATATGTCTAATGGCACAATCGGATTCAGATTCAAACTTTGAGACAAACTCGGATTCAGATAGTGAATTTGGGGTGAATAACACTAAAATCCCTATTAAAGTTTCTAAATACATTGATGAATTGTGTTTTAGTCTTAAGATTTCTCTTAAAAGGATTTCCGAACTTAAAAAGGAAAATCCTGCACTGAAACAACAGGAAAATGTTTTGAAAGAAAAGATGAAATGTTTAGACATGAATGTTTCTACTCTTAAAGAAAGAGAAGACAACCTTTCGAAAGGAAATGTATTTTTTAAAAATGACATATCAAATATTTCTAAAAGATTTTCAATAGGATCTGAGAAACTTGAGAAAATTCTTTCAGCATAAATACCTTATTTCAATAAATCTAGTTTGGGAATGATTGTGGAAACCATTCCTTTAATTGATTTTCCTAAAGTGAAGGAAATAATTAAGCAAAGACCCACAAGAGATGCTTACAAAAATCATTTTAAAAAGGTCTTTGCAAAACCAGTAGGTCGCAATGCTCTCAGATGTTCAAAGTGCAAAAGTTCAGATCACTTTGAGAAAGAATGTCCTCTGGTTTGGAAACCTGTTAAGAAAGTATAGGCAAAAACCGCATATCATACCAACACCAATGGACCCAAGAAAATATGGGTACCAAAGAAAGTTTGAGTTTCTTTTTTAAATGCAGGTCACTATCAAGAAAAAAGGTAAAATGGTATCTAGATATTGGATGCTTAAGACATATGACAGGAGATTCAAATTGCTTCATAAAGCTTATTCAAGTAAATTGTGGAAAAGTCTCTTTTGAAGGAAACAACAAAGGAAGAATTGTGGGATTCAAAACTGTAAAGATTGGAAACCTCACAATCAGCAATGTTTCCTTAGTGAAAGGACTCAACTACAATCTGCTCAGTATCAGTTAGCTATGCGATACCGGTTTCAAAATCAACTTTCAAGAAGGATTATGTTTAGGAACCAGTAAAGATTCTACTCAATCATTCATGGGTCGAAGACATAGAAATATCTATCTCTTGGACGTGAAACCAGATGAATCGCAATGTCTAATCTCAATTCAAGACGAAGCGAACTTATGGCAAAGAAAACTTGGGCACATCAATATGAAGCAAATAGCCAAAATTTCAGCAAAGACGCTAGTTCGTGGTCTGCCCAATCTATCTTACCAAAAGTCTGATTTATGTACACCATGTGTATTGGGAAAGCAGGTAAGAAATTCATTTAAACCAATAAATCAAGTTTCCATTAATCGTGTACTGCAACTTTTGCATATGGATCTCTTTGGACCAACCAGAACTCAGAGCATTGGAGGTAAGAAATATTGCCTAGTAATTGTGAATGACTACTCACGATTTACTTGGGTATATTTCCTAACAAGTAAGTCTGAAACCTTTTCTTACTTTGAAAAGTTTGCTAAAAAGATTCAAAATGAAAAATGCTATGTTATTTCAAGTATAAGAACAGACATGGAGGTGAATTTGAAAATCAAGATTTTACAAAATTTTATGATGAATCTGGTTTTCAGCATGTGTTCTCCTCTCCATATACTCCAGAGCAAAACGGAATTGTGGAAAGAAAGAATAGGTCACTTCAAGAAATGGCTAGAACACTTTTAATTGAAAGTAACATCTCTTCACATTTTTGGGCTGAAGCAGTTTCTACAGCTTGTTATATTATTAATAGAATTTTTCTAAGACCAATTCTGGAAAAAACCCCCTATGAGTTATTCAAAGAAAAGAAGCCTATTGTTTCATTTTTTCATGTGTTTGGATGTAAATGCTTTATATTGAAAAATGCAAATGATCGAGTTGGCAAGTTTGAAGAAAAATCAGACGAAGGCATCTTCCTTGGATATTCTACCTCAAGCAAAGCCTACAGAGTCTACAATAAGAAATCTCAATCTGTGGAGAAATCAATGAATGTCAAATTATAAGATTCTATGCAAAACGAATCTATTCGGACTCATCTTGAAGAATCAACTGCTCCAAACTCTACAAAGTCAAAATCTCAAGAAGCAGCTCAGACTTCGAAAGACCAGCATCAAATGATTGATGAGGATTCAAATGAAGAAAGTGATCATCAACCTAACAAACCAACCAGTAACTGGAAGCATAAGTCCAATCATCCCAAATATCTCATTATAGGCGACATTAATGAAGGAATTCGCACAAGATTCAAAAGGCACGAAGAGTCTAGTGTTGTGGCTCTTATTTCTGAAATAGAACCCAAAAGCATAGAAGAAGCTTTATCTGATGAAAGTTGGATTGAAACTATGCAAGAAGAACTCATGCAATTCAGTATTAATGATGTCTGGGAATTGACTCCTAAACCGAAAGGTAAATCTATTATTGGAGCTAAATGGGTTTTCAGGAACAAGATGGATGAGAAAGGAAAGGTCGTAAGAAACAAAGCAAGACTCGTGGCCAAAGGATATACGCAAGAAAAAGGGATAGACTATGATGAGACTTACGCACCAGTAGCGAGGTTAGAAGCAATTAGATTATTACTTGCTTTTGCTTGTTATAAAAATTTCAGGTTATTCCAAATGGACGTCAAAAGTGCTTTCCTGAATGGATTTATCCATGAGGAAGTCTATGTGGAACAACCACCTGGGTTTGAAGACCCAAGGAAACCAAACTCAGTATTCAGACTGAAAAATGCCTTATATGGTTTAAAGCAAGCACCTCGAGCTTGGTACGACAAGCTGAGTAATTTTTTAATTCAAAATGGCTTTGTCAAAGGTAAAGTAGACACTACTCTGTTTATCAAAAGAGAAAGCAAAAGTTTTCTGCTTGTTCAAATATATGTTGATGATATTATTTTTGGATCCTCTAATGAAAGTATGTGCAATAAATTCTCTAAGTCCAAGATGAATTTGAAATGAGCATGATGGGTGAACTAACCTTCTTTCTTGGACTTCAAGTGAAACAATTGAAGGAATGAACTTTTATTCATCAAGAAAAATATGCTAATGATCTTGTCAAAAAGTTTGGATTGGAAAATTGCAAAAAGACTGATGTACCAATGTCAAGCTCTTTGAAGATAGACAAAGATGAAGGAGGAAAGAAAGTTGACCAGAAGCTATATAGGAGTATCATTGGTTCACTTCTTTATCTTACTGCTTCTAGACCTTGTTTAGCGTTTGCATTTGTGCCAGATTTCAAGCAGATCCAAAAGAATCTCATCAAAGTGCTGCAAAGCGTATTATCAAATACATCGCATCAACTTCAAGCATTGGTCTTTGGTATCATAAAAATGGAGACTTTACTCTTCTTGGATACTCAGACGCAGATCTAGCCGGATGCAGAGTTGATAGAAAGAGCACCTCGGGTACCTGTCAACTACTTGGAAGTAGGACAGTGTCTTGGTTTTCAAGGAAGCAAAATACAGTGGCTCTTTCTACAGCAGAAGCAGAGTATGTAGCTCTTAGAAGTTGTTCAAAAATTCTGTGGATAAAACAACAGCTAAGAGACTTTGGAATTGAAGATTCATGCACGGAGATTAACTGTGACAACACCAGCGCAATCAATCTCACCAAGAATCCAATTCTTCATTTAAGAGCAAAGCATATAGAGATTCAACATCACTTCATTAGAGATCATGTTCAAAATAGAGAAGTTTCGATTCAGTTTGTTGACTCGAAGAACTAACTGGTGGATATATTTACAAAGCCTTTGGAGAAAAATCAATTTGAAGTTATTCGTACCATACTCAACATCTTGAGGTTTAAAGAAGTAAAAGTCTAGAGTCTCTCAGACTTAGATAATCAAGATTTTTTATTGTAAGTTATTTCATTCTCTCTCAGATTAAATCTTGAAAAGGTACAATCATCTGTCCATAATTGATTTTTGCTACTTTCAATTTCCGTTATTAGTGCAATCTTTCTTTTTCGAAAATGGAGTTAATTTTTAAATGGCAGTTATCTAATTTTTTGAAAAATGTAGTTATTTTTAAAAGGGCATCTTTTTACTTTCCATTACAACGTTTTGTATGCCTCTCTTCGACTGACCTATATACTATCTGTTCCTCTCCGTTTAACTCCAAAACCCCTAGAAAGCATCGATCTTCCACTTCTGTCTTATTCTCTTGTTTAATCTTCGAAAAGTTGTCATCTTTTTTGGGAAAGTCAAGTTTGGAATCTTTCAAAGACTGTGAAAGATGTCGTCTCAAAGGAAGTCTTCGAGGATTGCGAACAGGGGACCGCAACAAATGCGTGAGGGGCTTACGCACTTTGATCTCACCGAGGAAGAAGATTTTCCTAGTCAGCAGCAGAGCCTACAACATTCTCAGCAGCGTCCATCTTCACCATCTAGACCGCGAGTGTTGCTTGTCAAGAAGAAGAAGAAATAATTGAAGATGCAGAACCCGTAAGAACTCTTAAGCCCTCTTTTACCTATAAGCTTTATCGTGCTTTGAAAAAGGGTGGAACTCCTTTGAACTACATTGATGAATTTCTGAAAGACAAATGGTTCAAAAATGAAACCTTCTTTTTACGCAAAATGGAACGGTTGGGAATTGCCCCTGCTGGGCCGGCAGAAGAGGCCAGCAGGGGCAAACATTCCAATCGATCCACGTGTTGGAGGGCTGAATTAGCCAGATGGGAATGATGATGACAAGTTGTACAATCAGTTTCAACCGAGAATGGGTGTTTCGGCAAAAATTAGGGGCAAAAGGATAGACTTGTTTCAATCGGAGGAACACAAGCATCTCTACTCTAAGTTGTTGAAGCGTGGGGTCATAAACCCTAGAAGTGTGGATTTTGATTTCCTTAATGCTGTGAACATTAATTTAAGGGAAAAATTCAGTCTTCTTCAACTTGAACAGTTCTGTTCTGAATCTACAGAAGCCTATGCTGAACTCACTGCATATTTCTATTCGAATCTCGGTTTCCTAGATGCGAATAGATTCTCTTTTAGTGTCCGAGATCAGGACTATGTGGTGGATGTAAATATGTTGGCTGATGTGATTGGGGTTGAGAGAGGAAGATATCAACCTTTCAATGTCTTTATTGCTCGTACTACGTTGGAACTTGTTAATGATAAAAGGACAGAGGGAAAGGTTTCCTACTCAAGGATGAGTGCATTCAACATTCTGCTTCACAAGATTGTGATCAATTGCCTCAAACCAAAGTCTACTTCAAAAACTGATGTTTCAAACTCAGAGACAAAGTTGATGTATGCCATCAATGTTGGAAAAAAGTTCTCTCTTCCTCATACTATTATATTCCACATATATAGAGTAGTGGTGAAGGACAAGGGTCAACTTCCTTATCCAGCTCTTGTGACAAAGTTATTCAGACATTTGAATGTTCAGCCTCCTCAGATTCTTTATGTTCTATCTTGTGATCAAATGGTAGTGTGACTGAAAATGGTGTCTAAAATGCGTTTGAAGGAACTCAACAAGGCGTTGGAGAAATTCAAAGAGAAAACTCCTGTCAAATCTCATCAAATCTCTTCGGCAGCAAAAAGAAAAGGAATGAGCCCATGGTTGCTCTATCCAAGAAAAGAAGAGCTCTCATTGTTGAGGATGAAAAAGATGAGGAAGACATCACCATTACTGCAATGGCATTGAAGAATCTGAGTCGTTCTGTTCCAGAATCAATGGAACGACAAGAGAAAGACTCTGAACAGAGGACTAGAGAAAGAGAAGATTTGGAAACATAAGAGAAAGAAACAGAGGAGAAAGAAGCTGAAGAGAGAAATGTAGAGGAGGAAAGAATTGAAGAAGAAGAGGAAAGAGGAGATCAAGAGGAAGGAGAGAGGGGGGAACAATCTTCTCCACCTGAAGGCATGGAAACAGGGGGAGATCATGAGAAAAGAGGAATGTCCTCATATCCTGCTACCAGTGAAGGAGTCAGCCGCTCTCCAGCAGATCCAGAGGACATTTATGCTTCTCAATTTCCTGAGGAGGGACATGATGTTTCATCGCCCAATCTGTGTGGCTATACTGATTTGCCATCGTCTACCTTTACTCCATCTAATCGTGCAGAAGCTAGTACGCAGACTGATAATTCAGCAGATTTTCGCAAAATTCTGGATGTTCTCCTAGAAATGTGGGGTCAGATATATGATCTTGGATGCGAAGTACAGAATTTGCAGAATGCGAGTCAAGCTTCTTCAGGTTCTTTGAATGATCAAATTCAAGCCATTGCTCTTCAGATTCAAGCAAATGCTAAGAGTGAAGAGGTGACTAAACTGAAGGAAGATTTGACAAAGCTGGAAGGCCTTGTCCAAATCAATGGGAGATTTCCAGCTTATTCGTATTCCCAAGCATTCTTGATTCCTTCTCAACCTTTCTTATGATGACAAAAAGGGGGAGAGATATGATTTGAACCTACTTTGAACCTTGAACCTTTTTGAACTTGAACTATTTGTTTTGATGTAACTTTTGTGTCTGGCTGTGGACTGCATTTTGGATTTCGGATTGACTGCTTATATTAAGTATTATTAATATCTTATGGATGGCTTTACTTAAATGCAAGACTAACCTATTTTCTGTGGTTGCAGATTTTAGTGTTTCTAGTGTTATCAATAAACCATTTATCTTTATGAGATATCCATATTTGCTTGAGTAATATTTTACAGGTCAAAGTTATCCAAATCCGTATGAAAGTTTTGTCACCATAAAAAATGGGGAGATTGTTGGAGAAATCTTCGTGGAGTATTTTGAAGCTGACAAAACGTTTCCATCAGTCTAGTCCAAGATTTGCAGACTCTACTATTTAAAGTCCGAAGACCTCCTGATGCCAAACTCAAGACTCAAAATCTATTCTCATTGACAATTTCTAATCCGTCAAGAAGGGCTATCCAGATCGGATGTTTCGTTAAGGATTTGACCTTATCGACCGGAGAAGATCTCTTGGCTAGATATGACATAACGGAATCCTTTATTGATTCAAAGATTGAGGATCCGATGAGTGGCGAAGTATACTTGGAAGGTTCTACTTATGGAAACCAAGATCCTGATTGTATGGGCGAGCAGGATTGATGGGCTATTGACATGTTCCTTAAATAGCTCGAATGATCTTCCTAATTGATTCTGTCCAACGGGAAGATTGGAAGAATTCCTTTGGTAAGTGCCAACGGGTATAATGGCATAAAGGAGTATAAAAGGAAGACGTTCCAATTGTTCGAATGCGTGCGCGATAGAAGAATTCCAAAGTCTGAAGTTCTTCGTTCTTAGTCAATTCATTTTCTGAGCGAAATCTTGAACACAAAAGAGAGTTCATATTACTGAGAAACCTTGAAGAAGTGTGATAGAGTATTTACACTGTGGAATCAAGGGAGAACCTTGCTGTAACATCTCTTTTATTCATAGTGAAATCCAGCCGATGGGCTGTCAGTGCGGAAGAGTGGACGTAGGCTTGGAAATAAGCCGAACCACTATAATTTCTGTGTTCATTTTCTCTTCCCTGCTCTCTACTTTACTTTGATCATAATTTGCCTTGTTAACGAAAGGAGAACTTCCTATCTATTGTCTACTTAGTATTGCTCTCTTATCTCGAGAAAATATTTCTACACCTATTCACCTCCCTCTAGGTGCTTATACTAGCTATCTCAGCTTAATGTTTTTTCTTACCCAAAATTGGGCCTCTACTAAGGTGGGAAGGCGATGGGTTTTGTTCAGCAAAATCGTTTGGTGTTGACTAAAGCTAGCGAAGGATAACCTTCATTGGTCACCAATTACGAAATCAATGGCGTTGACTATTCTTGCGATCCCACATTTTTGTCCCTTTTGAATTGAAAAGTATTTGATAAATGATATAATCAGTGCACAAGATAATCTGGAAAGAAAAGAAATTGCTTAGGAACAACGAAGCCATTTAAAAGCATGGTATTCCTAATAGTGTCATCCATAGTGTACCAACGACGTGGAGAAACTAATTATTGATTTAAATTTCAAGTGTCAACCAATTCTATCTCTATCTGAAACGATTGATTTATACAATCAAGCTCTCCCAATATGGAAAATTTCATGTTGGGCTTGGCTATCTCTTTATGATTGCTTGTTATCCAAATCTCAACAAAAACAAAAGAAAAAAATCGACAAAATATATTTTCTATGGACAATATTTGTATGTCGTATGCTCACGAAATGTTTCTTGATCACTAGACTATCATGTCGAGCAAACCAAGATCTTACTATGTAAATGGAAGAGAGGTCATTAGAAAAATGTATCCATTTCTTTCTATGTGTCAATTGTAGTTTAATGGATTTGAAGATCCGAGAATCTACTTGAACTAACGCGGTTCAAGTGGCAATCGGAGATTATAGAGAATATATGAAGCGTTGCTTTCTTTATGTTTATGTTCCATTTTTTTTTTAATCTCTGTCAGTTTGCAATTAAAATTGGTAGGGTTATGCTCAGAGAACGGTACCGTCACTTTCCATAAAGTGACGGAGCCCTCCTCACGACACATCCCAAAGTGTAGGATTTTGGAAATTGGTATATCAAATTGAGAAAATCTATTGTCAAAAATATCAGTACTATAAAATTGCCCTACTGTAAAATTGACCATACAACTTTTGAGCTTGTATGATGTCACTTGTTATTTTGTGAGATTGTCGTTTTCATGAAATTGACGAAATCCCCCTATCACTCAATTCAAAACTTAATATTAAATGAAAACAAAATCAACACAAACAAAAAATGGAGGCAAAGCATAAAAGAGGAACTGGACATAGATAAATAGTGGTGCTAGCAATGGCAGCTACAAGAGGCGAAATGGTGGTGGGGCTGGGTTCAAATGGAGGGAAGGCGAGGTTGTCGGGTGGCGGTGGATGTTGCGACGAGGAAGGATAGGCGGTGACAGCGAAGACAATGCTATTGCGGGGGTTTCAACATCCGACTCTCATGAAAGTCGACGCCTTCATGTTAAAGTTATCCCTCGCCGTTGCTATCGAAGCTTGCAATCACTCCCTATCGTTTGTCCAATCTCCTTCTCTGGTACAAATTCCATTCTCTGATCCTTTTCTTTTGGGTGGGAGTGGAAGTCGAGGCCACAACCCTTATTCAACGATGAAGACAGGTTTGGCCAAGCAAAAAGTTTGAAATCTATTACATTTATGCAAATTCCATTATAAATTCTCTAATTGTATCAATCGAGTACTAAACATCTTCATATTTTGCTAATTGAGTATATACGGTCAATTTTAATTGGAAGTCGCTGACTTTGATGTTGACTATCCTATGTGACATAGCCGGCGTTGATGACAATTCTTAATAATATTTTAATATTTTTTCAAAACTATTTTTGTTTTCCTTTTTTTTCTTTAATTTCCTTATTTTATTTTTTCTTTTTTTGACTTTTATCTTCTCTTCTCACCCTCAGTGGCTTGGCAAGGGCGAGGGTTGCCCTCACAAGGCTAGACATGGGCATCCCTCACCCAAGGCAATCGCTGGCCATCAACGATTCTCGACAATGGTTGATAGAGGGAAAAAATGGGAAAAAGATAAATGAAAAAAGAAGAGAAAAGGAAAAAAAAAAAAAAAAAAAGGAAAAGTAAAGAAGGGAAAGAGAAGAAAAGAATAAAAATAAATATAAAATAAAATTATTAAAATATTATTAAAATATTATAGAAAATTATTAAAAATTTATTAAAATATTTTTAAAAATTATTTACATCGATATTGGACTTGTCGTATAGAGCAGCCGGCATCCACATTAGTTGTTTTTTGTCCAAAATTGGCCCAACTCAACTAACAAAATATATCGACCAAAAAAAAAACTAACAAAATATGAAAAAAGTATAAGATTTAATAGGTATAATGTTAAAATGTTTAGAACTAAATTGATAAAAGTGTAATAAGTTCGGGACTTTTTTAGACAATTTTTTCTCAGTATCTATTGCACAAGATCCTTTGGAACAAGCTTATCATTCTTGCAAACCAAAAACATCCTGCCCAGAAAACCATAATTTTATGCGATAATGTTATTTGCCTTGACATGTCCTCGTCGCTGAATAAAAGTAGTGGCCTTATCAACATGTTCACCAACATCAAATCCTGCATATTCAGAATAGAATATGGAAAACAAAGGGAGAACTTTGATTGATCAAATCGTAGCAAATTCACAATCTTGCACCCACACCATGCCCCGTGGCCTGACCCATGAACCAACGCAAAGTGCTTGATTTCAAGCGATGCTTCATTCTACTCGAAGCAGAAGAGGAAGGTTGAGCTCCTATCGTCCGACGTTTTTCTTGCCCAAAACTGGATCTCGCAAGGGGGGAAGGTGATGGGTTTTTCGTTTAGCGAGATTGTTTGGTGTTGATAGCAAAGGAGAACCCTATACGCATAATATACTTGATGGTTTTTATTCATGTGTTGATGGGCCTAAGTGGGCCCGTCCGCCCATGTTGGGCCTAAAAATCCGGCCCGCAAGATAAGGGCCCATGGAGGAACGGTTGCGATGCGAGGGGTTGTGTCTTTTGGGATAGGTATTACGTTGAGGGGTTGCATCCTTTGGAGGAGATGCTTTGAGGGAAAGTAAAAAGGAAAATGAATGTGCCTTTTGGCGTACGTAAGTTCCAGTATCTTTCTCTCCCAAAAAGAACGTAAGTTTTCTCCCTTTTTGAAGTAACAATACGCTCCTCGACAAACCGGATTAGAATCCTTCCTCAATCTTCAACATTGGTGTTTAATCTGTAAATAAGAAGGTACGCTCAACTCCGTGGTATGTCTTTGATCGATGATACATGTTTGTTCTTGGGCTCATCTTCCGCATTTGTTTTAGGGGTTCGATTTAGTGTCGAATCCGTTTTAGGGAATCATTAATTCCCAACATTGGTATCAGAGTTATAGTTCATGTTTCTTGATCCCATTTTATGTTATTGAATTATTTTTTGTGGTCGAAATTCGAGAAAAGCCACTTCTGGTTGATCGGGGACGAATAATCCCGATACCCGTATACTGTTCACCCCATTTTTTTGATTTTCTGTAAGTCAAAATTCGTTTCTAAAAACGTAGGATCGAAGCTCTCGTCGATACGAGAAAAATGAGTGGCGGATCGCCGCTAGGGGCCGCTGGATGCGCCGCCACGCACGGCCGAAACGTTGCACGCGCCGATTAGGTCCCCCGCAAGCGCGTGCGATGCACGCACTGTTTCGGCTGAAGGCGCGTGCCACGCACGCACCGAATGACGTCATTGTAATGTCAGCCAGGCACGCACATGGTCTATGCCGGTCGATTCGTCCGACCGGTCCGATTGATCCGACCTAGCCCGACCGGTCCAACTCGATCGTCCGTTGACTCCAACCCGGCTGACCGTTAACCGTTGACTTTAACCATTGACTTTGACCATTGACAAAAAAAAATGTGTTTCTTTTTCCAATTAAGTTTATATGGATTATATATAATCACAACCACCCGTGGTGACGGCATAGTTGGTTGAGCACTCATTCCTTTTGCGAGAGGTCCAGTGTTCGACTCCCTGCGTCGTCTGCCTTGTTGGAAAGGAACCCACAACTTACTCGGCAGGCAAAGGTGGTGGTGACTCTACTTGTTCCAGCGTTTACAAAATATCAACGGGAAAATACAAAATGTCATATGGAATGGTCGTCCCATGCCACAATCTGAAATTGTACGATTTTTCATGAACACTCTTCCACTAGAATGGCAAGGAGTGTTGAATCACTTATGGGAAGTCAACACAGTTACTTCGTATAAGAGTCTTGTGATGGCTTTTATAGATGAATATTACTGGATTGTTACAAAAGAAAAGATTAAAAAATTGAACAAAAAAGGATCTTTCCCAATTCATAAATTGAATGGCCGTTAGATGTTTTGGCTGGCCTTTATTTAGTATGCTTTATGAACATATTATGTAATGTTTTCTACCTCGCTAGGCTGCTCGCTTACGGGGGTTCCCTAGGTTACCAAAAAAAAAAAAAAGATTATATGTAATCCCTTATTTGTTCTGTATTTGTTGTAGGAACAATACCTCCCCTTAAGTTGCATACACCTATTCGCGTAATTACCGATGAACAAAATGAAAGGCTTTCTAAGCTGATAGCTAAGCTGACTGATTATCGATGGAAGAGTGGCGACTTAATTGATCATGTTCTTGAAGTCAACAGGAAAATACAAAATGTCATATGGAATGGTCGTCCCATGCCACAAACTGAGATGGTGCGATTTTTCATGAACACTCTTCCACTAGAATGGCAAGGAGTGTTGAATCGCTTATGGGAAGTCAACACAGCTACTTCGTATAAAAGTCTTGTGATGGCTTTTATAGATGAATATTACTAGATTGTTACAAAAGAAAAGATCAAGAAATTGAACAAAAAATGATCTTTCCCAATTCATAAATTGACTTGGTGTTAGATGTTTTGCTGGTCTTTATTTAGTATGCTTTATGAACATATTATGTAATGTTTTCTACTTAGTTGTTGTTAGTGTGGCAACTGATATGTTAGTTGTATTATATGAAAGCATTATTATTATATCATTGTTTGATATCAAATATTATTCGCTTTTTGTTATTATTAACTATTGTGGGTAGTTCATAGAAATTTTTGTAATTTCAAAGAATTTATTTTGCATAAAATGTTATATTAATAATAACTCAAAGTTATGATTTTGGATGATGATTGGAAACATAGTGACATTTAGATTCTGAAATCTTACTTGAAATTATTCATTAATATGATGATTTTGTGCAAAATGGATGCATAAATGATAGGCATTAATAATTCGAGCATATATGTCTAATATGTTCAAATCAATGGCTTCAACCACAAAGAGCATAGTCGATGAGCTAAATAAAGGTGAAAAGCTCAATGGCGATAACTATGAAATATGGCACATAAAAATATAATATGTGCTGGAAGAGCAAGAGGCACTAGAAACTCTTAACCTGACCATGGTAGAACCTAAATAATGAAATATTGCGCAGCATAAGAGAGATAAGGATGCATTTTCTGCATGAAAAAGAAAAAACTCCCTTACTTGCCTTATGTTGCTGAGTAGCATGGAAAATGATGTCATGCGAGAGTTCGGGCGTTTTAAGAATGCTAAGAAAATATGGAAAGCGTTGGCAGCAAGGTTTGGTCATACTTCGGTAACCAGACTAAGACAACTCACTATTAGGTTTGACTCTTATAAGAAGCTTCATGGTCTGACCATGAAACAACACCTTAGAAAGATATCAAACATGATTAATGAACTGAAATATGCTAGTCATGTCCTGACTGATGAGCAACAAGTGCAAGAAGTGATTCGTTCTTTGCCTCAAAATTGAGAGCATATGAAGGTGCACCTGACCCAAAATGAGAATATCAAAATCTTTGAGGATGCTGTGCGTCATCTTGAGCTGGAAGAAGACCGCCTTTTGGCGGCTAAGCTGGAAACTGAAATTTATCATGCTAGTTCCAGCTCACATATAGCTTCAAGCTCTAAGCGCAAACGCCCTAATTGGTTCGATAAAAGGAAAGGCAGAGGAACAAGTTCTTCAGGGAAGAACCCTAACATTGACCAACATGAAGGAGGAAAGCGTCCTCGAATGAAGAAGCTGACAAGGGTGAAGTGTTACAATTATCATAAGAAGGGTCACTATGCTCGCGACTATCGTGAGCCAAAAAAGGTAAACACCCCTTGTACATTTCAGAACTTTATTTACGTGTCGTGTATTCTTAATTGAGTCTAATCCTTCGTGGACTGTGGATTCAAAAGCGACAGACCATATAGTGAAGGATAGAGAATCTTTCATGGAATTCTGATGAGTACCAACTGGAACTAAGTGGATCTATGTAGGAAACAACTTCAGAGCATAAGTAAAAGGGATTGGCACTTGCCAACTGAACATACGTGGTAGACGTACTTTGTTCTTACATGATGTATTGTATATTCCAGAGATTCGTCGGAATTTAGTATCTATTTTAGTATTGGTTAAGTTTGGTTTTAATATGAACTTCTATAATAGTGGTGTGGATTTGTATTTGGATGCAAATTATTATTGTTGTGGTTATTTTCTAGATGGTTTTATTGTATTAAATGTTAACTATAGTAATACCAATATTTGTTATTCCATTTTCATGTCTCCTAATTCATATGATAATGATGTGAGTGTGTGGCATGATAGACTTGGTCATATTGGCCAACAACGTATGAATAGACTAGCCAAAGAGGGCTTGTTAGGCAATATTGAAAAAGTCGATTTGTCCATATGTGAGCATTACCTAGCAGGGAAAATGACAAGAAAACCATTTGGAAAAGATAAAATAGCTGAATTTCCTTTGCAATTAATTCATTTTAACGTCTGTGGTCCGATGAATGTGAGAGAAAGGCATGGGGCTGTCTATTTCATCACATTTATAGATGATCATACTCGATTCAAATATATCTATTTGATTTATCATAAATCTGAAGTATTGAGTTGTTTCAAAAGGTTTATGAACTTGATAAAAATCAATTAGACAATAAAATAAAAGTATTGAGATCCGATTGAGGTCGAGAATATTTATCTGATGAGTTCAGAAATTTATGTAATGAAAAATAAATAAAAAGACAGTTGTCTATTCCATATACTCCTTAATAAAATGATGTTGCGGAGAGAATGAACATAACCATATTGAAAATGGTTAGATCCATGATGGCACATACTAACTTACCTATCACTTTTTGGAGTGATACATTGTTAACTACTACCTATATACTTAACAGAGCGCCTTTCACTCCATATGAGTTATGGACAGACAAAAAATCGGACTTAAGTTTTCTTAAACCATGGGATTGTGCTGCCTATACTTATGAGCCCTCTCACAAGTTTGGAAAATTAGGTCCTAGAGGAAAGAAGAGTATTTTCATAAGATACTCTAACACTCGAAAGGATATGCGTTCATAGGTAAGTAGAAAAGTGAAAGTATAACTGAATTCGAATAACGAGATGTCATGTTCTTAGAGAATAAATTTCCTAAGAATGGCGAAATAGGTGAGGATTACCCCCATTTGAAACCTTGGATCCAAAATAATGAATTTAATAAAGTTCGTCCAAGTGGGAGTAACATGAGAAGTGATGAATTTAATTCAACTCACTCTCAATTACAACCACATGATGAGATGATATCATCATTATTTAATCCGAGTGGGAGCATGATGGGGAATGATGTGCAAAGTGTACAATCTCCCATACAGGGGGTAAGTCGCAAAAATATTCCCCGTCAACGTTTTGACATTGAATGGGAAACTTTTATGGTTGCTCCACAAGATGAGGATGAGCCAAGAAATATTAATGAGACTCTAAATTGCCCTAGTAAGGAAACATGGATGCACGCAATGGAAGATGAGATGGAGTCAATGAAGTCAAATCATGTTTGGGAATTGGTTGATCTCCCAAAAGGATGCAAAGTTATTGGGAACAAATGGGTTCTCAAAATAAAGCGTAAAGCTGATGGCTCGATAGAAAGGCATAAAGCTCGCATTGTGGCGAATGGGTATAATCAACAGGAATGAATTGATTATGAAGAAACTTTTTATCCTGTAGTGAGATTTACCTCAATTCACATTATTCTGGCAATAGTGGCAAGTATGGATCTTGAGTTACATCAAATGGATGTAAAGACTACTTTTCTCAATGGAGAATTAGATGAAGAAATATATATAAAACAATATGCTGGTTTCATAATGAAAGGCCAAGAAGAAAAGGTATGTCGACTTTTGAGATCGATATATGGCCTTAAGCAGTCATCAAGACAATGATATATATGTTTTCATAATGCTATAATGGTATATGGTTTTACAATGATTGATGAGGATCATTGTGTATATATCAAAAGATCCAAAGATCAATTTGTGATCATATCATTATATGTTGATGAAATACTAATTGCCGGAAGCAATATAGAGTTTGTTAATACTGTGAATAGTTGGTTATCTTCCAACTTTGAAATAAAAGATATGGGTGATGATGCATACATTCTTGGAGTTAAGACTTTAAGAGATCGTTCGAAGAAATTATTATCTCTTTCGCAAGAAACATATATAAATAATGTTCTTGAACAATTTCGTATGCAAGATTGTAAACTCATAAATACTTGCAAAAGGTAAAAGGTTGAGCCATAGATTGTGTCCAATGACTCCATAAGAGAATGAACAAATTAAACATGTTCCTTATGCTAGTGCTGTTGGGAGCTTAACGTATGCTATGATGTGTACAAGACCTGACATATATTTTGTAGTTGGAATAGTGACTAGATACCAATCCAATCCAAGTCAAGCACATTGGAAGGCTGTTAAAAGAATACTGAGGTATCTTAAAGGAACTGTTAATTACAAACTAAATTACCAAGGAAAAGATCTGCGACTTGAAGGCTATTCAAATGTTGATTGGGGGGAGATTTAGATGAAAGAAAATCTACCTCTGGTTTTGCTTTCTTACTGAATAATAACGTCATATCTTGGAGCAGTAAGAAGCAAACGTGTATAGCATTGTCCACGATAGAAGCTGAGTTCGTGGTATTATCAGCAGCAGTACAAGAATGTATTTGGCTTAAAAGATTTTTGGATCATTTAGGTGTTATTGGGTATGCAGCAAATCCATTATTAGTTAACTATGATAGCCAAACAGCTATAGCGTACACCAAAGATCCAAAATATCATAGCAGGACCATACATATAGATACTAAGTATAATTTTGTCAAGATATGGTTGCATGAAAAGATGTGAACTTATAGTACATATCTATGCATAGAATGATAGCAAATCCTATGACAAAGTCAATACCTAGAGATGTGTTTTATAGTCATGTAAAATCTCTTGGACTGCGTAGAGGTTGATGTACTGAATATTGTAATTTTCCTGAGGTGTTCACATTTAATGAATTTGTATTTTTTCATCATTAATGCCTATGAATCTGTGTTTGACATTTATGCATCTTAATGCTCAGTGCATTATATTAAGTTAAGAAAGTATGTTGAACAGATAAAAGATTAGCCCACTCACACGGGTAATCGCCTCTATTTACTGTGTGATAAATAGAGATGAAACGTTTTTTAAGCTTATTATCTAGGTGATAATTGAAAGTTCAAGCTTAAAATACATATGTCACCTTAACTAAGTGTTAAGATGATGACATAATATTTAGTATGTCTGAAAGTAAAATAACTCACATATTTTATTTTATCTGTCTATGATGTCAGATGTGAGTTCTAATGAATTATGTGTATGAGTAGATATGTGAACTTAAGTTAGACATTATATATGTTTGAACTATCATCTGTACGGTATTGATGGTATAGACATACGCTCAATGGGAAATGAGTTAATACCGTAATACGTATTTCATACTACATATGCATGAGACGACCAATAAGAGTGATAAATGTTTTATCTCAATTTTTATGCCGTGTAAAACTCTTGAAGAAAAGGGTTCCTCAATTTAATGCCCTCATGACTCTTATTTATTCTCAAGATTTCTATTTAGTATTTACTATCTTAGGATGTTGCCAATGATCATGAATTGATTCGATCTAATGGGACATTTCTAGAAAAGCAAGCTAAACTGAAATTGAGAGTTTGAAGGAAAGAAGAAAATCAAATTTAGAGAATCACATATTAGTTATATATTCACTGGTCGACCAATTATGGCTGTTTTTGGGATAATCATAATTGTGAATACAATATATCATTATTTAAAAAGAAATCAAGAGAGAGATATAAATGTGATCGATCGATCTAGGGTATTATACTCAGAGTGTGATGCCCATTATGAGTTGCTATATATTTCTAATAGATATATAGCAACGAACTCTCAAAGTATGCTAGTCGCACGGATTATTCACTGGTATAAATGTTGTAGAGAAGTAAAGTGGATCATGTTCGGCCCTTGTGCGAGTGGGAGATGATGGTTTTTATTCATGTGTTGATGGGCCTAAGTGGGCCCATCCGCCCATGTTGGACCTAAAAGCCTGGCCCGCAAGATAAGGGCCCATGGAGGAACGGTTGCAATGTGAGGGGTTGCATTGAGAGTTTGCGTCCTTTGGAGGAGACGCTTTGAGGGAAAGTAAAAAGGAAAAGGAACATACATTTTGGCGTATGCAAGTTCCAGTCTCTCTCTCTCTCTCAAAAAGAATGTAAGTTTTCTCCTTTTTGATACGCTCCTCGACAAACCATATCAAAATCCTTCATCAATCTTCAACATTGGTGTTTAATCTGTGGATAATAAGATACGCTTGATTCCATGGTGTGTCTTTGATCGATGATACATGTTTGTTCTTGGGCTCGTCTTCCACATTCATTTTAGGGGTTCGATTTAGTGTCGAATCCGTTTTAGGGAATCAGTAATTCCCAACAATACTCAAATAAAGAAAGATGGTTTACAGCAAAAAAGGAACAACGCAGCCACTTTATTGAATTGCTCTGCGCACTGCTCAGCTACATTATTTATTTAGGTAAATAGACAATATTCACAATGCACGGTCGCATTTATTACATTCTACTGCGAAGTTTTCAAGTTGTCAATGCTAATGGAAAAGCTTCAGCTACAATTTGCTACATAAACTCCAGCGACTCAGCACAACAGATGGTCATCTTTTGGAGATTCTACTGCCCAATCTCATATCCTGAAATGGTCAATCTGGAGGTTCTCGACATCGAGCTTCTTGAAGTTGCTCGTTTTTCGGGAGACCAGGTACTTGCCCCAGTTGTACGGCCTGTACTTTGGAGGGTTGTGCTCATCGGTCAGTTCCTCCAGCGGCTGCACCATGGTGTAGTGCGGTGGCATGAAGAAGAATGGAATCGAGATCCTGTCTTTCTTCGAGTTCACCATCGCTCTATGCTCCACGCTATCATACGCCTCGTTGCTCCAAACCTTCACATAGTCAAGAGTTAATTAACCAAGATTACTCTGCCGAGTACTTCACCCACATTCACAAATGCGGTACACATGCATGACCAATGATTATGTTTTAAAATCACAGATATTGATCAAGTTAGAGGCAAGCGCGTGTGCATAAACTTGGAATTTGATTAATTGATTATTTTGGTTTGGCTGGAACATGAAGATTGACTGGTTTCATTAGAGAGAGATCCATAATAATCTTCATATTCTTCAAGAAACTACAGATGATCATGCCTTAAGAGTTAGATTGAGTAAAAGGGACGGATCTTAGACATTAGGCATAGGCACAACCACTCGTGGGCCAAATAATCTTTTATGTACACATTTTCGAGCGATAAATTGTGCATAAAGAAAGTTCTTTTTTTGATAAGCAGTACCTTAATAATGTCGCCGACATTGATAATGAATGTATCAAGGATGGGCTTGACTAGGACCCACTCCCCATCGCTCTTCCTCTTCACCTCGAGGCCTGGGATGTCGTCTTGAGCCAGGATGGTGAGCGCCCCCGAGTCCTTGTGGTGGCCTATGCCCAGAGCGAGGTGTGGTGTGGGGCACGGCGGATAGTGGTTGATGCGGACGAAGCTGGTATGGTCCTTAAAGAATTCATCAAACCTGTTAGCGGGCAAGCCCAGGCTCCGAGCTATCAGTCCCATCAGCTTGTGCGCGAGTTTCTGCACTTCCTGTGCATAATCTTCACATGCTTCCCTGAATTTAACAGCCGCAAGAGAGTCATTTTGGATGGGGCATGAGATGCGAGCTCCGTAAGAAAGGTAGGGAAAGAACAAAATCAACATTTTCTTTTTGGTTAAAGGAGGCACATTTCACAACGTGACTTCTTATATGATGTAAGGTACCAGCTTCTATTGAAACGCCATGTAGCCAAAGGAAAAACAATCATAGAAACACTAACCTTAGTCCAGGAGGGTACTCGGGCCACTGATTGGTCCACCCAATGACACCCTCTTCGTCGTCCTCGAGCGAGGCCGGGACTACGGTCGGTTCTTGCACGGTGAAGTCGAAGACCTCCTTCCAGTCCCTCACGTTCTTGGTGTGCTCCGTCTCGTAGTACCCCGGCGTCCTCTTCTCATCCCTCCGCACCTTCTTCTTCTCCTCCAAATCCTGCCTGAAGAACTCCCTCGCCTCGCGCTCAATCCTCTCCCTCTTCTCCACTGGCACCCCGTGGTTCACCGCCGAGAAGAACCCCCACTCCTTGCACGCCTCCCCTATCTCCGCCACGAGCCCTTTGATGGCAGCAGAGTCAGCGGCAGCACCATCTGAGGGTGAGTAGCCGGCGAGGGCAGCGAGGTCGATGAGCGGGATGCTTTCGGCTTGAGGGGGTGCGAGATTGGGCCTGTGTTCGACGTCTTGTATGAAGGCTGGATCCACGTCTCCCATTTTCTTTTTCTTGACAAAGATGGTGAGTGTGAACTTTGGGTTTAATCGTGAGTTTGTGACTGATAGGAAAGATCAAATTTTTTTTCTTCTCCTTCTTCTTGCCGTCGGTGATATTGAAGCAGTTATCGAGAGGAGCATTTTTATAGAGGTAATGGTGGTGGCTGACGCACGACCGATCCTGGACGCGATTGCGTGGATGATTCGGAGGAAAGTGAGGAGTGACTAGGATGGTGTCTGGCCATGTAGAAAATCATGAGGAGAAAGGCAAATTGAGGACCAAGAGTTCGGGATTCTTGACGTAAGAGCTTGCATATTTGCTTATTGAGGTAGTTTTGTTCGTGGAGTTGGCGGTAAATATTTTATTCCTGATTCCATCACGATGTGGTTGAAAAGTATTTGGACAGGCGATGCAATTGGTGCACAAGATAATTTCGAACAAGATGTGATGGTCTAAGAACAAGCTAGGGCTCAATGCGATATCAAAGAGTGATCATGATTCTATAATCTCTCCCATAGTATACAATGGTGTTACCGAATTAAAATTTTAAGTGTGATTGATTTTATCTTAATGCAATGGAACATTCTCACTATGAAAAAAAAATGGGGAAAATTACCAAGAATCATAAATATATTGTACGGATCACATTTAGTTTCAAAACATTTCAATTTGTTCAATTTAATCATTAACATTTTGACAATTTACCAATATAATCATTCCCATCAATTTTGGTAAAAAAATCGTTCATACATTTTGTGTGATATAACTAGCATTGACATGGATAAATTTTTATTTTATTTTATCTCTTTTTCTTATTTCCCTCTACCAGTTCGTGGCCTTGACAGTGGCCTACAAAGGGCGCTAGCCCCAAGCGCCGCCCTTGCTAGATTTGGCTTGAGCGGCCACACCCAAATCTGATGATGGCATCTCGACCCTTGTGTAGGGCCTCATTAGCCATAGCAAGGACCTGTGAGCCCTCACCCAGTAATCAACAAAGGCATTGCGGTCCTCATATAAAAATGAAATTAAAAAGAAAAATGAAAAAATCCAGAAAAATTATTTAAATATTGCAAAACTTGTCTACGTCAGTATCGATTATGCTACATAGAATGAATGGTATACACGCTAATATTTTTTGGCTAAAATTGGCAAAAATGACTAAATTGGTAAATTGTCAAAAAGTAATTGGTAAAATTAAAACATTTATAATTAATAGCAACAATACAATATGTTTAGGATTTTTTTTTTCTTTTGATAATTATCCCAAAAAAATTGTGATGGGTTAGGCTGTCTCTATATGATTGCGTGTTATTCTTAGGAGAAAGGAAAGAAACCGATAAAATACTTTTCTTTGGACAATAATTGGGCCTCGTGCTAAAATCTGTTGGATGAATGACAAAGCCAACACGGCATCGAATTCCTGCAATTCAAGTCACGCCAACTCTCTGGTAATGGGAAGCAGGCCATCAACCATGTAATCAAAGAAGTGATGCGTTCTCTGTTAAAGTTTTGAGCTTGTGCGTGGGAATAGTTCACTGGCAATTCTCTGTCTGGAGCGCAATGCGGACAACTTACTTATCGAAATAAAAAGGGATATGTTCAGCAGAAGTCCTAAAACTTGTCTAGAAAGTACAATTGAGTCCTAAAACTTATAAAAAGTTCAATCAAGTCCTAAAACTTGTCAAGTTAGTTCAATTGAGTTCTAAAGTTAACACCGTTAGCATTTTCCGTTAAAAATGCTAACGTGTAATTTTAAATTATTTTTTATTCATTTAAAAAAATTAAAAACTAAAAAAATTAAATTTATTCATTTTATCTTATTTTCACCAAAAATTAAAATAAAAGTTATAAAAGTTATTTTTAAAATTGTTTTAAAAAAATCAGCCCTCTTCTCCCCACCGCCGCCGCCGCCCGCGCGGAGGGGCCGAGCAACGGTCGTCGGCCCGGGCGGGGGTGGCCGGCCCTCGCCGGCCCCAGGCGAGGGCCGGCGACCGTCGCTCGCCCGGGCGAGGCTTGCCGAGATCCGCGAGCCTCGCCGGCCCCGAGCGAGGGCCGACGAGGCCTCGCCTGGGCGGTCGCCGGCCCCCGTGAGGCCCGGCGAGGCCTCGCCCGGGCGAGGACCAGCCACCCCGCCTAGGGCCGGCGACCGTTGCCGGCCCCTCCGGCAACGGGCGGCGACGAGGCGGCGGAAGTCCACCGGTGCCCTTTTTCTTTTTTGAACAGTTTTATTTTTTTTAATGAATTTAGATTTTCCTTTTCAGTTTTTAATCTAATTTTTAAAAATTTTGAATAAAAAATAATTTTAAAAAGCCATTTAAAAAATAAAAAAATCATTTAAAATATGACGTCGCACCACGTCGCAATTTCCGTTAATTTTCTTGACGGTGTTAACTTTATGACTGAATTGAACCAACTTGACAAGTTTTAGAACTTGATTGAACTTTTTGTAAGTTTTAAGACTCAATTGCACTTTCTGGACAAGTTTTAGGACTTCTGCTGAATATATCCCAAATAAAAAAGTTATGGAATCCACAAGATACACGCGTAAGTACACCGTACACCGAATTTTCGAGACTCTACATTTGCGTCGCCCATTCTAGATATGGTATGCTTACGGAATCTTTCTTGATCTTTAAGAATGTCATATCGACGAGAAAACTAGGATCTCATGATGTCATCAAAGAGAGAGATCTTGGAAGAGAAGTCCTAGGTGTTAACTGTGTTCGATGGATATGAAGATCTGAGAGTCTTCTCGGACTTTGTGCGGTTCATGCGGCAAATCGAAGTTTTCTCTGTGCTTTTGACGTTTGGCGAGGCAAATCAGGGTATTGTCCGGAGGGTGGTGGAGATCAGAGGCTCCGATTGATAATATGGTCATGATGTCTGAGCCGATAACATTATGGGTTGCCTGAATTCATTGCTGAGAATCCAGGACTAGAAAGAGACTGAATGGTTTTGCTGCAATAGTCAGGTGCTGCTGCTGAATCAAATGACTAACTTCCCATTTTGAGTTCAAAATTCGTCACATTTTTTTATAGGAAATTGACCTACTAATATACTTGCTAATATTGGTATAGCAAAACATTCAGATACTATGTTTTAATCGCAGCCTCCTAGGAGAATTATCTTATGTTTTGCTTAGTGATAAAATTGACATTATAGACTTAAAACGTTAATTTTTCTTAGTTTTGTATCTTGTATTTACAGACAAAAAAAAAAAGAGAGAGAGAGAGAGACTACCTTCAGGCTCACTTCAAAGAAGACTCATTAGATTTATTCATACTCTGATGATCAATGTGTTCATGGTATAGTCAGTTGTGATATGGGGATTTATGTGCTCCACCCAGTAATATGTTTGGTCTAATGTTGTAGCAAAGATATAAAAATGGGTTTCCCTTGACATATACTGGATCAACGCTCTTTTAGATGTAGAATACAACCTGATATAGCACAACACGATTTCTAAAACTTGATATGATCTATATGCATACGGCTTAGATTGACAAGGAAAAGAAAATGACTCATCACAAGCTCTATGGAGATTGCATCATCCAAATTTTGCACATTCCCTTGGCGATGCCATCATTCATTTCTCATGAATTTTCACAATCATTCCATCAACTTTACAATAATTCGTGAGGTAGGCGCAGGGCTAGTCTTGGGTTGCAAACATGTCTTTTCACAACTACCACAAGGCATACATAATCAAACGAACATTGACAAGCGCAAGGTGTTGAATTCATGATACATCGATCATGAAGTAGACATTGTGAATGTTCAAAAGGTAGATGATCTAGGATAAAAGGAATAATTACTCAGATGGCGAAAATAAGTAAAAATGTGCCTTTGTGGTGGGTGTCCTAAACATGAAGTTTACCCTATTCGTAAAGCCTCAACAATGTGAAGTTGTGAGCTAAAGGTTAAAAAAACCTAACAACAGCAAAAGCAAAGCAAGTGAACGGAAAATGTCGCTTGAAGAGACTGGCAAAGGAGGATTAAAGTGAGCCGAGCTTGATTTATTAATAAAATGGGTTGAAGGCAGAATTATAACATACTTGTTTAAATTCATATGTTTTGAGTTTTTAACTTTTAAGCCTATTACAATTCATATTTTAAGTTTGAAGTCAAAACGTGATTTAAAATATAGATTTTTTACTCATTTTGATAGTCCTATCATTAAGGCATAGACAAGTGTCTATTCCCTAAAGAAGCTCAAGAGATAAGTCCAATCATTAAAGATGAAAGTGACCTTATCATGTATTGACCATTGGTTGGTTGGCAGCCCTGCATCACGAAAAGTCTAAATGGTGTGAGCCAAAGTCGAAGATAAGAAGTTTGGCACCATCTTAGCTTAATTCGAGGAAGATAACGATAGTCTACGTAGAATGTCAAAGACCATTCAAGGACACCAATTATCTTTTGCTCGGGGTAAAGGGTGGCGGCGGTGGCGGCTATTTTCAGGTGCACGACAATTCAAAAGGAGGAACATCATGGGGATCGCACGAAAGATCTACGGTTTCGATCAATTTAGGTAGCCAAGTCAAAGGAAATCACCCTCTTTCTTGGGCCTTCGTGAAGGATGGATGAGCCCAACCTTCCCAAACGCCGATCCAATTCCTTGAATTAAGAAACCAATCCAAACATGCAGCCCGTGCAGAGGAAACTAATTCTCACACTGCTTGCGGTTCTCATCTTCCCTCTCTGCTTCGCTCCAAATGAAGCGGCGAACGCCAGAGGCAAGCACTTTGTGCTGGTCCACTGGGCGTGTCATGGCGCGTGGTGCTGGTACAAGGTGGCAACCTTGCTGAGATCGTCCGGTCACAACGTCACAACGATCGATTTAGCCGCCCCTTGACATCAATCGATTCAAGCTAGCTCGCTCCTATCGATTTCCAACTACTGCGAGCCCCTAAGAGATGTCATGGAAGGTCTATCTTCGCACGAGCAAGTGATCCTTGTAGGCCACAGCTTTGGTGGATTGAGAAGATACCCAAAGAAAATTGTAGTTGCTGTGTTTGTCACTGCCTTGATGCCTGGTCCGATACTTAATGTCACTACAATCTATGCCGAGGTATGGTAATTAGGTGACAGACACAATACTAGCGAAATAATAAGTACATACACTACCTAAAATGAATCAATTCTGTGGCATTTATTCTATTTGGTAACTTTTCCTTATAATTTTATTATCATGAAAAGTCAATTCTTATTAAAAAAAAGAAAAAAAAAGCAGTTATATCCTCAATTGACCACTGTGATGACTTCTCTGCTGTTCCTTGTGTCCGAAGTCGTCGAGAAGGACGGGTTCTCTAGGAGACAGCCGCTATAGCTATGACAAATGGGCCAAACAACCCACCGACCGCCTACACACTCGGCCCAATGTTCTTGGCCTCGAGGGCCTATCAACTCAGCCCGATTCAGGTACCTCCGAAATTCTCAAAATCAATCAAATTGGAGCTCCTCTTTAATAAAAATAACTTCTTTTTTTCCCTTCCGGTAGGATTGGACGTTGGCCAACACGCTAATGAGACCGCAACGCCTGTTCAACGACGAGGACATGACGAGGGAAGTAACGTTGTCCAAGCAAAATTACGGGTCTGTCCGAAGGGTTGCTGTCATATTCGAGGACGACAAGCCGATAGACAAAGACTTCATGCTGTGGACGATCGAGAGGAACCCACCGGACCCAGTGCTGGAGGTGAAAGGGTCAGACCATATGGTCATGATGTCCAAGCCCATGCAACTGCTCGCCCTTTTTCAGCACATCGCCAATACTACCCATTACTGATGTGTTTCGGGGTCTGTCGCCTCCGATATACTCTACCTAGTGTTTATTTTTCTGGATGCCAATAAGATTTCCATACAATAATGATTTGTCTTTATTAAAGCGGTCAAAATAAATCATTGACTCATTTCTTGACCTCTATAATAAATTAGTTTAAGCATAATATGGCTATTAAATAAGTCATAAACGAGTTTACAACTAGTTTATACCCAATACACATCTATGATTCCATCTTTCGTTCTTTTTCGTCCTCACTTGATCTCGCATTCGTCCATTCTGTACTCTCAACTCAATTTGGATATAAGTTTTATCATAACAATATGAGCCAAATCAAATATAACTCACTAAATTTGTATTGTATATAAATGAGTCAAAAACAGTTAAATAAATCGATTTCAATTGGACCATTTTCAACCCAACTCAAACCTGATTCAAGTCACCCATTTGACAGGTCTAAATTTTATATAGGGCTGGATTAATCTCCATTTGACAGGTCTAAATTTTACGTAGAGTTGGATTAATCTAAAGAAATCGCACTCGAATATGATTGGATGTAGATATAAACAATGGGCTTAATCACAAGCTCGATGCAAATTATCACTTTATTCATATGTGCTGAAGTCTCCTCCACAGTGCCAGCATCTTATGATCCATGGACTCTGATGTCCACTCCATCGGCAAATAACGACTTACACACATAATGACCGCCGTTGCTTCTTTCGATCCTAATTCGAGATCGATCACTCCGATACCTTGAAATGGTCGATTTGGATGTTCTCGACCTCTTGCTTCTTGTAGTCGCTTCGGTTTCTCATCGCGAAGAACACGCCCCAGTTGAACTCCTTGTACTTGGGAGGATTCTCCTCGTTCGTTATCTCATCCAGTGGCTTCACCGAGACTTGATGGCCTGGGAAGAAGAAAAAAGGAACGGAGAATCTCTCCTTCTCTGTGTTAACCACCACTCTGTGCTCCGCGCTCCAGTACAAGTCGTTCGTCCAAACCTGCACGAAAAGGCTATCCTTAGTTCATTTAATAGGAGCCGCAAATCGACTAGCTTCTTTTATCTCTCATTATGTGTGTAGCGTGCGAAGTTTCATCCCTTCGTCATTGAATCAGAGACATGAGAAAAGACTGACATAGATGTGCATGTTTTACTGAATTTTTTTAAGCAGCAGATGCTTAATCATCCTTCTAAGATTGGGGACTTCTCATCTCAAATTGTTGAAAGAAGAAATTTCCTGACCCTAGCATGGGGGACACGTACAACTACCGATAATTTTATTTTGGTTCCAAAATCCCACAAATATCACATGGAATGTCACTGCTTCAGCACATGTGCATATCTCTATTCAAGCAAGTAAATGAACCCAATTGCTATGAGGTGATGAAGATCACTTGAACTAGCGGAAGCAAACTTAAGGAAAGCTGAAGGTAGTAGACAAACAATTGAGGCAACTCTAGCTCAAATGAATCAACCAAGAATTCTGATGGCATCGCATGATCAAGACAAATTCCTCCACAAACTATATTTGTTCCTCTTGTCGGAGGTTTTCAAGTCCTTGTGACATGAGTGTCATTGCCATCACAAGTTCAAAGTTTCTCTTGTCCCACCACGGAGCATTCGCAGTTTTGCCTATGTCATACAGGACTGATGCATGCATTTTGGCGCTGATTTCATCACCACCACCTACTCTGCTTCACTAGTAGTCAATTAAGGGAACAAAAAGGAAGTTCATGGATGATACCTGCATAGCATTGCCAAGATTGATTACATAAGCATCAGGTGTCGGCCTTATTGAAATCCACTCTCCATCTGATCTCCGCTGTATCTGGAGGCCTCCCACAGAGTCTTGGGAAAGAACGGTCAGGGCCCCACCATCCTTGTGTCGGCCAACCCCGAGAGCCAACTCAGGCTGGGGGCACGGAGGATAGTGATTGAACCTGAGAAAGCTGGTCTGCTCTTTGAAGTAGCCATTAAATTTATCCGCTGGCAGCCCCAAACTGAGAGAGATCAGCTCCAGCAACTTAAACGCAAGGTTCTCCACTTCTCTTGCATACTCCTCACACGTCTCTCTGCACCAATTATGTTAAAATGAACCCTCATCAGTCCAAACTAAGATTGATGCGAGAACGCTCCAATTCAAAAGTTTTAGCTAGGTTCCTCCGAATCTGTCTTATGTATTTGTCATAAATATTTCCACATTTCTTGATAAAGCCCAAGTTTCTTAGAATTCTAAACACTCATGACTGTACAAGTACGTCGCTCCGACTGAACTGACAAATAACTGGTATTGGTCATCCATCAAGTCTAAAAGATAAAAGATCGAATTTTTAAGAGGCCACTTATCTGCAAAGAGAAGAGTAATCAAAGAAATAATTACATGGTATTATTACCCGCAAGCACTTCTTTTCTACAGAAAAATTAATCAAGTGTGACCAAGAGAAATTCTAGATCGCACCTGAATTGCGGGGGGCTTTGGGGCCACTGATTGGTCAGCTTCCTCAGGGACTTGTCCTCGGGGTGAGACAGAGCAGGGATCAGAGTGGGGTCCTGCAAGAAGAAATCGAAGACCTCCTTCCAGTCCCTCACGTTCTTGGTGTGCTCGCTGTCGTGGTACCCCATGGGATGGACCTCGTCCCTCTTCACTTTCTCCTTCTCCTCGGGGGGCTGATCGAAGAACTCCTTGACCAGCTCCTCCACCCTCTTGCGGAGGCCCAGGGGGACCCCGTGGTTGACCACCTGGAAGAAGCCCCACTTCTTGCACGCGTCCCCGATCTCCGCGGCGAGCTCTTCCCGGGTCCGGGCGGGCGAGTCGGAGAGGTCGATCATGGGGATGCCTTCGCCTTCCACCATCTTGAGGTCGGGCCTCTGCTCGGCTTCTTGGATGAAGGCAGCGTCGAGAGCACCCATGGCGAGTGGATATCTATGGACGGACGGACGGACGGGGCAGGAATGAGGAGAGGCAGGGCAATGACTTGGGAAGCAGTAGCCAGTTGGAGTTGGTGAAGAATTGGTCCAGATGCTTGTGCTTGTGGGTTTTGAAGACTACGTGTTCATTGAATCTGGACAAGATCATACGATGTGGAGGGAAAACTTCAAGACTGACGCACAGATCATCGTCCACATTTGACAACCCCAAAAAAGAACTTAAGCATTTTCCACCTCTCTGATTGGACGAACGTCTGTTGCATTGGAGTGAGTCGGTTGTTCGCCAAAAGAGGAACAAAATGAATAATTGGATCGAATTTGGAAGCGTTTCTTTCTCTGTTTTTTTGGGGAAAATGCGTGGGCGGGACAGGTGCGCTTTGTTTGGTCGCCCGTCCTTTTCGTCTAGAAGCATTGTAGCGAGAGAAAGGACAAGCAGACAATTCAGCACTGCAAACGAATCAGGGCCCGGCCCGCGTTGAATTTCACAACGGTGAGAAGTAGGCTCTACTGGTCACGAAGCTCAAGAACAAAAGTTTGTTTCAATGAATGTCGACTAGATTTCGGACAAAATCCTCACTCAAGGACAGCAAAACATCGAATTAAGAGGTTTATTCTGCTTCGCCATAACATCCATAAGGTAGTGTACAATTCCAACGGTTGACGTTCACAACCAAATCGACATCGTGAGGAACTTCGGTGAAAAAAAGAAAAGCTCCTATAATTCCAAATTCAAACAAATGCGAAGCAGTAAAAGAAAGGTTTTAAGCAATAACCGGGTCTAGGACTAAATATTTACAAGCGTCTGGATTTCATAAAAACTGAACGAAGACCTGGGTATAAGTTCGTCATGGAGCTGGCATTGAGGATGAGATGACCACATACGCCAGGTACTGCAGGCCGTCCTGAATTTTACCCACCGCTGTAGTCTGATTAGTCCGAAGATGCTCTGAGAAAGCACTGGCTTTCTGCTGGATCGATGCCTCATGAGGAACTTCATTTGAATCTGCAGTAGCCCCTTTAATAGCTGCTGAATAAGCTTCAGTTACGTCCGAAATTCCTGCATTGTGGAGCAACACTCAAGCTGTCATGCAGGAAGCTGGACAGTGTACATCATATATTAACTCCAGAAGAGCAAAACCTATGAGGTGCGAATTATGCAAGTATCAAGCATCGATCAAAAAATTCTCATGCTCAGATCTGATTTTCGATTCATATTATGTCTTCCTCTTGCAGCCAATAAAGTTATCCTGCTTCAAGATGATAAGACATATCAATGAAAGACTGCCGAAATAAAATGCCGAGGATCTCTCTGAATCTATATCAAGGATCAATATTGCCCAATGGTGCAAATCTATAGATAATGCCTCAAGCTTCAAACACGGATGCATACAAATAAACTAGATACCAGATGGAGAAATGGTGTAGAAAGTACCAACCAGTAATAAAGCTGCGAGAAATTGCTTCCACGTAGACTGTCATTGACTGCGCCTTAATCCTAATAATCTTGGCCTTTTCAAGTGAATCTTCAGGCCATTCAATGTTCACCACATCCATGTCATCATCATTCTTATCTTTGTTAGTGCTGGATATGACTGATTTACCGAGCACCAGCAGTTGAGTCACCGCAAAACAGCACATCTCTGAGAGCCTCTGCAAAAAACGCCAGAGACATTTTATCATGGATTAAGACCATCAAGAAATGACTGCATAGTGATATGCTTCCTCAAGAACAGAAAAGTTCCGTACATGAACCCCTTCAGAGTGAAGAGCTTCCAGTCTGCTTGCAGTCCTTTGAATCATTTCGCCGGTTGAAATTCCAGAGATGGCATTTGTAAATCTGGGAAAACGCCATGAGAGTTAGAACAGATCATTCAATATTGTCTGCTATATCTTAGACAACTAAAGCAAGGAAAAGACACCCTACCTTCATGATCAACTAAGAACCCCCATTGATCAATGAAGAATAATTAAATTGTCTTAATACAGTCCACATTCATGTCTATCACAGGAAGAATAAGAACAAAAAGTTATAAATCACAGTGAAAGGATTGTTGCTCAGCTAGTCTGCCCAAACCCTAATACAACATCTTCAACAAATTAATATGAAGTCAACGAAAATTGCTGAAGATCTTCAAAGAACAGCAGCAATGTCCCTTCTTCCTCAATGAAATGCCTCCACACACCAAAAACCAAAAGAAAAAAAAGAGAGAAAAGGCTATCCTGAAGCTTTGGAGCTAAAGGCATCCCTGAATAAGCACAGTAAGGTTGCTTCATCCTACCATCTTCTTTCATACAATATAAAATCCCGTTCAATTGGTACACTCTTAAGCAGAACCAAGAAGTTCATATGCATTAACCAAATGTATGCCTATAATGACATGGATTTTTGTATCTGTAATGTCAAGGAAATTGACTAAAGCAAGTTAACAATGAACAACAATAATTTCAGGGCCAAAGATGACAGATAAATGCAGAAAGAATAAAAAAATTGTCCTGTGCAGGCAATGTAGCTTCTTTTAAAAATTGAAGCAGAAAATAAAATAGATGGCCACTTTAAAGATAAGACATAAAGGACTCAAAAAAGAACAAAAACATTGGTTTAGTTAAAATTCAAAAAAGGTAAGCAGCACTAACCCTGTGGCCATGTCAGCAGCCTTGCTGACACTTGAATCATGTAAGTTCTTCATCTCGTTATCACTCATTTCAGGTACAGTCTCAACTTTCTTTCCTTTATCTACCTCTGTATTACCTCCATCTACTTCTTCACTAAAATTAAACATTTGCTGGACTTCTTTGAGCTTTCCATCATATAAAGCTTTCTGTTCTGAAGGCAACTTCGCTTTTCTTCGGTTGAATAACAGAGCATAGTGACTGGATAGTGCCTCCAATTCCTGAAAGATTTCCAATCAACAGTTTCTGTAATTAGTACTGCCATCATTACAACCACAAATACTCATTTTTAAGAATCAGCCATCAACCTCCAGCTGTTCTGGACCTCCATATATGTAGAAGCAGCGATCAAATGAGACTTCCTCAAACAACTGATCATCCTCAGTAAGTTTGTCAGTTTCCTTAGAATTCTTCTCAACTTCAATACCAGTCTCGCTGATAAGCAGATCTATCGTCTCCTTTCCAACATACTCAAGCACTTGAATTCCCTTGGCAGTAAAAGCTTTTCCAGTCTATAACACACGAATTAAGAATACTTTGTCACTTCCAAACGATGGTGTACATAAGGCAATAGCATGATCAATGAGCTAAAAATAACTAAGATCTGGAGAAACCTCGAGCAAAGATGGTGCAACAGAACCAGGTGATCTTGGTAGACCCCCCTGCTGAACGGTTTCGGCAAGGTTGACAGCAGAATGCTCGAGCCTGAGTATTTATTATACAATCAACCCGATATCAATACAATATAATAGCACAATATATAAAACATAACCATAAACACTTGAAGAAGGTGGCTGGCCTAAAACAAAACTTTGGAAAGGTGCACCCAAAACTCTACTTATTAATTAGCAGCAAAATGCCTATGCAATGCCCCACCAGCTTCCCCCACCCAAAATAACAACCCAATCCACCAATGAGAGAGAAGAAGAAAGCAAAGGAAATCGTGCAGCATCTAAGTTCTGTCATTCTTCTCAAGAAACCCTTCCAACTCGGCACCAAATGCTTGTGCACATTGACATACTTGCAAAACCTTTTTCCCTTCTTTCTCATAACAGACTCCACAAACCACATAGATCACCGAACATCCAACATCTCTCTACACAAAATGGTGAAGCAATACTATGCTGTTAAACATACTTATGAACTAGATTAGTGCCCCCTTTCCACGCATTTCCCAAAGCTTGCCATGCACCTGAAGCCAAATTCTCCACAGAACTATCAAAAGCCTTCAATTTCTGCACACACAATAAGAGGGGTCAACCAAAGAGGATTAATAATTTGGCATTGCAGTGATCATTCTTCCATAATCATATCTAAATAAAACAATTTGAAAGCATAGACTACCAGCACAGTATGTAATCCATCAGGCACGAATAAGTAAGCAAAGAGAAAGCTCCTGATAATCAGCTGAAGGGAGAAAGGTTTTTAGGGGAAAAAATAAAGAATAAACCCCACAACCTGATGACATAAGATGCTGCACAATGAGGCAGAGTCTGAATGCTAACTAATCATTGGAGCAACAATCACTGAATATCAGAAAAAAAAAAGACAAATAGCAACACTCAATGCAGCAATTTTTTTTTCAATGGAGTGTGATTGGTGCATGATTTTAATGGGAAAAGCACACATCTGAGAACCAAGGGATAAAAGTATAAATAGACTAATGTGCTAACTATCTCTATGCGGCTAAAAAATATAGGAAATCTGGGCAAAACAAAAGGGCACTTGACATTAATTCACTTGCCTGGCCAAGAAGCGATTCTTCACTTGCATTCTCCAGCTTCTCCAGTGCAGATTTCCGCCGCTGGTCACTCTCATCCTCCTTTTCCTCTACCACAGCAGACTGATCTGCCCCTTCTTCCTCCTTGGAAGAATCTGAGCTCTCATCAACGTTTTGAACATCAGAAATGCTCTTCGCAGCATTTTTAGCAGCCTCAGCAGCCTAAATGTATAAAGCGCAGCTTAAATAAAATGCACAACCAAGGACCTCTCAACATTACAGAGCTTGAAGCAGGAACTTATGGTAAGCCAAATTCCCAGTAATCAGATAAGTGCAATGTTGAAGCAAATTCATGAATGACTTAATTATTGTCATAAGTAGAGGACGGACTATCGACACAACAAATTCGTAAACGATTTAATCATTTTCATAAGCAATCAGATCTTCTCCTAAGTCCGGACCTCTGAACACTGTTATAACATACAAACGGGCTATCAACGCAACATGGAACTCAGCTATTTGTGGTCATTCTCAGATCCCACTGGCAGCTAATAATACCCAAAACTACATCAATCAGCGTAAAAGAAGATACGAGAAAAGCACACTGTACTCTAACAGCCACTGATGGCCATTCTCAATTATCCTGCAACCCATCTTCTAGTTCCACCAAACATGTATAGAAACAAATAACCGTTTTTTAGCCAACGACACCAGATCCGACGCCCGAGGAATCGGACCAAATCAAAACGAACAATGCACTCTATTCCAGCTTCCGAAATCGTAATCCAAGTACAGTGATGGACAAAACCTAACAATCAACGACGACGAAGATAAAAGGGAGAAGTTTTCGAGTACATTGCGCGAAATCTCCTCGGCCGCCTTCTGGAGGTCCGAGAACACGGACAGCGGCGAGAATCCCCACCCGCCCCATCCTCCCCCGCCGCCTGCTTTGGCAGCTTCCGCTGCCGCCGCCGCCGCCGACGCTTCTTGCCGCTGCTTCGTCTCCTCTCCGACCGGCGACTTCTCGTCGTCCTCCATCGCGGCGACCGGGCCTCGCGGTCGAAGCTCTGTGCTGCGATCGAACCTCTTCCGAGTAGAATCGAGGAGTGAGGGAATCTCGAGATCGTGAGAATTCCGAACTGAAATGTTCTCCCGAACTACTGCGACGAGAGATCTTTCACCGACGCGACGTGCGCGTGAAGTCTTCTCCCCCCAAAACGACGGCCCGCACCATGTGGACGTGGACCCGCCCTATACGACGTCGTCCCTCGCCGAGAGCCGCAACGGCCTGTCGTCTTGGCCGCTGGCGCTTTAGATGTTTTCTTGAGACCCTTTTGCCCTTCCTCTTTCCGAATAATCACACGAATCGTATTATACTTTTGCGATCTTGACCGGTAAAAATTATTTATTATACTCTTGCAAGCTCTTTCTATCGCAACTGGGCTTTTCGCTACAAAAATCTCGAATTCGATCGAGTCAAGTTTAAATTGTAATCTGAATGAAATATTTAAAATAATTCAGAATTCGATCGCTATAAATCATTATAATCATCAATATTTTTAAATGGATTATAATCATCAATATTTTTAAATGGAGCATTCGAATTTCTTATATGAAGAGCTTTGAGATGGAACAAATATAATGAAGATTTAACAACAACATGTATAAGCAAAAGAGGAAAGAGAGAAGAAAACGGAGTTTGAGGGAAAAAGATGTTGCCCAGCTAATATCCTTAAATCTATCACTAATAACATATATCGCAATTGCTTACTTATTGTAGGCGCTATGCAAAGAAAAATGCGACCATAGTTATTTTCAATCTCCACTATAAAATGAACGTGTTGATTTTTCTCTGGGACAACGTCACGACAGAGAAGATAGCCAAAAATACAACAATGGGAGAATACTTAGTATCCCGGGAACATTGGAGGAGGCGGGGAGGAGTACTGAGATCCAAATATTGGTGGCAGGACGATGTTGTCGTCGTAGCTTGGTGGTGGGGGAGATTGGGCTGCCGGAGGAGGCAGAGACCTGACCGGAGGCGGCAGCGACCTGACCGGCGGAGGCGGGGAGTGCACCGGTGGTGGGGGAGAGAAGACCGGCGGAGGCGGGGAGTGCACCGGTGGCGGGGGAGAGTGGACGGGTGGTGGCGGGGAGCGGACCGGTGGGGGAGGAGAGTGGACGGGTGGTGGCGGGGAGCGGACCGGTGGGGGAGGAGAGTGGACGGGTGGTGGCGGGGAGCGGACCGGTGGGGGAGGAGAGTGGACGGGTGGTGGCGGGGAGCGGACCGGTGGGGGAGGAGAGTGGACGGGTGGTGGTGGGGAGCGGACCGGTGGGGGAGGAGAGTGGACGGGTGGCGGTGGTGGTGGGGAGCGGACCGGTGGGGGTGGAGAATGGACGGGTGGTGGTGGGGAATGGACAGGGGGTGGAGGTGAGTGGACTGGTGGTGGCGGAGAGTGGACGGGTGGGGGAGGAGGAGAGTGGACTGGTGGTGGCGGTGAGTAGACGGGCGGGGGCGGAGGAGAGCGGACGGGCGGGGGCGGAGGAGAGTGGACGGGTGGTGGTGGGGAGTGGACCGGTGGGGGAGGAGGAGAGTGGACGGGTGGTGGTGGGGAGTGGACGGGTGGCGGTGGAGAGTGCACCGGTGGAGGTGGTGAAGGAACCGGCGATGGAGGCGGTGGAGAGTGGACTGGTGGCGGCGGCGGTGGTGGAGAGTGGACTGGTGGTGGTGGGGGTGGAGATTGGACCGGCGGAGGCGGAGGCGAGTAGGCTGGTGGGGGTGGGGGAATGTACTCGGCCGCCAGATGTGGGAGGATGTTTGGGTGATGGCCCTGGTTTAGGAGATGGCTCAGGTGATGGTTTTGATGATGGGGCTGGTGCGGGAGCCCCTGGGGCTGGTGCGGGAGCCCCTTTCGGTGGCCTATGACGAGGGACTTCTCCCCAATCTTTAGGTGATGGACCGGAAGCCGGAGGTTGCTTAGGTTGGCTAGGAGCCGGAGCCCTGGGTGGAGAAGGAGCAGAAGAGGTCGGAGGTGACTTCTGCGTCGGTGTCGGGGATGTCGGAGGTGTCGGGGCCTGTGATTTCGGTGTTGAAGGCGGGGGAACCTGTGGCTTAGGCGGTGTTGGTGCTTTCTTAGGCGGTGTTGGTGGTGTTGGTGCTTTCTTAGGCGGTGTTGGCGGTGTTGGTGCTTGTTTAGGAGGTGATGGTGACTTGCTTTTGGGTGGAGAGTGGACAGGAGGCTTCGAGGGACGTGGCCCACCACCGCCTGGGGATGCCGGCGATGGGGACGAGGATCCGCCGCTGCACTTGTCCTTGCTGCAGTCAACGGGCTTGCTCACGACTGGGAAGCATGTCTTCGGCAGCTTCTGTCTCGGCCTGTTGGGCAAACAATTGCTGCCATCATCCAATGCTGTCTCGTCGTGCGAAGACGGAACACAGGCACCATCCTCCTTTGTGAAGTAGTTGTACGAGAATGTGAAATTCAAGAGACTCGGCAGCTTGCAGATCTTCTCCGACACCAAGCCTGTCAGCTTATTGTGGGCGAAATCCAACACCTGAACACTGTCCAAGCTCGACAAGCTCTTGGGCAAGGTTCCGATGAATGAATTGTGACTGGCGTCGAAGAGCGTGATGTTGTCGAGCAACCCGATCTCTTCAGGGAAGCAACCGCTCAATCCGTTCTGCAAGAGGACGATCTCATTCAAGTTGGTCATGTTGCCAATGGAACGAGGGATGCAACCGGTGAACTTGTTGTTGGCAAATGTGATAGCTGATGCCGGGGATTTGCCAATCGTATCCGGGATGGTCGAGGTGAATCTATTGTTGTTCAAGAACAAGGCGTCCAACTCCCTCAAGAAGAGCTCCGGAGGCAATTTCCCTTCGAAATCGTTGAACCTGAGATCGATATACTTGACACTGGGCCATGAGAGGACAACCTCCGGGAACGGACCGACAAAGCGGTTGTTGCTCACGTCGAACTCGTGCATCAATTGGAGCTTGGAGAAGCTCTTCGGGATGATCCCACAGAAGCGGTTCGAGTTAAGGTGTAAGAGCGCAGTGTCCGTCAACAGGCCCAACTCCGCAGGGAGGTACCCGGCGATGTCGGCATGGTTCAGATCGACGCCGGCGACAACGCTCAAGGAAGGGTCATCGAGTGCTGGGGCGCAGAACACTCCATTGTAGGCGCACACGTGAGGGCCAACCCAGTTCCCGGTCGTGTTGAGAGGGTCCGAGTACATGGCCTTCTTCCAGGCCTGGAGGGCAATGTAGGCCCTCCGTAGCCTCTGGTTCGCGAAAGTCACCTTGATATCGACCTCGTATTCGAAGTCCTGAGGGAGATCATCGGTCTCCTTGAGCGTCAAGAGCTGACGACGGGCGATATAGGACGCCTCGGCATCGGTGAGGGCGGAGGAGAGGGTCGAGAAGGAGGCAAGGAGGAGAGAGAGCAAGAGAAAGCAGCCCGAGGCCGGCATGTTGACACGGGTACCCATTGGAAACGACCTTGGTCAGGCCCAAGGCTGCTTATAGGAGGTGGGGATACGACCAGGGTGTTATATGGAGGGAGGAGAAGGCTGGAGTTGACGATGCGTTGAGAGGCTGTACAAAGGACTCTCGACTCGCGGCCTTCCTGAAAACTTGGATGCACCTCTCATTCTCGTGACAAATATAGGGTGGAGGTTATAAATTCACAGAAAGCAAAACCACCTCTTGACAGAGGAGTTTGTTTTGTTGGGGCCGAAACCGTTTGCCATTTTTGACGGACGGCTTTTTCCACCTCCAGATCATATAAGAGAGTGAGAGGAGATGCCATGTTTTACTCTCTACCACCACCGTAGGCTCAAATAACTTCTCCATCAGATAGCATCGTAACTTCTGGAGTTCCCTTGAAGAACTCATCGTGGGCTTAGGAGACGGTGAAAATCACCATTCGCTGTCCAAGCATATAGACGTCAAAGTAGCATGCTAATGTCATGGAATCATTAATCAAGGAAATGTGAGCATGAGATATTGATTAAGAGGGTTTTGGTCCAAAATTTAAGTAATTTCGCAGGGGTGATGATTGAAATCCGACCTTTTCAGACTCAACAGAAGGTGTTCGCCATTATTATTACTGGAATGTTCCTTGCTTGTTGCCGCAAGTATGAAAGTTTCCATCGAACCAATAAAAAACATTAACCGGTTTATTATTGAACAGGATAAACTAAGCGCAAAATCTCTAGATTCATATCAGATGACGGACCTTGGAGACTGGCAAGTGAAATCAACGAGGGCAAGCGAAATGAAAAGCATGCAAATATGACTTTTAATCAATTTTATGCATTTAACCTTCGCATATTGGTCATAACCAGCCTCTTTGTTGTGTAATCTTGCAAGTCACATTCTCATTCTCACTTACTTTCTTTGAGCTAGCTTGTGAAATCTCAACCAACGCAAAGCATACTGATTGGGCAATACTTCCTTTCTTTGAGCTGGCTCTTGTTTGGACGTGAGCCTGTAAGTCTATGTCTACCTGTTTCGTCCGGTAAATAATGGCCTCTCTTTTCTGAATTTTTACACTTTCAGCAGCAGAAAATCAGGTTACCTCAACATAGATCATACTGCAGTAAAGTGAAGTCAAATCTGATGGATAAAATCCTGCATCTTCCACACAGCTCTCCCGAATTGGAGAACTGCAACAGAAGAGTTCTTTTCAGCAGCAACAAAGACAACCTCGTAGATGTTAGGAGAGACGATCCCAATTCACAACTCTTATATGATCCATATCTACACAGACGACAGCCTCAATCACCAACACCTTCCCAGCAACCTAGAATAAAACTCACTCACTCTCATCAGCAACACATCCTACAATATATCCACACTAATCAGCAATTTTAGCTCAAACTTGCAAGAAATCATTTTTTATAAAAGGGTTCGCTGCTTCAATCCGTTTCGTGGTCTGGGGCAGGTGAATACCAAGCAGGAAATCTTCCCTTGCTTCTGAGCAATCTTGTATAGGGCGAATCAGGCATTCTCCCCATCTCTTCTTCCTCCAATTCTTTCAGCGACTTCGGTAACCCATCCGGTATGGGACAGTGCTTCTCCATACCTTTCTCGGAGTTCGATGGCTTTGGCCCGGCAACTCTGTCCTTCTTAGCCTTATGGATTTCTGCTATACCGTGGAGGCACCCGACTAAGGACTTCACACCCCCTGATTCAATGATCAGCCTCTCAACTTCTTCTTTAGGCGACTCCTTCTGCAGCCATGCCAGTATTATCAATATACCGCACTCGATTACAAAGCCATTGAAACTGGAATCTCCCACTTTAATGTAAAATAAGCGAAGTTCGAGCATTCTGACTATTCACTTTCTTTCCAATTATGGAAACAAATTCCAGGGAGACCTTATTTAGAAACATATGATACTGTTCCAGACAGTACTGGGAAAGTAAGACTAGGTTTTTAATCAGAATCGCATAAGCGATTAGCAATTAACCGCGAAATTTCCCAGGCTTTTGTTTTCACTCGAAAGATAAGATTGACCTTCAAAAAGAATGACCTTCAAACTAACAGATAAGACTGACCTTCAAAAAGAATGACCTTCAAACTAACAGATAAGATTAACCTTAAAAAAGAATGACCTTCAAATTAACAGCTCTCTCTCTCTCTCTCTTCCTTCTTCTTATTCTATCTGAAGACAAATCTGGGAATTTTCCGATCCGTTTGAGCAGGAAAACGAAGAAAATCTCACCGTTTGCACACTATCTTCTTGTCTACCAAACAGGAACAGCACAAAACCATTAAATAAGAGCAAGAGCAAGCGAGCTAATCTGCAGACTTACTTCGAGGTCCTTCAGTTCAAAATAAGCTCTCCAGCAGCTGTACGAGCTGTCCCCTTCGAGCGTCGAACAATAATCTAAACAACAAAGCACCGCATCAAGAATCTCCAACGCCACAAATCCCACCCACCGAAAGATCTTAAAAAGAGGAAGAAACACACACGCACGCACGCACGAACGAAAAAGGCATCGACAGAAACCGGTCCTCACCAGCAAGTTCGTTCTCGCACTTTTGGATCAAGGGGGGCTCCCTGAGGCCGCGCTCGAGCCTGGTCCTGCTGAAAGGCTCGAGCTTCGGTATGCAGGCGTCGCTCCGGGAAGAGCAGCGCACCGCGGGGGCGAACCGCCGCGACGGCGATGGCGCAGCCGCCCTCCTCGTCGCGGCGGTCGGCGACGATCTCAGGCCGCAGAGGTCTCCCGCTTCCGCGAGCGGAGGGGACGAGCAAGAACGGATCAGCACGGACTCCATCGGCGTGCGTTCCTTCTCTCGCAGCAAAGCCAAGGGTAGAGACGGTGGAAACTGGAAGGGATTGAGATTTTCTTCTTTTTTTCACGACGGAGATGGTGATGAGAGAGATGATATTATGGGCAGTGGCGTTTCCGGATAGGAGCGAAACTGTGGGACGAGAGATACCATTAAATACGAGTCACCAGCGCCTACGAGCAGCGGCGTTGTGGATAAGGATCGGAATATTTTATTCCTGTTATTTGTTCCTCATTACATAGGCTTCTTTTTTTTTAGGATAAGTGTTAATAAAATCTCTGAAACAGGTTCTTCCCAGTTCCCATCGCAATTAAATTTTAAAATTTCCAAAAATGATAATTAAATCATAAAATTTATTATGAAATGTAATTGAATCTCCGAACTTTTGGAAATGACTGTTCACTTTCCCATCAGGTTTTAAATTTAATCGTACTTTCTTAAAATTTTATAAATTGATTATATTTTTCTGATAAATTAGAGGGTCTGATTACATATAAATATATATATATACGTACTTTTATGATAAGTTTTGAAGTTGTCGGTGTATTTATTTGTTTTATAGAGTTCAGTGCCAGTTAAGAAAGTGTAGCGAGATGAGTGAATCCCGGCCGTTGAGAACGGTCAGACGGACGGCCACCGTGGGCTGTGAGAGGGCATTTGATCCGACGTGTACGGTGAGTAAGCCGATGCTAGAAAGCCCGTGCGATCGGGGTCGTTGGTTTCGATGACTCTTCGCTCGTCGTGGGATCAGGAGGAGGAGCGGCGGAAGCGGACGGGCCAATGGCCCGGTCGCTGTGGTGGGGCCCGGAAATGATGCGATGGGGCGCAGGAGTTGTGGGGACCACAGGCTTATCTACACCTTTTTGCCTTTTTAAGGCGGGGGGTCAAATCTGGGGGTGGGGCCCACGCACTCTCTATCTAAATCGCCAGTGGGCGGGGACGAGATATTTGCAGCGCACGCCGTTTTGCGTTCGGTGGTTTAGTAGGTCCCTTTGTGATTGAATGGAGATATTTGATGAATAGGGTACCGATAAGATACCTTTATTTTGATAACACCAAAATCGTTTTTCTAACATTTCGAATTTATTGAAATGCTTTGTAGGTTAACTTTTTTTTTTTTTTTTATGACCCAGGGACCCTACGCACCGTACCAATATGAACCGCATGAATAGTATAAGTTTATAGATGAACTTTGTAGGTGAACCTTTTGGAATATGGTAATTCTTTTAAATATCTTTTTAACATGTGTATAAGTTTTTCCCCCTCTTTTGCAATTTTTTTAACTGCGAAAAGTGGAAAACTAACCCAAATAGTATATATTGTCTAGATGAAAATTATTCACAAGGATCCTCTTGTTTTAATGAGAATATAATAAAATACGAAAAATATTTACTAAGAAGTTAACTTTTTGGGAAGATAGTAGTATTTTTTATGACATGCGAAAATTCAAAATTTACCATTTGGAATATAAGGCTAATAGGAATTGAGTATTCTTTCAAAAGCACTTTGTTGCATTGCTTGATTTCTATGCTCTGATGGATAGTTAAGTGTCAGTAGAGGTGTCAAAATGGGTCTTAGACCCATATATGACACATTTAAATCATAAAATGGATCATATATGGATCACTTGTTTTTGACAAAAAGTAATTAAATGGGTTTACTTTGATAGGTGGATTTTAAGTGGGTCTTAAGTGTGTCTTAAATAGGCCTTAAATGGGTTTGGTTTTAAATGGGTCTTTAAGAGAGACTCTCTTTTCTCTTTTTAACTTTACAAAAATATTTTTTTATAAATACTGAAATTATAATTTTTTTTTATTTTAATTTTCTTTTCTTTCTTCTTCCTCCGATCGCCTGTAAGGGAATGCCCAGAACCGGCCAAGCAGCTCGAGCTCACCAAATCTAGTGAGGTGGAGGCCTCATCATGCCCGACAAGGCTTAAACCTCATCGATCTAGCGAGACTTGAACTCATCGGCGTCGAGCGAGGCTCGAGCCTTGCCAAATCTCGGCAAGGTGCGAGCTCGAGCTCGCTTGATGCCGGCGAGCCTCACTAGATTCGGCGAGGGGCGAGCTCGAGCTCGCCCGACGCAAGTGAGCCTCAAGCTCACCAAATCGGCGAGGCTCAAGCCTTGCTAGATCTAGCGAGGGGTGAGCTCAAGGCTCACTTGTGGCCGGCCGTCGGCCGTTGTTGTGGCCTGCGGCCAGCCAAAGAAGAAGAAGAACCAAAAAGAAAAAAAGAAAATTATATTTTAAAAATAAGAATAAAAATAATTAAAAATAATTTTTAAAATAAAAATAATTAAAATTCGATTTTTTAAAAATAATTATTTTAAAATTATAAAAATTGTACATTAAATTTGTGGTGTATAAAACTATTTTAACAATACCATTTTAAATATATATATATATATATATATATATATATATATATATATATATATATATATAATAAGAAATAAGCTTGGAATTTTTTTAGTAAGATAATCTTTAAAAAAAAAAACATAAGAATAAGTTTTCCTAAATTTGGTTAAATATTAATATGGGTCGGGTCGGTTATGGGTTGAAATTTTTGCATTATGCTTAAATGGGTTATAAATGGGTAAATGGGTCAATTTGGGTCGACCAATTAATAACCCGACCTAAACCCGATCCGATCCATCCGTTTAACACCTCTGTGTCAGATTGATGTATCTCCAATTCACGTAATAACTATTACTATTTTAGCAGGACCTCCTTAGTTTTAAGTAAACCTTTTTGGGATATCATATATTTTTCTCTTTGGAAATGACTTTCACCTTTTAAGCTATGAAGTTGTTTTTGTTAGCTTTTTAAAGTTGGTTTGTATGGACTGAAATCATTTCCCTGCGATCGGTTTATTTTCCTACACTAGACACAAGTAAATGGAAAAAAGTCATTTCTGATATAATGTTTTATTCCAAATAAACGAAACTTTACTCTCATTTGCTAAAGACAAGAATAATAAAAAGTCGTTTATGATATAATGTTTTATTCCAAATGAAGCTTTAATCTCATTTATTATCTTCGCATTAGATGAAAAGATAAGAATAAAGTTGGTGTGATTTTTCATTTTTCTTTATTCTTAGGGAAAAAGTTAAAGCATCACGTGAAAGCAGTAAGAAGATGAACCAAAGAGATGGAAAAGGAAGATGATGGATAGAGAAAAAGAAAAAAGCACATGGACGAAAATGCCCCCATCACGGTGGCATGTGAGATGCACCTGTTTTGTTGAACCCTTAATTGAGACTATATTATCACTTGAAGCCCTTAATTGGACCATGGTGATCACTTCAAGCCTTAAATGAAACAATGTTTACTTTGAATCATTTTTTTTAAAAAAATGGCTACACTTTATGCCCTTATTTATAATTTTTCCTTTATTTTGTTCACTCACACCTAAAGAAAAACCCAAATTTAACCCCCCTCTCTCTCTCCCCCACTTCCCTAACCCATTAGAAAAATATTTTTATGCATAAAAATTAAATTAGTATGGTTTATCCAAAATTTAGTAATGTTTGTCAAAATTGATTTGGCGTAACAAGTTATAGGTTAAAATAATTACTAATTTTGCGTCAAAGGTTTATTTATTAATTTAAAATAAAGGATAAGTTGAATCTTTTTAACTATGATAATCAGAAATTTTTCTATTGAAAGGATGGATTTTTCGATTTTGTTTTCGAAACAGACGATTTCTGATACACGCGAAACAAGAACGTGCAAATACTCATCTTGCATGAAAAAAGAGATCTCTTTTGACTCATTTTTCAGGACACACAACCCTTTTCTTCCAAAAGAAACCACGCACAAGTCGAACGTTAATTCATGCACAAGAGCCATCCTCTGCAATACAAAGATCACCAACCCTCTGACATTGAATTTGCAAGGCTCGGGAACAGATGTCTGAACCTGAATTCGGGTCGTGACGAGTGCGTTCCTGCGAAAGCAACGTTGTAGCTGTTAGAACTCGCAGTCCGCCTCTGCCTCAGCCTTTTTCTTCTTTTCTGTCCACTCCCGCACAGCAAATTACGGCAACAGTGGACAGAGCCATGGAGATGTTGAGGACCACCTGCATTTGCCATATTTGGAAACTTCTTGACCCAATCTTGATTCTCACACGCGAAGACGAAGACCAATCTTGAATCCAACTTATTAGGACCTTTGGCGACCGAGGCGGGTCTCCTCCATTATTGCCGTGGAGAGCTCTGAACTGCGAAGAGAGCTCGCTGAAGAAGAAAAAAGGGATCGAGGAAGAGCAAATTTGAGTCGGGTTCAGGAGAAGAGAGCCTGCTTCTACAAGAGAAGTCGACGACGACCAAGAACGCCACTCCCAAAACAGGACGAGTTCCGTCTGTTTTGTTGAGTCCAGCGGTTGCAGTCATTCCCGTGGTCGCCTTACTCAAGTCTGATCAGCGATCATCGCAGGTAACGATCCTCTGCTTGTTCAAACCGAGGTTGCTCTGACTCTGCTGCTAACTAATGTAATAGAGGCCATGAACCCTATTTGATGTTTGTGAAAAAATTAGTTGTGATCGAAGCTCTTTTAGTGTCTTGAACGTGTATTGATGCTGTCGCGATGATCTGAACCAGATTTTTGTTGTTCGTGATGACTGGGAATGAATCGCTTGTATTAGATCCCGGATGAAATGCTCACAATCAGCTCAACAAAATGAGCTCTTCTTCTGAACAAGAACGAGTTTGTCGATTTGTGAGATCATTCGGTAGGGAGTTAAGGGAAATGAGTGCGGGGATTTGATGAGCCGTCAGCAATGCTCTTCTGTGGAAAGTGGTTCACTGAGCATCTTTAGATTTTCTTCTACCCTAGACAGAATATTGGGCAAGTCAAATCTCCTATTGTCCCCAAACAGGGGTTAGGAACGCATGGCATGTTAAATGACGTAATTTGTACAAGATTTCAAGAAAGCGCTACAAGAGCATTTGTTTTAGCATTCCTAATTTATGATTATTGTAATCAAATCTCAACAAAATGAATCTCTTATTCTAGCTATCATTGATAATTTTTTTATTTTTCTTTTAATTGAAGAAAGCAAGTCGGTGTCATAGAGTGAAACCGAGATCCCTCCTTCCTGTTCCTCAGTCTTTCCGATTCATGCCGTTCTCTGCTCTGCTCTGCTTTAACTGTGCTCAAACAAGAGGAGGGGGTGATCTGAGGCTTTCAAAAGTAGACTTGCCTTGCAACCTGTCTTGGAAGAAACCTTTCTTGTCATCAATATTCTACTAAAATAGGTTTTCCTTCTTGACTGATTGGCTTTTAAGTAGTACAATAATTGTCGATGAGGATGCGTTTTGAGCATGGTTTCCGAGAGCATGGTGTCTGTTCGAATTGATATTGCATTCACCGAGATTCTCTAAGCTAGCTTACATCAAACTTTAGGATATCGACTCCCCTCCACCTGCTAACAAAGAGAAGATGGAGAATGCTCGAGCGAGAGCAACGATGAGCTGGGTTCGGGACGAGAGAGACAGCTTCTGCCAGTTGATCTTCCAAAAGGAACCCATGCGAAACCTGGTCATCTTCTTTTCCTCTGTTTCCTCTGGACATTTTTCTATCATGCATTTATCTCAACATTAACTGCTCAGCATGTTATTTTTCGGTTTCGTCACCTAATGCCAATCAAAAGCGAGGCTGTATATAATTAGCGCATAGACACTAATTTTAAGTACACTCAGTGAGATTCATGCATTTGAGTATTCGTGGAGGCAAAGCTGTAATGATAGCTTTCAGTCTCCTTAGTGTGGCCTGATTAGTCAGTTTTGCTCAATCTTTTGTTTCTGGTACTTCATCCATCACCAAGTTTATCGTAGGAAGAACTGATGCAACGTTCAATGGATCCGCATCTTAATTTGTCCATGATAAAAAGTATATTAACCTTCAAATCCCAAGTCTAATTGAAATTAAAAAATCAGCTGCTAACTACTAGTCTACTTCGATATATTGCAGAGAATTCCCTCAGAGTTTTCGGAGCTCTATCATCATGAACTTCCTGATACAGTGATCTTCAAGGGCCCATCAGGCAACGAATGGCCTGCCAAATTGCAGAAGGACATTGATTCCGTGTGTGTGCAGGATGATGGATGGCAGAATTTTTACAGAGACAATGCTCTAGGAAACAGTGAGTTCTTGACTTTCTGGTATGATGGGAAGAAATACTTCAATGTGCAGGTTTTTGATCCAACTGGAGTGGAGAGACTTAATGTTGATCCTAGCAAGCATAGACCAAGAGGCGGACCCCGAAAGCATCCCGTTGGCTCCCAAAATATCCCTCTGTCAAAATCTCCCAATTCTCACGGTAATGCACTTTCTGTCCTTTAGCAGAATAAAATAAGTCAAGACAACACTCGTTGCCTGTCATGAATTAACTATTCAAGTCATCTCTCCTAGATTGCTCCATGCTTCCTCTTATGTTTTTGATACTAAGGCATACCGATGGAAGAAAACGTACCTAAAGCTATCGTTTACATTGGGCAGGCAAGCATAATCCTGAACTTGAGCAAAACAGGCTGGAGAAAATCCAAGTGGAGGAAAGACTGAGTGAGTTAAAAGAAGAAGGAAAGGACCTTCCTGATGTTAGAATGAGTTCGGATCCTGGCAAGCACAAAAACAAGAACAAGCAAAGGCAGGTCAAAGCCGAAAAAATTGCTCCACATTTCCCGATTTGCCAATCGAGATTGCGGTGTCGCCATTTAGAGAAGAATGCTTCTACTTCCGAGGAAAATGCAAGGCTGGAAGCAGTAAAAGAGACTTTTACGTCAGACTTCCCCTTCTTCATGAGTTATATGAGAAGGTCCACCGTGGAGAAAGCAAAACTGCTGGTTAGTATTCACTTTCTTCTCAACCACCCTATCTTAGAACTGGGCCATTGTTTGCCTTTCCTTTTCTCTGATTTTGAGAGTGCGGTGTGAACCAATGCAGCCTGTTCCGTCGAAGTTTGCTAAAGAACATTTCCTGTGGCGAAGGACGAACATTGTCTTGCGCGATGCGGAAGGTCAAACTTGGAAAGTTGCCCACCATTGCAACGGGAAGAGACATTACTTTTCTCGAGGGTGGCGAGCCTTTCTTTATGACAATGAGCTGAAGATTGGAGATGTGTGCATCTTCGAGGTTCGCAACAAAAAGGAAGTCCAAGTTCACATTTACCGTTTGCCAGGAACTTCAGCCATATGAATGAAGACATGGCCAGTAACATTACGAGCTGACTGTATTCACCTGTGGTCCGTCTACAACAGTATCTTGTGATAGTCCTCTATGTGGTAGTAGTCTTCTTAATATTGGTCGGTAACTGAGTGGTAGTTGCTTTTAGTATTGACCATTGAGTTAGTAACTTCCCAAACAAATCAAGTAATGATCACGAACCATAGAAAGACCGATCTTGCTGTTGTGCTGCTAACTGGAATCATTGTACTTATGATGATGAACAAGCAGTGGTCTTGTTGGCAAATGCCAAAGCTACGTTTAGATTGTCTGGTATCTCATAGGTTCACAAGGAGAATGTTTTCTTTATGACGTAATGCTTGTTATGCCATCATCGTTGTGATTCATAGTTACTCTCTTGTGATGTAGTTTTTGAGTTGGGGATGATCCGAACTTTAATTTGGATTTATGATTCTGACAAGTGTTGATCTCCTTTGGTTTTTAGAGGCATTGGCACTTCTGAAGTAGCATCTCAAAGAAAAAATGATTCGATGATCCAATGCTTGACTATGAATCAGGCTTCAGTAGTTAGTCTTAGTAGTCCTCTGGCTCATGGTTTTTTGGCCACTAACAGAAAGCAGCCCACGAAAGTCTATCTCCAGCTACGTTGTCACCTAGGAAGTTAAGTTTCTGGCTAAACGAATTCATGGATAAGTTCTTCCTGATAGCGACGGATTTTGTGACACATGACTTAGGTTCAAAGTTTATACATTGCAACTCAATTTCATTCCAAGTCTTGCTTAACTTCTTTTCTTTTGATGATTCAAATATTCCTATGTTATATCATCTCATAACCTTTTGACAATGTTAACACCTAAATTTTGCGATTTGTTTAAGTGTTTATTAATTTCATTGGAAAATTATGAATTAATTTCTAACCCTTAACAAAAAAATTTCATTAAAATTGCATCACATATAGACATTAGGAGCATTTGCGTCACTGGTTTTAAAATTTATCATAAAAATTTACAAAAAAATTAAAATAAAAAAATTCGAAAGAAGAAGAAAAAAAGAAAAAAAAAAGAGGGGCAGTCGGGTTAGGTTCGGATAAGCCTTGGGCTGGCCCCTTCCTTTCTTTCCTTTTCTCTTTCCTTCGCGCTGGGCCCGGCCCAGCCCTTTTTCCCTTCAGCCCAGCCCGCGCATGAGCTGGTCGTCTCCCTCCCGTTGTCCTTCGACGACCTGCAGAAAAGAGAACAGGGGCAGCAGGGGCGAGGCAGGGGATCGCGAGGTCAGAGGATCGCGAAAGCAGAAGACGGCGTCATCTCAGGGTCGGAGATCAAGCGGCCCAGGCTGGCGGTGGCAGAAGCCATGCGCGCCTGTCGTTGGCCGAACTTAAAAGGAAGAGAGCAAAGAGCTTTGGAGGGGTTTTTTTCTCGCTGGGGGTTCAAGGGAAAAACGAAGCGAAGAACAGAGAGCACCAAACAGAGAGAGAGCTTGAGCGAGAGAAGCGAGCACAGAGAGAGAATTTGGAGCGAGAGAGGTGCTGGAGAGAGGGTGTGGAGCCAAAGGAAGGATCGACTGTGCACAGGATCCCGCTCCCCGACGCCTTTCTTCTGGAACGCAGAGAGAGAAGGAGAGGCGGAGGAGACCCCCCCTAAGCCGTCGATCGCTGCCGTCGATCGCTGCCGGAGTTTCCGACCGCCTCCAACCCCACCGGAACCCTGGAGGCAGAATAAACAGAGAGGGGGAATCGGAGACAGAGAGAGACGAGGAGAGAGTTCGAAGGGTAGAGAGCGGACCAGAGGGAGGAAGGAAGCACGAGGGAGCAGCTAGCCGTCGCCAAAGGCCCGTCCGCCCGCCGTCGTCCGCCGTAGCCCTTCCCCGGACGAGGTAGGTCCCCTGAACCCCGTTGTCCCATTTCTGGAAAATGCCGGGCCGGAGCTCGCGGCCGACCAGCTCGCGCGAGCTCCGGCCCTCGTCACCTTTACATTTTGTCCCCATGTTCCTTATATGTCACGTTCAAAGACTCCTAAAGCATGCTCGAGGCTCGGTTGAGCCGGAAACCTTTGAAATCAGTAGTGCCCATTAACTGTTCGACGAAATGCCTCATTGAAATCGCCGAACACAACCCTCGACCGAAGCTTGGTTTTTGTTTTTGTTTTTTTTTTTGCGTTGCTCGGAGTTATACTGTTGTCACGCACCGTTCCAGTCGATTTCCTAGCTTTTCGGTAGGTTCCTCTGCGCCGTTAGGGTGGGACGACGCGTGCGCATCCCGCCGGAGTCTATCCGGCGACTCTCGGAACGCCGGCCAACCGGCGGCCGGCGGCGCTCGATGTCGGTCGGACAGAGCCACCGACGCTAGGCGATGGTACGGTGACTTCCTTAGGGCGGCCAGTACTCGCAGCGGTGTCGGCGTCGGTCCGGCGAGGGAGCTGAAGGAGTTTCGGGCGTGCAGCGCAGGGGGAGAAGAAGACCAGAAAAAAAAAAAAAAAAAATATATATAAAATATATATATAAATATATATATAATACAAAAGGGCCGAAAATAAAAATGAAGAATGGGCTTCGCTTCGGGCTTGTCTTTGCTTCGTGGGCTGAATATTTTGGGCTGAAAATAGCAATTGAAAAATAGATCCTCAGGTGGGCTATGGTAGAAAATCGAAGATGGGTTTTGGGCCAAGTGCTATTCCCTTTTTCTTGTAAGAAAATTCGTGTGGGCCTTTTGTTTCTCAGTGGGCTTAAGGTCGGCCAGATTCCTTCAGCCCAGCCCGTGCCGGTCCGGCCCCCAAAAAATTAATTACAAATAAAAAATAAAATAAAATAATTCGAAAATCTAAAAATTGAAACGTTTGGTTAGGAATGCTATGAATTGGCATTTTAGTGTAATTAGGCATTTATCTGCTTGTATATTGATTATGTCGCATGTGTAGTTTGAGTATCTTGTTATGTCTAATTGCACGTATTTAATTTTATAGCAATTAGGATTTTGGTAGTTATAATTATTATTTTAATAATTGCGTACTCGCATGATCATCTCATATGTTAGTGGACAGGTATAAAATCAATTCAAATTGCTTGACAATTTTTTTTTAAATGAATAAGATTAGGTACGAAATGGCACTAATTGATTAATTGTAATCAAGTCCCCGGCCCTAGATTCTTTGGTTACATAGGAAGTGTGGCATGCTCTCGTGCCTTACTTGGTTTCTAGCTCGACCCAATAGGTTAGTGGCGACTCTTTTTGTGTAAATTTTCTAAAAAAAATATCCCGATTTCACGCGGGACATAGGCTTGGGAGAGCCCGTGCCTAATCAAAGGCCATAAGCCCATCATTTAGACAATACCCTAAAACTACTCCTTCCCCCGAGGGATAGGTCACGATAGACAAACGCGCATAAATTCTTCCTGGTGATCGGTCAAATGAAAAAGATGCTATGGATCCCTTTCGAAATGCAGTCACTTGAAGACCCCAAAATCTTACGCAACCCTGTGAAAAAAATTATTTGATGTAACAGTGAAATGAGCAACACAATGTCAATAAATTTGAGGGAGTTATATACAAATGAAAATCAACTCTGGTTGTAATTTCTAAGCACATTGTTTATGAGCGAAAGAATAGCATAAGGACTTCCATGAATGCCACTCTTAAGGATTTAGTAAAATTATGCGAATTAAAAATGTTATTTGATGTTGAAAATGTCAACCTTTCTCGTTTCCTTGTTTGTTTTCAACTTAAAACTCATTCGTCCAATGGTATGAAAAAGACTCTGCTCAGTCCGTACGCAAAGATATGGTCTTCTTCTCTTGATTCTCATGAGCTGCGCATGTTTTTCTTTATGCCTTTCTGTTTGAAGCCCTGTAGTGTTCTTGACAGACAAGATCAGATCAAAATCCGAGTGTAGTACGTGTACCAGTTCATAGAATAATTTCCCGCAATTTGCATGTTGGCACTCGTACTGGCAGTCTCTGTCTCCGGTCCTCTGCCTCCAGAGAAGAAGAGGTACAGTTGGCAGAGCAACGTTGGTTGGCCCCTGTTTTTTGCCAAGCCATGATGCCCACCACTGATCTTCTTCTCTTTCGCTTTTCGGAAGGTCTATAACAAGGGAGTCCTCCGGCCATACCGGTGTGAAACTCCCAAGAAACAGCTGCTTGGAGAATGGAGGGTCTCGGAGAAAAGCATGAGTTGGGCTCAATACTTAAGATGAAGATGAATTGTTTCATCAAGTTGATCCTTCAGAAAGAACCCATGCAAGAGCTGGTATGATCTTCCAAACTCTGTTTTCTCAACAAACAGGATCCGTCTCCTGTCCCATTTGTCTTCTATTGTGCAGTAGAAAAGAGTAAACTTCTCCTTCAAATTACAGCTTCTGACGTCTATTTGAAAAACTACATGTGCGTTATCTTTTTGTAGAGTACTTAGAACCATTACAATGGCTAACAGGCAGAAGGCTTGAACTGGCTCAAATCAAAGTGGTTGTGCCATTTGAAATGAACGAAGTCTATTTGAGTTTTACACTTCCTTACTGTGTCTGACCTTATGAAGGAGAGATGACGCCCTAAGCTCGTTTGCAGATGATAAATCAAGGGAAAGGAAAAAAAGACTGTTGCATTGTGAGGTTTCTTGAGTGATGCATGAGTTGAAAAAAATAAAACGAAAGGTGAAAGTGTCACACCAGACTGCTCTTGTGTTGCACAATTCAATTTCACTTGCTTCAAAAGTTTGGTTGTGTAGACTAAAGGATGCGCGTTAGGCTATATGACTGCTAAATCAGTTATGTGATGAAGTAGGAGAATGAATCATATTTTCTCAAGCTCTTCAGAGTCCAGATGAAAGATCCTGTTTCTTTCCATGCACGTTCTGGCTTGTCTTATTGTGTTTCAGTTTCATTGCCTACCACAGTTTGAAGACCAGGCTCATATAATTAGTAGATGTAATCCTTATTTAAGCATGTTCTACGACAGTGAAAATCTGTGTTTCGGTGTTTGTTAAATTGAAGTTGTGGTGTGTTGATTTCAGTCTCTTTTGTGTTGCTTGATTTATCGGTTTTCTCAATCCTTCTGTTTTCACTGCGTCTTCAATTTTTAAGTTTGAAATGGTTTGATAGGCAGGGTTGATGCAAGTGTAGTCTCATCTGCATCACTATTACTACATGATATACTATTGTTGACTTCACTTTCAAGTAGTAAATCCAATTTGTATTTCATGTTTCCTTGTTTGATTAATTGTCACTCAGCTAGTAAAGCCTCCAGCTTGCACTCTGGAATCCACTAACCGCAACATTTACTTGACTATAATGCAGAAAATCCCACCAAAGTTTGCGAGGCTTTTTTCTGAAGAACTCCCCCATAGAGTGATCTTAAAGGGCCCATCTGGCGGAAAGTGGAATGCCAAATTACGCAAGGACAACGCTGGCCTGTATATACATGATGGATGGCGAGAGTTTCACATGGACAACTCCCTTGGAAATAAGGAGTTCTTGCTATTTGAGTACGATGGGAAGAGAAGCTTTGAAGTGGATATTTTCGATCCAACTGGATTGGTGAGAATCGATGTTCCTGTTACAGAAGGAACAGAAACAAACCTTCATAATGGGAAAAGACCACGAGGCAGACCCAGAAAGTGTCCTGTTGTCTCCCAAAAAACGTATCTCAAATCTCAGGGTAATGCACTTTGTCCTTTTCTTTGGCAGATTTACATAAGTGCAGATTATACCTTTTACATGTCGTGAATTTACTAAATGACATATTTACCTACAAAACTTACGCATGTAGAAAACATGTCCAAAAGGCTAGACTTACATTTACATGTCATTGGACAGACAAGCAAAATCTCAAAGAAGAAATGGACCTCCGTGCTATTATAACGAGTTTAGAGCCCCGCAAGCGCAAACAGAAGAAAAAGCTTGGCAAACTCACCGGGGGTTTTCCAGTATCTAGATCGAGATTTAGGTGCTGTTCTATTGAGAAGAACGCTTCTAGCTCTGAGGTAAATGCAAGGCTGAGAGCAGTAGAAGAAAAGATGTTCGCTTCTAAGTTCCCCTACTTCATGACTTATATGAAAATGTTCAGTCTCGAGAAGGCAAAGATGCTGGTTAGTGTTTGCTTTCTTTCCCACTCCCTGTTTCACGACTTTTGTTATTGTTAGTCCTTTCCTTTCTTCAATACTGAGTGTGTGGCACAAAAAAAAAAATGCAGTATATTCCCAGGGCATTTGCTCAAGCGCATTGCCCATTGGAAAGGGCAGACATTGTACTGCGAAATCTGGAAGGGAACACTTGGAATGTCGTCTGCGTGATAAATAAGAACCGGCATTTCTTTTCTGGAGGGTGGCCAGCCTTTATCCAAGACAACAAGCTAGGGACAGGAGATATATGCGTGTTCGAGCTTATCTCTAGCAAGGAATTCCGAGTCACCATCTTTCGTTCCCCAAAAACTTTGCATGAATGAAGATTTGGCCAGGGAAATTAGATTATGGTAGTATATATTTAACTATCGTGATTCTGCTCACAGAAAAATTACTCACTAGGGAATATGTTTCTTCATGATATGATGCTTGATTAGGCCTCGAGCAGCTCTAAGTTTGTGTTTTACTTTTCTTATGAATTTTGAGCTGCCGATAATCTGAACTTAAACTTAGATTTATGATTCCAACTAGTTTTTGACTTGATATGCTTGATTTGACGTTCCTTGTTTCAATTCATTAGCATTTCGAACCAGCATAAAGAGAGAAGAGAGAGGGCATGATCTTTCAATATAGGATTCCACCTTCAATGTCAGCTTCAAAGTTCCTCCCATCATGAAAATCTATCTTGGGCCACATCTTCATGGAGGTAGTTAAGTTTCCAACTGGATGAATGCGTGCATGGTGATTGTCGCAAAAATGTTCCATAGCAAGTCAGCGGACCATTATATCGAGTATTCTTGCCATCCAATTTGAAAAATGTGTTGTATGGTTGCCCAACTTGTCCAAGTAGTCTGTCAAGTCAGTGTAATCACTTGATCAGGAGCTGGGAGGAGGATTTAGTTTTAGAGTCCCCTAATCGTCTGTGGAATTCTATCTGGAAAGCAGAAGATGTTGTAGTAAATGGAGAGTTGCTTCTGAAAATTTTCCTTAATGCAGGAGGTTTTGCTTAATCCTCATGCAAACTGGGCTTGAACTAATGCTTTTGTTGTTTACCTTTCTTTTTTTGATTCAATCCACTTCCCTGTTCTTCTGGATCTGTTGTTGCTGAGAGAACCCAGCTAGTCCATGTACTTTGGTCTTTAGATGAACGAATGCAAGCTCATTTCCCATCCAAAAGAGAGGACAGGCAAAAAGGATATAGGGATCTTCAAAGGACCCTTCCAGTCTTTAACATATGAACTCCTGCGTTGGCCGGTGATCTTGTGCTGTTTTTGCCTTTCTGTCATTTATTATGTTCTTTTTTTAACAGAGACTGATAAAATACATACCAGAGTAAACATTGGTAAACATTTCATCTCAAGTGAGGGCCCTTTTTGTTGAAGCATTTTCAGATGCCCTTTCTTGTGAAACTGACAAGGAAAATCAATTTTTGATTTTTAATGTATTCGTTTTCTAGAAAATGTGCTTATAAGAGAAAAGTGGAACCTTTTTCCTATAAAAAGAAAAAGAACCCAGTGAGGGAACTTATTTGTTTTCTCTGATCAATTCCCAGTGGTGACGGGAACATCCACTGAGCCCTTAGATGACACTTTGGACACCAAGAATTGTTTCATCTCAAAATTCTCATGGAGATTCACGTAAGAACAACGTCACGGGAGGAGGTGAGGGTGGCTGCAGATGGAAGAAGGGCATGCATCTTTTACAGGTTGATGGTGGACTCCCTCATCCATGAGAAGCAACTGGCAATTTTTGAACTGACCGTCATCTAACTCACCAGTCACCATGCTTGTTTTTTGTGTCCCCTGCTTCTCAAGAAAATGGACTCACGCAATCTCTTGAGCAGAGGAAAAGAAATCTATGCATGGCTAATTTTGTCTGTTCTTTTCCTTTTCTTTAAGCATATTCAGTAGAAGACAAAATGCAGGAGACTCTACTCTCAGCCGTGTGCACAGAAGGCTAAAATTTTTGCCTGTTTGACACAATCAAGTTAACCCAACTTCACTCAAAAGTTTGGCCTGGCATGAGCGGAGTTAGAGTATGACCCAAACTCGCTTAAGATGTCAATTGCATTTTCAGTGTGGATTCTTTCTTTAATTCAGGGAGTAAAGAAGGGTCTGCAAGAGCAAATTTGGCATGCGTGGTATGTGCGCAGCTGTTTTAGTTTGTTCCTTATACTAGCTCACAGTCTCCGTACTTATGGGGTCCATGAACATCATGCGTGATAGAATATCAATATTTTGGCCCTGTGGTGATGACCAATTTAAGGAAGAATGCCATCAAATTTATTTCAATCTGCAAAGGATTCCAAAAAGGTTTTCTCGATATTCGGGGACGAAGTTGCTGATCTTGTTAGCAAAGAATTAATTTCAGGCAAGCAATTTCAAATGCATATGAAGAAAAATCAAGATACTCACAGATGTCGTCAAAATCAGAGACATTTTCTGGGCATGCCCGATTTGTACAATAACCAACAAGTAAATTGCATAATCATAAGTGTTGGGTTGAGGAAGGATCACTTCCCATTTTCAAAAGCCTAGGGAAAAACTAAATTTGGCAGGGATACAATTCCGAAATGTGTAGAAAGCAAATCGATCGCCTTAGCAAAACAGCCCAACGAGCTTTTTTTGGTTTGTCAATGGTAAAGCAAAACTAGACCTTGCAAAAGTTAAATAATCGACTACTAAAAATAATGCGTGATTTACTTCAATTTCCTAGACGTGCTTCTTTGGTCATCCTTTTTCAATAGAAAATTTTCCAAAATTCATCTCGTGCAAAGGATTGAAAACTAGTTGAAATGGAAAATCGTGATTCAAGTCATTAAAAATTACTGTAATTGACGTTGACTTTGTTCTGCTGTAATCTTTAAGTTTAAACTGGGAGCGTAATTTATTCCCTAAATTCAAAAGATCCAAAATTTCCCCCCCACGATTATGTAGTTCCATAGGTATTACAACCCATAATCTTATTTATCTCATTTACTGAAGTTAGCTCTCCATTCGTCAATAACCTAAGTTTTTTTTTGTCGAAAACCTAAGTTTGTTTAATTGTCAAGGAAAGTGGCGGTGGTGTTCCCAGACCCAAGTCTCATTCCATTAAAAGACGCATTGGCCAATGGCCGTCACTCTCAAGACTGTACTAAGTGGCCTGCAACTCAGCAGTATCCTTCAGCTACTTCATATGGAAACTCGACTAGACAGCTCAACTACACATCTTTTCTTCTTTTGTACCACAAGCTGAACTACATCTCCAACATTGTCTTATAAAAAAACCGAAAGAGACGGGTTCGGGCATGAGGTGAGCCTAAATTGATGTAAAGAATGCCGGGTCATTATCTGAAGCGGACGAAAAGTTATAACAGTGTGTACAGCAATATCAAATGTCGCTTTTTTCTGAGAAGATGACGTCTCTTATTTGTAAAATAAAATATTTCTCTACATTTTACTTGGTTTCTAATCAATCCATAATAAATTAGTGATGGCTTTAAATTAAATTGATTTGCATGTTTAATTGATTAAATTAAGATCTCGAAGTTTGACAAAAAATGTGCATCAGGTCCGGCTGCAAGAGAACAGTTAGGTCAAATTTCGTGCAACGGAAATTAGGGTTCTCTCTTTCCTCATATGCCATTGCACTGGAAATGGAGAAAATAATGCATGGCTTTACAAAAGCTGTGGCATGGATTCTCATCACCTTTTGCTGGTGCACGATACATCCAACTTTTGAAGTACTTCTAATTTTGTCCCTCATTTCAAAACATACATAATCTAACATCTTGATGTTCTATATTTTTGCGGTGATTGATTTCATGCTTGAAATTTATAAGGATGATAAACGAATCTTTCTTCAATAAGAACTTAATCGATATTTGAGTTCATTGCTGATATAATGATTCCACAAGTTCATAGTCAATATGATAATTTACACAGGATTTGTCGTCCTCACAAATGTATGTCACATCATTTCTTTTTGGGACAAAATTTTCTGCTCGACCAATTCCGTCAAAGTTATTAAATAGTTCAAAAGTATCTAATCAACAAAGAGAAAAATGTCAATGAGCTAGAGGCAGTCGGTGATTATCTATGAAAGTTTATCAACTGTGTCGATTTCAAGTTGACCGCGTCGGATTATGCCGTGTTCAAATTAGTATTCAGGTTTCTCAACAAATTCATGTCGTGTTAGAGTCATGTCTCTGTGTTGTATCAGAAATGAATCCCTAATATGAAACGATTTGTATTCATTTTAATTCCTGCAGTACGTTGTAATGGCAGCCTGCACACATGCAGCCTCAGCCAGTTCGAGTCCCGCAAGATGCAAACATAATCATGCACCCTAGCCGCGAACGCTACCAGTAAGCAGATTTTTCGCTGACCTTTAGGCCATGTTTGGTACGAAGGCCATGGATTCTCTCTGTATAAGTGAGAAGGCAAGCTTTCAAGGAAAGGAATATGACATGATTTTGCTTGATTATACTGCTGAACTTGTCTCTTCCCTAACAAAGAATTTTTTCATTGGCAGATAATTCGTTTTATTTTGTGTTCAAATTCATGACTGAGGTGGTTCTGGAACAGCACACTGATGATGTCCGCAAATGGAAAAAAGTGTCTTTCATTAAGTGGAGCAAAAATGGAAAAAGAAAGTCGACCGTGTTCCTGAATTGGAATAAAGTACAACTGGATGAACGGAGGAAAGACAGGAAATTGGAATTGATGCGCAACCACCGCATTGATGCGCAGCACCTCTGTTTTGACGATATAGTAAGAAACCTCCATGTTCACTGCCATTTTATCTGCGTGCATGAGCTTGATAATCTCTGTGAGAAAGAACCCGACTTACATACACGTAAGAAAGCAGAGCCGGCATTGGAACGAGTCCCAGAACCGGAAGCAAGAAAGCCCACGAGTTGCTCTCGCCTCACCATCAAAGGCTTCGAAACATCCACCTCCGAAAACAGAGACTGAGACTTGCAAACGACGACCAAGAACGCCACTCCCAAAACAGGAAGAGTTCCGTCTGTTTTGTTGAGTCCAGCGGTTGCAGTCATTCCCGTGGTCGCCTTACTCAAGTCTGATCAGCGATCATCGCAGGTAACGATCCTCTGCTTGTTCAAACCGAGGTTGCTCTGAATCTGCTGCTAACTAATGTAATAGAGGCCATGAACCCTATTTGATGTTCGTGAAAAAATTGGTTGTGATTGAAGCTCTTTTAGTGTCTTGAACGTGTATTGATGCTGTCGCGATGATCTGAACCAGATTTTTCTTGTTTGTGATGACTGGGAATGAATCCCTTGTATTAGATCGTCTTGAACGTGTGTTGAGGCTGTCACGATGATCTGAACCAGATTTTTCTTGTTTGTGATGACTGGGAATGAATCACTTGTATTAGATCGTCTTGAACGTGTATTGATGCTGTCACGATGATCTGAACCAGATTTTTGTTGTTTGTGATGACTGGGAATGAATCGCTTGTATTAGATCGTCTTGAACGTGTATTGATGCTGTCTGAACGATGATCTGAAATGTTTGTGATGACTGGGAATGAATCGCTTGTAGATAGATCCCGGATGAAATGAGCTCAACAAAATGAGCTCTTCTTCTGAACAAGAACGAGTTTGTCGATTTGTGAGATCATTCGGTAAGAAGTTAAGGGAAATGAGTGCGGGGATTTAATGAGCCGTCAGCAATGCTCTTCTGTGGAAAGTGGTTCACTGAGCATCTTTAGATTTTCTTCTAGCCTAGACAGAATATTGGGCAAGTCAAATCTCCTATTGTCCAAACAGGGTTAGGAACGCATGGCATGTTAAATGACGTAATTTGTACAAGATTTCAAGAAAGCGCTACAAGAGCATTTGTTTTAGCATTCCTAATTTATGATTATTGTAATCAAATCTCAACAAAATGAATTTCTTATTCTAGCTATCATTGGTAATTTTTTTTTTTTTTTTTTTAATTGAAGAAAGCAAGTCGGTGTCAGAGACTGAAACCGAGATCCCTCCTTCCTGTTCCTCAGTCTTTCCGATTCATGCCGTTCTCTGCTCTGCTCTGCTTTAACTGTGCTCAAACAAGAGGAGAGGGTGATCTGAGGCTTTCAAAAGTAGACTTGCCTTGCAACCTGTCTTGGAAGAAACCTTTCTTGTCATCAATATTCTACTAAAATAGGTTTTCCTTCTTGACTGATTGGCTTTTAAGTAGTACAATAATTGTCGATGAGGATGCGTTTTGAGCATGGTTTCCGAGAGCATGGTGTCTGTTCGAATTGATATTGCATTCACCGAGATTCTCTAAGGTAGCTTACATCAAACTTTAGGATATCGACTCCCCTCCACCTGCTAACAAAGAGAAGATGGAGAATGCTCGCAGAAAAATCCCAGATTTCTTCAAAGCGTACAGGCCAGAATATAGCTCCCAAAGAATGGTGAGATAACTCAGGCTCTTTTGAACTGTTTTTGACTCAGCAAATTATTTCATTTTGTGACTCACACGCGGCTGTTCATCACAGCACGTTCCCAGAGCTTTCCTGGCGCAACTAGATGGGCCGCTGCCAGGAGAGATCCTCCTCAGGCGTCGAATGGGGCGGCAATGGCATGTGAAGGTGACTCTGGAGGCACAGGACGCCTATTTTGAAGATGGCTGGCAAGAATTTGTGCGGGAGAACTTAGTGGAGACAAATGATTATATGGCGTTCTCCTACCAGAGTCCCGGTGTGTTCAGAGTCGTTATCTATGGGCACTCCGCATGCGAGAAGAAAGAGTGCGCCCTCCCTGGGGAGGTAGGAGAAGGAAGTGAAGTCCAAGAGCACGACAGTGATGATGATGATGAGGACTACAGCGAGGAGGAGGAGGAGGAGGAGGAGGAGGAGGATGAAGGCAGGAGCAAACGGTCAAAAAAAGAAGGTAATAGAAATCATTTAAGATTCTTTTATTTTCAGCACATTTTGATTATATTGGGTGTACATAGCTTCTAAATGGTGAATTTGTTAGTTTGTTTGACTTTCCTAGTGTTATCTGATATTCAGGGAACGTTGAAGAGAGGAAAGCTGCTAATGATGATCCTACCAATGTGAAGAGGTATATCGACCTCAAAAATCCTTACTTCGTGACGGTGGTCCAGGCTCTAAGAAGTTCTTGCTTGGTATGCTTGCTCTTCGATCCCGTTTTCGTCTCACATTGTGTATCCTCTTGTGATCTTGTTATGAATGTTTTGCTCTTGCTTAGAATTTTTGACATAGAGTCCTCATTGCATTCACCTGTCTTGTTGCAGTATGTTCCACGCAGTGTCCTTATCGATTATGAACTCAAGTTACCTCAGGCCGTTTTGTTCCACGATCCCACTGGGAGGACATGGAGAGGGACGGTTAAGGTGTGGACAGACAGACGTACCTGGATCACCGGCTGGGGGGCCTTATGCCGCCATAACAATTTAAAGATTAATGACCGGTGTATATGTGAGCTTCTGGAGGAAAATGGAGTCACCGGTCGCATCATTAAGGTTCACATAGTAGGAGGCAACAGTACCTGAAACCCCAGAAAAGTTCTTGCAAGTCTTGTAATTGCACTGTACTGCAAACCAAAGGCTCTAACTTCATTGCTTTTCTTGGACAATGAACATTTTCAACTGGAAATAGGCACAACTGGAAATAGGCACACACACATTGTCTTCCCAGAAAGATCTAGCTCTTCTAACTGCTGTGAAATGTTCTTGATTTCTAATTGGGCTGTGGAATTCCAGGATATGGCAACCGCCTCTGCTACCATCGCTCCTTTGGCTCTCACTGCCTCTGCCTCTGCCGTGACCAAAGGAAAGAGGACGAACAATCTGAATTACATAACAGGAATGAATGCATTTGGTGGGCTAAAAGCTCACAACAGAGTGGCTTCCCTAGGAGTCCCTGTGTGCACTGAGCAGTCATTTGCAAACATGGTGGGCTCTTTGAGGTCACAAGGAAAAGGCAGAGGCGGAGGCACTCTGTCTTCTAAGTGCAATGCTGTTGGTGAGATATTTCGGATTGCAGCCATCATGAATGGCCTTGTTCTAGTTGGTGTTGCAGTTGGGTTTGTTCTTCTCAGGATTGAAGCCTCTGTGGAAGAAGCCGACTGAGATGTCATAAGATAATTTCATGATAGGTTGCAGCTTATTGTATTCTTTGCAATGATCTCATTCCTTTAGCTACTGTCAAACCAAAAGATGGCAATTTTGTATGTTTCTTTCTACTAAAGATTGCATTCAAACCAGATTCTACCCTGTGCATCTCGATGGCTAGTTTTCATTGCAAGGATCATGTGTTTCATGTCAAGGGCTAAATTGGCTTGGTCATCGTTTACTTGGCAGCACATACAGGAACTTTTACTCAAACAGCACCGATACATTAAAGTCACAGAGACTAAATTTGAAAAATTGGAAGGAATTTGGACTGAATTCTGATGAGGCATTTACAGCTTGAGAGTCTGGCAGCAATAATTTTCTGAACAACCATTCTCAGACATTAACTGTCATTTTCAGGCAACCATGGCACGCGGCATACTTTGCAATGCAACAAAAATGCAAAGTTGTGGGCCTCGCTCTGTGTACTTGCACAGAAATGCTATCTCCCTCCAATCAGGGACTGCTGATCTTGAAACTTATGCCCTTTCCTGTCAACCACTCTCAACGTTGACAATGAACAATGGGGCTGCTAACTCTACTACTTGAGAAAAGATTTGGTGCGTTTGAGATTCCTTCGGTTTTATGTTGTCTAAGTATGTATCCTATCCAAAGCAATAAACGCATAAGCTTTCATCAAAATTAGAAGACAAGCATTTCATGAATAATTAAGGTGTTGTTTGGTAATGTTCCGAGGAACACTTGTTTCTATTTTTTTTTCCCCGGAACAGAAATAGAACAAAAAGTGCGTTTAGTAATTTTTTTGTTTTCGGGAATAGATTTAGAACAGAAACAAGAAATTAAAAAAAAAAAAAGTGACAACAATGAAATTTAGAGTAAGAGGAAAATCCATCGACTTTAAAAATCATGAGGGTTCAAGTCCCTCTATCCCCAAAAAAGGACCATTTGACTCCTTAACTTAATGATTTTTTTTTTTAATTCCCGAGAACAACTCAAAAAACAAGTTTTTGTTTCTTTTCTTTTCTTCCTTTTCTTCCTTTTCTTTTTCTCTTCCTTTCTTCTTCCCTAACTGGTCACTGGCTCGGCGATGGCTGGCAATCGGCTAGATGAGGTTGCCTCGAGCTCGCCGACCACCGGCGAGGCTCGGGGCCTCACCGTGGCCGGGCAAGGTTGAGCCTCGCCCAAATCTGGCAAGGCCGAGCCTCACCCGGCCACCGTAAGGCTCAGGGGACCTCACCGGTGGCCGGTGAGGCTCCCAAGGCCGGCGAACGACTAAGAGGAAGGAGAAGGAAAAAAAATGTAATAAAATTATTAATATATTAAAAGAAATTTTAAGTCACAAAAATTTTGGGATTGTACTAAACGTGTTTTTGTTCCTAGAATATAAATTTTTATAATTACCAAATGCCTTAAAATGCTCAAAATTGTTATTGAGAATAAAAATAGAAAAAATATATGTTTTTTAAAAGAAACTATTTCTGGGAACATAAATGTCACCATATATTTTCTAAGTGCCTCCGATAATATCTTTAAACTTTGAAGGATGAAAAAAGATATGTTTTCACATGTGGTTCTCTAATCGCAAAACATGCAGCTGTGGTTGCCCTTTCTAGACATATGACACAATTTCATCCGATCAATACGTTTGAGTTGTGTCAACGGCACCTCGTGATAACAGAGTTTGTGACTGCCATTGCACAGATGTACAAGCAAAAAATGTCGGCGCTGTCTTCTAGTTGTTGATGCTTGTGGGATGCAATTACACTACGAGATCTAATTTCAATTGAAATGAAACTTCTGTCAAAGTCGAGATCCCATAAGATGTACCCTCCAGTTAACTGGACTGGATATGCAGAACACAGCAAACAGGTTAAGGACCTCTGATTGATGTGATACGCAACGAGTACTTGCACAAGTACACTCAAACCGATGCACAAAATAAGTCGTGTTCCAACATGTGTTCCTTCTTTTGTTTTCGTTTTTCCTTCCATTTTTTTGCATAGCTGACATAGTGTACTTTTGGATTGTATAGGGATCTCTGGGAATGATCCAATCAGATGTAATGAATTAGCAGATCCATAATCAAGCCTGAAGATTTTCATGATTAGAATAGCTCCCCATTAGAGGAGGTAATATGGTTATAAGCAGACTGCCGGATGCTAACACTAGTGATTTCTCTTTTCAAACGAGGTTAAGAATAGTCATTGGTTGTATTAGGTGATCTCAGGCCTCTCTCACCTCAAAAGTTAGCTCAAGAGATGAGGTTTGTCCTCATGCTTATAAACTAACCATTAGCCCCTCCCACAACCAATATAGGACAATTTCAACAATCTTCCCCTCAAACATTAGGCCTTAAATTAGAGGCGCAATAATCTGTAACTCTCCTATGCGACTCAAATCTAAACTTATTGGCAAATTGGGCTCAAATACTAATATTGAGTGATCTTGGGCTTCTCTTACCCAAAAGCTAATTCAAGGGGTAAAGTTTTCCTCGTACTTATAAATTGACCACCCGCTCCTTTCACAACCAATGTAAGACAACCTCAACAAGTTGGACGTTTTTTTTTCTCTCTCTATTGGATGAGAATTGTGTGCTTTGACTTGCTTTCAAGATAAGATACGGTAGAAGATAACTCTTCTGGTCAGGTCATTTTCACCAAACACTGCATTTCTCGCTGAGAAAATGTAAGAGAATTGCATTGCAGATATAGTTTCTTCCAAGAAAGGGACAGAGTTCGCAATCTGCTCGCCGTCCATCCCGTCCCTGAAAAGATTGACCTATTACACTATTTCCCGTTTCTGAGGATCAAATAGCGATCAAGCCAGAGAGAATTGCTTGTGAACAATACATAAATACATAGTTTTAGAATCCAAGGAGAGGAATCTCTCTCTCTCTCTCTCTCATGCACGTACACGTGTGCAGACGTGACTGGTAGTAGAAACTGTTCTCTTCTATATAGATGGGTGGCCATCAATTTTAAGAGACTTTTCTTGCCTCCTACAGTCCAGTCCAAACTAAAACAGAAAGCTTCCCACAATAATCGGGACTCCTCAATGTCCACTCGCTCCCCTCAGAAAGAAAATAACGTGTTCCCATTGTCCATATTCATTTTACGGATCAAGTAGATGATATGACATTCAACAAACAATTTGGCTGGCGCTTGGAAAGGAAAGCATATATTCCCCACATATCGCTCATTTGGCTGTTGGTTTTATCCTCTGCATCATCCATGAAACAAGTCTAGATAATGGTTTATCACTTTGCGTTCCCGTAAAGTCTTCTAAGCCTTCGTCGTATCAGCAAAACAGGCCATCCCGACGTTGCTCACAAACCATCTCAAGACTAACTGCAAACCATGGAGCTGCTCTCCCTCGACCTTCAAAAGATTGGCCTTGCTGTTCTTCTAGTCATCATCTATCTCAGTGCTTCACTGCACAGATCCAAAAGAAGCAACAAAAGGGGCCAAACACTACCAGAGGCAGCAGGAGCATGGCCTTTGTTTGGCCATCTTCATCTTCTGGGGCCAAACAAGCTACTGCACAGAATCCTGGCAGCCATGGCCAATCAGTATGGACCGGCCTTCTCTATCCGCCTCGGCATACACCGAGTACTCGTGGTAAGTAACTGGGAAGTGGCTAAAGAGTGTTTCACTTCAAATGACAGGGTCTTTCCCACCCGGCCCAGATCACTATCTGTCAAACTCATGGGTTATGACCATGCCATGTTTGGATTTGCTCCTTACGGTCCATACTGGCGCGGTATGAGGAAGCTCGCCGTGGTTGAGCTCCTCTCAAACCATCGGCTCGATTTGTTGAAGCATGTGAGAGATGCAGAAACCAATCTTTTCGTCAAGGGGTTGTACGAGAAATGGTTAAGCAACGGTGAAATCCCAGTTACAATGGAGATGGAGAAGAATTTTGGGCATGTGGCTATGAATATAACGGTGAGGATGGTCGCAGGAAAACGTTATCTGAGTGGCAACGAAGGGGATGAAGAGGAGTCATCAAGATGCCGCAAAGCTCTGGGAGATTTCTTCCATCTTGTGGGGGAATTTATGGTCTCAGATGCAATACCTTTTCTAGGATGGCCAGATGCAGTGAGGGTAAGAAATGTTTAAACATAATCAAATCGTTATCGAATCAATCAACCAGAAGTTTGATCCAATCGACAAGCAACGCATGTATCACTCGAATTTTTCTAATAGCTTTGTCTATTGAGTCCCCATATCAACCATACCATAAATCATTGCCTAGCTAAATACTCTTTTTGTGAAGGGACGTGTGGCTGAAATGAAGAGGACCGCCAAGGAACTGGATTGGGTCCTGGGAAGGTGGGTCGAGGAGCACCGGAAAAGAAGGGCCGTCGCAAAAGTCGAGGATGATGAGCAAGACTTCATTCATTTCATGCTCTCTGCAACGGAATTGGAGGAAGGGAAGTACTCTGTTCAAGAGGCTGATACCATCGTCAAGGCCACTTGCTTGGTAAACCTGTTAAAACTTTCACTGCAAAACCTTCTCGATCATTTTTTACATTTTTTTCTTCTTTAAGGCTGCTAGCTAACAGTTTTGGTCCGTGTCTGTGCTCCTAGTTCCCAGTCAGATTAACAAGTTAAGATGTAGAAGTCGAAGTAAGTGATAGCGAAAACCTCTTTATAAGAAGTTCAAACACGATTGATTCCAGGTCAGGACCCACGACCAGGAAAGTCTAGCCAATCAAGGAAATCTATGCAACTGCTTTAGAGGGTCACCACACATTTCAGGAAAAAATCTACGCCATGATAGACATACAAATTAGTCATTACACAAACTTGCGATGTCATTTAGAACGAAAAATCGAGAGAAAAAAGGGCTTCTTCATTTAATTATTTCCAAAATAACCTAAAATTCAAACTTCTACAATGTCTCCAAGTGGCAATATATCATATCAGCAAAAAACATTTCAATGCTCATATAGAAAAGAAAAGAAGAAAAACAAAACATTGCAATGCTTGAATATTAGAAGATGAATACGTTCTTCATTTTACAAACTTTTGGACTCTTACCCTAAATCGTTTAATTAACTACAACAAGAGCACAAAACTAGCCACTGGGAAATGATATTCATTTATATTGCAGAGTGTGATCTTGGGGGGCAATGACACCACAGTGTTGACTCTTACATGGGCACTATCACTTCTCCTAAACAACCCCCACTCGCTAGAAAGGGCACAAGATGAACTGGATGTCCAAGTTGGCAAGCACCGCCAAGTGGAAGAATCGGACATAAAGAACTTAACCTACTTACAAGCTGTAGTCAAGGAAACACTGCGTCTTTACCCTGTACTGCCACTTTCTGTACAAAGGGAAGCCATGGAAGACTGCATCGTAGCCGGCTTCCATGTCCCGGCAGGTACGCGCCTTATGGTTAACTTGTGGAAGCTGCAACGTGACCCCAGAGTCTGGTCACACGCATCAGAGTTTCAGCCAGAGAGATTCCTGACCGACCATGTTCATGTGGATGTTAGAGGTCAATCTTTTGAATATATACCATTCGGTACTGGTAGGAGGATGTGCCCAGGGGTCTCGTTTGGCCTACAGGTAGTGCAACTTATTCTTGCCCGGCTGCTTCATGCATTCAAACTGGAAAGAGTCTCGGGTGCAGAGGTTGATATGAGTGAGAGTCCTGGATTGACAATGCCCAGAGCAACACCACTGGAGGCTGTACTTACACCAAGGTTACCAGCCACATGCTACTAAGCGTTTACAGAGAAAGCAACAAGTCAAGTGTGTCCCATGTCTGTACCTATATTCACACTACATATCTGCCTGTATGCATAAGTTAAATGGAGTTCCCAAGTTTGCTCTGCCTTGCCTTGTCAATCATTTGCTGCAATACATCTCTAGCCTAATTTCTTCTGAAAAAATAATATGGTTGAAGTTTCCTCATATTGATCTGCCACCTCCCCTTATCAAGTAAAACAGCCATGATGCTGGTTAAGTCGATGTGACAACCCAAATCTGATCCCAGCCAGGAGCTGATGGGCCCCTAATCACCCTTACATACGCGGCAAAACATATCCCTTCATGTGATATATTCAACTTTCTAAACATAGAGGTATTAATGGTATCTTCTCAAAGAAAAAAAGAACTTTGTCGCGACCTCCCCAAAGCGGGTGCGACCTCCCCAAAGCGGGTTGGACCACCTAAGGGTTGGTAATGGATTCATGCTAAGCCTGCTTCTGAGCTCTCTAAGCTCATACCAATTCACAACTTATGGTTTAAGTTTTTAACATGCAAATGATGTTTATCATGGAGTCGCCACTAATCTATTTTTGGTGGGTCGATTAGAAACCAAGTAAAGTAATGGGAGAATTACTTCACTCCTACGGACTAGAGATTGTGAGTTCGGGGACTTGATTACACTAGATTTCTCTAATGCCCTTTCGGTACCATTCTTTTATTTTCAAAAATATTTTTGCAAGCAGCTTGAATTGATTTTAATTTATCTTCCTAACATGTGAGGTGATCATGCGGGTGCGCAAACCACCAATTTAACACCCAAGAAAGCAATGAATAAATTGCAAGACTTATCTCATAGCAATGAAAGTATTTGCATTGTTAGATCAGAATTCACATCAACAGACCTAGATATGATTTCTAATTAACACGCAATTTCCTTTTTTTTTTGGTTTTCACTTATTTAATGAGAATCATGCTTCATGCAATGCATACTATTAAATTTAACATGATATGTCATGGTAGTATATCCTAAACTATATGACATGAGCAAAATAATAATTTTTTTTTAGAAATGTAATAATTAAATGTGCAACCTAAATTAACCTAATGACTTAATTATAATGACGAGCAATTTCTAATTAAATGAACCTAATAACAATCACTAAATGACATCTAATCCTACATGGCATGCACATGACATTTTTTCTTTTTTTCTTAAAAAATGCAATTTATCCTAGAAAATAAAACTAATTTATTCTAAGACATTTTTTGTATTTTTCATGAAATTCGAATAAAAATGAAAATTATCTATCTAAATTAAAATATCATCTAATTTGTATTAGGAATGAGGTTAAGCCAAATCCCGATTTAAACTAGAATGTTATCGTAACTTAGAAATCCCTAACTAAAATGCAATCTATCTAAAAATTTATCTAAACTCATAATAAATTAAAAAACTATTATCTAGAATTAAATTATATGAAATTTTACCCTAAAATGCAATGACATGCAAAGAATGCCATAATTCTAATTTTTTTTATGTTTTTGTATTAATTTCGAAATTAAAAATTGTCAAGGTATTAAACATGAAACCTAAGTTAAAAAACTAGCAGCCTAAATTGATTGATTTGATTTTTTTAATTCGAAATAAAATTCCTATTCTAAATATGCAAACCTTAAAATAGGAAATAAACCTAATTCTAACCTACATTTTTTTGGATTTTTATTTTTTATTTTATGAAAGCGAAATTCAACCAACACCACTAAAAATCGACAGGATAGGATTGATATCTAAAAATCACGAACCATATCTCGCGCATGAGATCGGGTTGGCCATTTTAAATAAAATCGCGAATCAAATTTCTGCGTGAGATTGGATTTGGCGATTTTTCAAGAATTTGAATGGATTTCGGACGCGAAAATCGGACTATCAATCACAAATTTCACATGCTATTTCATGTTGAACATTCTCAATCTTATATTAAGGAATAATTCTACTAAAAAAGAACAAAGCAAATGATAAATAAATAAATAAAATAAACAAAAACACTACCTAGTTTAGATGATTCGTTTCCAAAACGGGACCGGCAACAAGGGACTCACGAACGGCAGCGATGACACGGCCACGAAGGTTGGGGACCTGTGATTCAGTTGTTCGCCAGAGGCTCTACGGGTGGCTTGGATAAGCTGCAGTGTTTGGTTCGAGCTGATTGGCTTGTTAGCAAGAAGTGCTCGTAGATCAATGGGGTCCACACACGTGTATTTCTTTTCGTGAATGGGTCTCCACTAATTCCCACCTTCACCATTTTGCTGTTTTGCTCTTTTTCCTTTTATTATCTTTCCTCCCCAGAGCACGTGACTTTGGAATTCGCTGCAGGTGGAGATATCTGCAAAATAAAAGCACATGAAGGATTCAGGTGGACAGTGGCGACATTCCAGAGTTGGATTCAGCAGCACTGTCGTCTTTGCCGAGGGATAGCGTCGAGCAGCGTTCACCGGTAGAAGATTGGTAATAGTGTCGTTGCTGCTCATGGCATCGAGCTGGGTTCCGGCGAGCGGTGGCAACAGCAATGAGGGCGGTGATGTGAGCACCGGCTTGGACGAGTAACTTCGGTGCAGCAACGGGGGGTGGGGGTGCGGAGCAGAGGCGGAGCTCGCGGCGGCTGGCGTCAACAGCAGCGGTGGTGGACGCGGGGGCGGCGCAGGCACGGAGAGAGGGACAACGGCGACTAGCGGAACGGCGGTGGCGCGACGCGGGCTGCTGCAGTGACGGCTGGCGGAGAGAGACACCGGCGTTCGGAGGGGTGGCGGTGCAGCGCAGGGATCGGCTCAATGGCAGCGGGCTCGCGACCAAAGATCCTGCAATAAAACTTGTGGAACCGACTCGGTTCGGACACGAGTGAGAATAGGGGGCGGTAGGAACGCAACAGCAGCTCCTGGTCAATCTCGTCGTGGGCTTTATGGAGGCAACTCAGGCGCAGCAACTGGAGAGGAAGAGCTGGTGGACTCGGCGGACTGAGAGGCAGCGGCGCGGGCGGCGGCAGCGACGGCGTTCGCGCGGGCTGCTGCGACGGTTGCTGCAGTGGTGGCGACGAGCAGAGGTGGCTGCTGGTTGCAGGAGTCTGGGACGGTACGGAACGGCAGGGGTCGACGGCAAAGCCTCGCAAAGAAGAAGAACAGCAACTGTTCTTTATTCTCTCTTTTTTTGCTTTTCTTTTCTCTCGCCTCTCACGTCCACTCTACGGGCTCTCTTTTTTTTTTTAATAGCTCTTTTTCTCACAAACCTCTCAAGTGAATTTTTTCGTTCCCTCCTCCTTGACTTCACCTTCGGTTTTCCTCTAACGAGACTCTCTATCTCTCTTAATCTCTTCTTTTTTCACTCGTCTGTATGTCTCTCAGCGGGCCTTTTTCATAGATTTTTCTCTTAACTCCTCTGGCCTCCCTCTCCGACCACACTCCTTCCGTGGTCTTATTTATAGGCGTTCCACCACCTCTTGAAGATAGCCGACTTTAGTGTGAAAAGATCCAGCCGCAACTTTTCCAAAATCCAAGTTCAACTTTGCTTTCTTTCTTCTCCAGACCTTTCTTTCGATCTCCACTCCAGCAAGGAAAATATTATAAAAAGGTTAGCCCATCTTCTTGCAGGCGTCCGTAGAATTTTCACGTCCCCCATTCCATGCATGCATGTGCATGCATTAATGAGGGGGGAGAAAATGGACGTTGGATTCTTCTTTCTTCTTCATGCTTGGAGCTTCTTGTGCGGCTACTTGTCCCTCCCTTCTATAGGATTGCCGCAACTTTTGACTTTTCTTGTTTATTACTTGCTTCCTTCTTCAGCAAATTTCTCGTTGCTTCTCCTGACAACCCACACTTGAGAGAGAGCATATTATATAATATATCATGGGCTCATTTTGCTTCTCTGAGGGCTCATCTAGAATCCTCACGTTCGCCGAATTTGTGCGTGCATGCGCATGAATTAATGAGGGAGAGACAACGGACGTGCAAGAACCTCCTTCCTCTTTTTTTTTTTTTTTTTTTGACTTTCGCTCTTTTACGCGTTCAGACAAGCGAAGAGAGACCATTCCTTCTGTGAACATTATCGACCACGAGCCGCTGCGTCTTGTTGCCTTTTGGTACCGATGCATATGTAACTACATGAAATATAATTTTTACTATTTTTTTTAGGGGTTAAAGATTAATCCCTAAAATTTTTTATGTAATTAATTACTAAATGATTAGTCAAAATTTAGGCGTCAACAAACTGGAGCATGGATCTTTTTTAGACTCTCTTGCCATTATAAATGCAAATGTAGCCATTGGTGATGTTACGCTAAATTACAATGGGCCAAATAATATGATCTTGCAACCGCATCCGCTACTGGAAAGAACATTTTACAGAAGTACATTCTTACAGATTTCTTATCACCATGGAGCACTAACCTCCTCCTGGAACACATGTTCATGCATTCCTTTAGTGCCAGCCGCCATGTTTTCCTCCAATTGCAATTTCATATACACAAGAATTTTAACATTTGACGTTAGCTTTTCCCATAAGAAAATATTTTTTATTTTTAAAAATTGAAAAAATACCCAAAACTCAATAACTATTTAGCTCCAAAGTTGGATTTTTTTTTTTTTCATTTGTAAAAGCAAATCAGATATCTATCAATATAATTTAAGAATTTCAATAAAATTATCTAGAGACCAAGTTATGGTAATAGCCTGGAATAGTCAGTTAACCATCAAATAGAAAAAATATCAGCATTATTATAGCAAGGGAATTCTATGAATTCAAATTTTTTGAATATATATAAATAATATATTATTATATATGTTGACCTTACTTTTCGTGCGCGAGACAATATTTGTATTTTCCCACAATATTATAGCGGGTGGTCACTCCTCGCTGCTTTCTCAAGTGCGTCCAGTCACTCCCTTTTCTGATTCGTCTCCGTTTGGAAAGCCAGTAAGGATAGGGGAGAAAGTGAAGGAAAAAGCAGCGAGAAAGTGAGAGAAAAAGGCGAGAAAATCCCCTTAGAAAAATCATTCCGTCCCTCCTTTCAATTTCAGCTCTCAATTGGTTGGTCTGGAAAGGCCTTATTCTCTGCTTCACAATGGAACGAGCGCATCATAACTCTAGTATTGCATTCAATTGACTTCCCATCGGGTGTTTCTCCTTCTATCCATTATGGAATTCTGCTCGACCGACAAACGTGAAATCCACTCCGAGTTTTCTCGAAGCACTCCTTCTATGCCTCAGAACCAATACTAGACGTGCCAACGAGTTCGCTCTTCTCACCAAGAAGCAGGAAATGAATCACAGTGAAGAAACAAAGAAGGCAATTAGCACGTACCTCGTGCTCCTGCTGTGACTCACCTTTCCCCATACTCTCAAACACAGACACCCTGGAATCCTAAGGAACAAAAACTTGCTGGAGACGTCATGATGAGATAACGCCAAAATTTGAACCTTTCATTGAAGAAAGATACAAATTAGTTTAGTAAAGTATCTCTAGAACCATCCCAAAGATTGACTCTCCTAGTGTTATCTGATATTCAGGGAACGTTGAAGAGAGGAAAGCTGCTAATGAAGATCCTACCAATGTGAAGAGGTACATCAACCTCAAAAATCCTTACTTCGTGACGGTGGTCCAGGCTCTAAGAAGTTCTTACTTGGTATGCTTGCTCTTCAATCCCGTTTTCGTCTCGCATTGTGTATCCTCTTAAAGTGTGATCTTGTTATGAATGTTTTGCTCTTGCCTTCATAGATCCGCAGTCTGTCAATTTTGCTGCCATGTCACTCTTTCTTTCTTGCTCTACAGAATGATCATTACAGAACACTTATTTTTACAAATGAGAGATTTTGGCCTAGAATTATTGACATAGAGTCCTCATCGCATTCACCTGTCTTGTTGCAGTATGTTCCACGCAGTGTCCTTATCGATTATGAACTCAAGTTACCTCAGGCCGTTTTGTTCCACGATCCCACTTGGAGGACATGGAGAGGGACGGTTAAGGTGTGGACAGACAGCCACACCTGGATCACCGGCTGGGGGGCCTTATGCCGCCATAACAATTTAAAGATTAACGACCGGTGTATATGTGAGCTTCTGGAGGAAAATGGAGTCACCGATCGCATCATTAAGGTTCACATCATAGGAGGCAACAGTACCTGAAAACCCCAGCTCGTGGTGCCCAATCTGATCTGGGACTTTGGCTAGCTGTGATTAATTTTTCATGTGAAAGTTCCAGTTATTTGAACGGTACTTTATTACTATGCTGGACTTCAATGTGGTTCCTGTTGTGTCATATGTTCAAAACAATGTTATATGCTTTTATTCGGTTCTTCAGTTCTTGCAAGTCTTGTAATTGCACTGGGATTTAATAGATAGAACAAGCTGGCATGAACGGGTAGTCCATATTCACTGCAAACCAAAGGCTCTAACTTCATTGCTTTTCTTGGACAATATTTGAAGCTGCAGCAAATCTGCCCTCGAGCCAACCACACTCACCTTATCCTTTCTCTATCTCCCATTCTTCCACATACAAAGCCTCACTTTCCCTCCATTTAGTTCAGCAAGCTCAGAGAAGTAACCCGCTGCTTAAAAAAAGGTATTGAACATTTTCAACTGGAAATAGGCACACACACATTGTCTTCCCAGAAAGATCTAGCTCTTCTCACTGCTGTGAAATGTTCTTGATTTCTAATTAGGCTGTGGAATTCCAGGATATGGCAACCGCCTCTGCTACCATTGCTTCTTTGGCTCTCACCGCCTCTGCGTCTGCCTCTGCCGTGAGCAAAGGAAAGAGGACGAACAATCTGAATTACATAACAGGAATGAATGCATTTGGTGGGCTAAAAGCTCACAACAGAGTGGCTTCCCTAGGAGTCCCTGTGTGCACTGAGCAGTCATTTGCAAACATGGTGGGCTCTTTGAGGTCACAAGGAAAAGGCAGAGGCAGAGGCACTCTTGTCTTCTAAGTGCAATGCTGTTGGTGAGATATTTCAGATTGCGACCATCATGAACGATCTTGTTCTAGTTGGTGTTGCAGTTGGGTTTGTTCTTCTTAGGATTGAAGCCTCTGTGGAAGAAGCCGACTGAGAAGTTATAAGATAATTTCACGATAAGTTGCAGCTTATTGTATTATTTGCAATGATCTCATTCCTTTAGCTACTGTCAAGCCAAAAGATGGCGATTTTGTATGTTTCTTTCTACTAAAGATTGCATTCAAACCAGATTCTACCCTGTGCATCTCGATGGCTAGTTTTCATTGCAAGGATCATGTGTTTCATGTCGAGGGCTAAATTGGCTTGGTCATTGTTTACTTGGCAGCACATACAGGAACTTTTACTCTAACAGCACCGATACATTAAAGTCACAGAGATTAAAATGGAAAAATTGGAAGGAATTTGGACTGAATTCTGATGAGGCATATACAGCTTACAAAAGGTACTATCAGAGAGTCTGACAGCAAGAATTTTCTGAACAACCATTCTTAGACATTAACTGTCATTTTCAGGCAACCATGGCACGACGACATACTTTGCAATGCAACAAAAATGCAAAGTGGTGGGCCTCGCTCCATGTACTTGCACAGAAATGCTATCTCCCTCCAATCGGGGACTGCTGATCTTGAAACTTATGCCCTTTCCTGTCAACCACACTCAACGTTGACAATGAACAATGGGGCTGCTAACTCTACTACTTGAGAAAAGATTTGGTGCGTTTGAGATTCCTTCGGTTTTATGTTGTCTAGTATGTATCCTATCCAAAGCAATAAACGCATAAGCTTTCATCAAAATTAGAAGACAAGCATTGCATGAATAATTAAGTGCCTCCGGTAACATCTTTAAACTTTGAAGGATGCAAAAAGATCTGGTTTCACATGTGGTTCTCTAATCGCAAAACATGCAGCTGTGGTTGCCCTTTCTAGACATGACACAATTTCATCCGATCAATACGTCTGAGTTGTGTCAATGGCACCTCGTGATAACAGAGTTTGTGACTGCCATTGCACAGATGTACAAGCAAAAATGTCAACAGTGTCTTCAAGTTGTTGATGCTTGTGGGATGCAATTACGCTACAAGATCTAATTTCAATTGAAATGAAACTTCTGTCAAAGTCGACATCCCATAAGATGTACCCTCCAATTAACTGGACTGGATATGCAGAACACAGCATACAGGTTAAGGACCTCTGATTGATGCGATACGCAACGAGTACTTGCACAAGTACACTCAAACCGATGCACAAAATAAGTTGTGTTCCAATGTGCGTTCCTTCTTTTGTTTTCGTTTTTCCATCCATTTTTTGCATAGCTGACATAGTGTACTTTTGGATTGTATAGGGATCTCTGGGAATGATCCAATCAGATGTAATGAATTAGCAGATCCATAAACAAGTCTGAAGATTTTCATGATTAGAATACCTCCCCATTAGAGGAGGTAATATGGTTATAAGCAGACTGCCGGATGCTAACACTAGTGATTTCTCTTTTCAAACAAGGTTAAGAATAGTCATTGGTTGTATTAGGTGATCTCGGGCCTCTCTCACCTCAAAAGTTAGGTCAAGGGGTGAGGTTTTCCCTCATGCTTGTAAACTAACCATTAGCCCCTTCCACAACCGATATAGGACAATTTCAACAATCTCCCCATCAAACATCAAGCCCTGAATCAGAGGCGCAACAATATGTAACTCTCCTCTGTGACTCTTGAGTCTAAAGTTACTGGCAAATTGGGCTCAAATACCAATATTGGATGATCTTGGGCTTCTCTTACCCTAAAAGCTAGCTCAAGGAGTAAAGTTTTCTCTTGTACTTGTAAATTGACTACCTGCTCCTTCCACAACCAATGTAGGATAACCTCAACAAGTTGGACATTCTTTTTTCTCTCTACGGTAGAAGACAACTCTTCTGGTCAGGTCATTTTCACCAAACACTGCAATGCTTAAATGTAAGAGAATTGCATTGCGGATATAATTTCTTCCAAGAAAGGGGCAGAGTTCGCAATCTGCTCACCGTCCAGCCCGTCCCTGAAAAGATTGACCTATTACACTATTTCCCGTTTCTGAGGATTAAATAGCGAAGCCAGAGAGAATTGCTTGTGAACAATACATAAATACATAGTTTTAGAATCCAAGGAGAGAAAACTCTCTCTCTCTCTCTCTCTCTCTTCTCTCGCATGCGCACACACGTGTGCAGACGTGACTGGTAGTAGAAACTGTTCTCTTCTAGATGGATCAGTGGCCATCAATTTTAAGAGACTTTTCTTGCCTCCTACAGTCCAGTCCACTCACTCCCCTCAGAAAGAAAATAATGTGTTCCCATTGTCCATATTCATTTTACGGATCAAGTAGATGATATGACATTCAACAAACAATTTGGCTGGCGCTTGGAAAGGAAAGCATATATTCCCCACATATCGCTCATTTGGCTGTCGGTTTTATCCTCGGCATCATCCATGAAACAAGTCTAGATAATGGTTTATCACACTGCGTTCCCATAAAGTCTTCTAAGCCTTTGTCGTATCAGCAAAACAGGCCATCCGGAGTTGCTCACAAACCATCTCAAGACTAAAGCAAACCATGGAGCTGCTCTCCCTCGACCTTCAAAAGATTGGCCTTGCTGTTCTTCTAGTCATCATCTATCTCAGTGCTTCACTGCACAGATCCAAAAGAAGCAACAAAAGGGGCCAAACACTACCAGAGGCAGCAGGAGCATGGCCTTTGTTTGGCCATCTTCATCTTCTGGGGCCAAACAAGCTACTGCACAGAATCCTCGCAGCCATGGCCGATCAGTATGGACCGGCCTTCTCTATCCGCCTTGGCATACTCCGAGTACTCGTGGTAAGTAACTGGGAAGTGGCTAAAGAGTGTTTCACTTCAAATGACAGGGTCTTTCCCACCCGGCCCAGATCACTATCTATCAAACTCATGGGTTATGACCATGCCATGCTTGGATTCGCTTCTTACGGTCCATACTGGCGCGGTATGAGGAAGCTCGCCGTGGTTGAGCTCCTCTCAAACCACCGGCTCGATTCGTTCAAGCATGTGAGAGATGCAGAAACCAATCTTTTCGTCAAGGGGTTGTACGAGAAATGGTTAAGCAACGGTGAAAACCCAGTTACAGTGGAGATGGAGAAGGATTTTGGGCATGTGGCTATGAATATAACGGTGAGGATGGTCGCAGGAAAACGTTATCTGAGTGGCAACGAAGGGGATGAAGAGGAGTCATCAAGATGCCGCAAAGCTCTGGGAGATTTCTCCCATCTTGTGGGGGAATTTATGGTCTCAGATGCAATACCTTTTCTAGGATGGCTAGATGTAGTGAGGGTAAGAAATGTTTAAACATAATCAAATCGTTATCGAATCGATCAACCAAAAGTTTGATCCAATCGACAAGCAACGCACGTATCACACGAATATTCTAATAGCTTTGTCTATTGAGTCCCCATATCAACCATACCATAGATCATTGCCTAGCTAAATACTCTTTTTGTGAAGGGACGTGTGGCTGAAATGAAGAGGACCGCCAAGGAACTGGATTGGGTCCTGGGAAGGTGGGTCGAGGAGCACCGGAAAAGAAGGGCCGTCGCAAAAGTCGAGGATGATGAGCAAGACTTCATTCATTTCATGCTCTCTGCAACGGAATTGGAGGAAGGGAAGTACTCTGTTCAAGAGGCTGATACCATCGTCAAGGCCACTTGCTTGGTAAACCTGTTAAAACTTTCACTGCAAAACCTTCTCCATCATTTTTTACATTTTTTTGTTCTTTAAGGCTGCTAGCTAACAGTTTTGGTCCGTGTTTGTGCTCCTAGTTCCCAGTCAGATTAACAAGTTAAGATGTAGAAGTCGAAGTAAGTGATAGCGAAAACCTCCTTATAAGAAATTCAAACACGATTGATTCCAGGTCAGGACCCACGACGAGGAAAGTCTAGCCAATCAAGGAAATCTATGCAACTGCTTTAAAGGGTCACCACACATTTCAGGAAAAAATCTATGCCATGATAGACATACAAATTAGTCATTACACAAACTTGCGATGTCATTTAGAACGAAAAATCGAGAGAAAAAAGTGCTTCTTCATTTAATTATTTCCAAAATAACCTAAAATTCAAACTTCTACAATGTCTCCAAGTGGCAATATAACATATCAGCAAAAAACATTTCAATGCTCCTATAGAAAAGAAAAGAAGAAAAACAAAACATTGCAATGCTTGTATATTAGAAGATGAATATGTTCTTCATTTTACAAACTTTTGGACTTTTACCCTAAATCGTTTAATTAACTACAGCAAGAGCACAAAACTAGCCACTGGGAAATGATACTCATTTATATTGCAGAGTATGATCTTGGGGGCAATGACACCATAGTGTTGACTCTTACATGGGCACTATCCTTCTCCTAAACAACCCCCACTCGCTAGAAAGGGCACAAGATGAGCTGGATGTCCAAGTTGGCAAGCACCGCCAGGTGGAAGAATCGGACATAAAGAACTTAACCTACTTACAAGCTGTAGTCAAGGAAACACTGCGTATTTACCCTGTACTGCCACTTTCTGTACAAAGGAAGCCATGGAAGACTGCATCGTAGCCGGCTTCCATGTCCCGGCAGGTACGCGCCTTATGGTTAACTTGTGGAAGCTGCAACGTGACCCCAGAGTCTGGTCACACGCATCAGAGTTTCAGCCAGAGAGATTCCTGACCGACCATGTTCATGTGGATGTTAGAGGTCAATCTTTTGAATATATACCATTCGGTACTGGTAGGAGGATGTGCCCAGGGGTCTCGTTTGGCCTACAGGTAGTGCAACTTATTCTTGCCCGGCTGCTTCATGCATTCAAACTGGAAAGAGTCTCGGGTGCAGAGGTTGATATGAGTGAGAGTCCTGGATTGACAATGCCCAGAGCAACACCACTGGAGGCTGTACTTACACCAAGGTTACCAGCCACATGCTACTAAGCGTTTACAGAGAAAGCAACAAGTCAAGTGTGTCCCATGTCTGTACCTATATTCACACTACATATCTGCATGTATGCATAAGTTAAATGGAGTTCCCAAGTTTGCTCTGCCTTGCCTTGTCAATCATTTGCTGCAATGCATCTCTAGCCTAATTTCTTCTGAAAAAATAATATGGTTAAAGTTTCCTCATATTGATCTGCCACCTCCCTTATCAAGTAAAACAGCCATGATGCTGGTTAAGTCGATGTGACAACCCAAATCTGATCCCAGCCAGGAGCTGATGGGCCCCTAATCACCCGTACATACGCGGCAAAACATATCCCTTCATGTGATATATTCAACTTTCTAAACATAGAGGTATTAGTGGTATCTTCTCAAAGAAAAAAAGAACTGTGTCACGACCTCCCAAAGCGGGTTGGACCACCTAAGGGTTCGGCTAATGGATTGCTAAGCCTGGACTTAACTCGAAAGCTCATACCAATTCACAACTTATGGTTTAAGTTTTTAACATGCAAATGATGTTTATCATGGAGTCGCCACTAATCTATTTTTTGTGGGTCGATTAGAAACCAAGTAAAGTAATGGGAGAATTACTTCACTCCTACGGACTAGAGATTGTGAGTTCGGGGACTTGGTTACACTAGATTTCTCTAATGCCCTTTCGTTACCATTCTTTTATTTTCAAAAATATTTTTGCAGGCAGCTTGAATTGATTTTAATTTATCTTCCTAACATGTGAGGTGATCATGCGGGTGCGCAAACCACCAATTTAACACCTAAGAAAGCAATGAATAAATTGCAGGACTTATCTCATAGCAACGAAAGTATTTGCATTGTTAGATCAGAATTCACATCAACAGACCTAGATATGATTTCTAATTAACACGCAATTTCCTTTTTTTGGTTTTCACTTATTTAATGAGAATCATGCTTCATGCAATGCATACTATTAATTTAACATGATATGTCATGGTAGTATATCCTAAACTATATGACATGAGCAAAATAATAATTTTTTTTTAGAAATGTAATAATTAAATGTGCAACCTAAATTAACCTAATGACTTAATTATAATGACGAGCAATTTCTAATTAAATGAACCTAATAACAATCACTAAATGACATCTAATCCTACATGGCATGCACATGACATTTTTCTTTTTTCTTAAAAATGCAATTTATCCTAGAAAATAAAACTAATTTATTCTAAGACATTTTTTTGTATTTTTCATGAAATTCGGAATAAAAAATGAAAATTATCTATCTAAATTAAAATATCATCTAATTTGTATTAGGAATGAGGTTAAGCCAAATCCTGATTTAAACTAGAATGTTATCGTAACTTAGAAATCCCTAACTAAAATGCAATCTATCTAAAAATTTATCTAAACTCATAATAAATTAAAAAAACTATTATCTAGAATTAAATTATATGAAATTTTACCCTAAAATGCAATGACATGCAAAGAATGCCATAATTCTATTTTTTTTTTATGTTTTTGTATTAATTTCGAAATTAAAAATTGTCAAGGTATTAAACATGAAACCTAAGTTAAAAAACTAGCAACCTAAATTGATTGATTTGATTTTTTTAATTCGAAATAAAATTCATATTCTAAATATGCAAACCTTAAAACAGGAAATAAACCTAATTCTAACCTACATTTTTTTGGATTTTTATTTTTTATTTTATGAAAGCGAAATTCAACCAACACCACGGAAAATCAGAGATGATATGATTGATATTTAAAAATTGACGAACCATATCTCGCGCATGAGATCGGGTTGGCCAATTATAAATAAAATTGCGAATCAAATTTTTGGCATGAGATCGGATTAGCGATTTTTCAAGCAATTGCGAGTCGGATTTCGGGCGCGAAAATCGGACTGTCAATCACAAATTCCACATGCTATTTCATGTTGAACATTCTCAATCTTATATTAAGGAATAATTCTACTAAAAAGAACAAAACAAATGATAAATAAATAAATAAAATAAACAAAAACACTACCTAGTTTAGATGATTCGTTTCCAAAACGGGACCGGCAACAAGGGACTCACGAACGGCAGCGATGACACGGCCACGAAGCTTGGGGACCTGTGATTCAGTTGTTCGCCAGAGGCTCTACGGGTGGCTTGGGATAATGTTTTGCTCTTTTCCTTTTATTATCTTTCCTCCCCAGAGCACGTGACTTTGGAATTCGCTGCAGGTGGAGATATCTGCAAAATAAAAGCACATGAAGGTTCCTCACTCCTCGGGCTTATGAAAGTAACAAGGACACGACGGATTCAGGTGGACAGTGGCGACATTCCAGAGTTGGATTCAGCAGCACTGTCGTCTTTGCCGAGGGATAGCGTCGAGCAGCGTTCACCGGTAGAAGATTGGTAATAGTGTCGTTGCTGCTCGTGGCATCGAGCTGGGTTCCGGCGAGCGGTGGCAACAGCAATGAGGGCGGTGATGTGAGCACCGGCTTGGACGAGTAACTTCGGTGCAGCAACCGGGGGGGGAGCGAGCAGAGGGACGCGCGGTTGCTCGGCTGCAGGGGCGTTGCTGGCGATGGACGAGCGAGCAGGGGTGCGGAGCAGAGGCGGAGCTCGCGGCGGCTGGCGTCAACAGCAGCGGTGGTGGACGCGGGGGCGGCGCAGGCACGGAGAGAGGGACAACGGCGACTAGCGGAACGGCGGTGGCGCGACGCGGGCTGCTGCAGTGACGGCTGGCGGAGAGAGACACCGGCGTTCGGAGGCGTGGCGGTGCAGCGCAGGGATCGGCTCAATGGCAGCGGGCTCGCAACCAAAGATCCTGCAATAAAACTTGTGGAACCGACTCGGTTCGGACACGAGTGAGAATAGGGGGCGGTAGGAACGCAACAGCAGCTCCTGGTCAATCTCGTCGTGGGCTTTATGGAGGCAACTCAGGCGCAGCAACTCGAGAGGAAGAGCTGGTGGACTCGGCGGACTGAGAGGCAGCGGCGCGGGCGGCAGCAGCGACGGCGTTCGCGCGGGCTGCTGCGACGGTTGCTGCAGTGGTGGCGACGAGCAGAGGTGGCTGCTGGTTGCAGGAGTCTGGGACGGTACGGAACGGCAGGGATCGACGGCAAAGCCTCGCAAAGAAGAAGAACAGCAACTGTTCTTTATTCTCTCTTTTTTTGCTTTTCTTTTCTCTCGCCTCTCACGTCCACTCTACGGGCTCTCTTTTTTTAATAGCTCTTTTTCTCACAAACCTCTCAAGTGAATTTTTTCGTTCCCTCCTCCTTGACTTCACCTTCGGTTTTCCTCTAACGAGACTCTCTATCTCTCTTAATCTCTTCTTTTTTCACTCGTCTGTATGTCTCTCAGCGGGCCTTTTTCATAGATTTTTCTCTTAACTCCTCTGGCCTCCTTCCGACCACACTCCTTCCGTGGTCTTATTTATAGGCGTTCCACCACCTCTTGAAGATAGCCGACTTTAGTGTGAAAAGATCCAGCCGCAACTTTTCCAAAATCCAAGTTCAACTTTGCTTTCTTTCTTCTCCAGACCTTTCTTTCGATCTCCACTCCAGCAAGGAAAATATTATAAAAAGGTTAGCCCATCTTCTTGCAGGCGTCCGTAGAATTTTCACGTCCCCCATTCCATGCGTGCATGTGCATGCATTAATGAGGAGGGAGAAAATGGACGTTGGATTCTTCTTTCTTCTTCATGCTTGGAGCTTCTTGTGCGGCTACTTGTCCCTCCCTTCTATAAGATTGCCGCAACTTTTGACTTTTCTTGTTTATTACTTGCTTCCTCCTTCAGCAAATTTCTCGTTGCTTCTCCTGACAACCCACACTTGAGAGAGAGCATATTATATAATATATCATGGGCTCATTTTGCTTCTCTGAGGGCTCCTCTAGAATCCGCACGTCCGCCGAATTTGTGCGTGCATGCGCATGCATTAATGAGGGAGAGACAACGGACGTGCAAGAACCTCCATCCTCCTTTTTTTATTTTTTATGACTTTCGCTCTTTTGCGCGTTCAGACAAGCGGAGAGAGACCATTCCTTCTGTGACATTATCGAAAAGAGCCACTGCGTCTTGTTGCCTTTTGGTACCGATGCAGATGCAACTACATGAAATACAATTTTACTATTTTTTTTAGGGGTTAAAGATTAATCCCTAAAATTTTTTATGTAATTAATTACTAAATGATTAGTCAAAATTTAGGTGTCAACAAACTGGAGCATGGATATTTTTTAAACTCTCTTGCCATTATAAATGCAAATGTAGCCCTTGGTGATGTTACGCTAAATTACAATGGGCCAAATAATATGATCTTGCAACCGCATCCGCTACTGGAAAGAACATTTTACAGAAGTACATTCTTACAGATTTCTTATCACCATGGAGCACTAACCTCCTCCTGGAACACATGTTCATGCATTCCTTCAGTGCCAACCGCCATGTTTTCCTCCAATTGCAATTTCATATACACAAGAATTTTAACATTTGACGTTAGCTTTTCCCATAAGAAAAATATTTTTTATTTTTAAAAATTGAAAAAATACCCAAAACTCAATAACTATTTAGCTCCAAAGTTGGATTTTTTTTTCATTTGTAAAAGCAAATCAGATATCTATCAATATAATTTAAGAATTTCAATAAAATTATCTAGAGACCAAGTTATGGTAATAGCCTGGAATAGTCAGTTAACCATCAAATAGAAAAAAAAAATATCAGCATTATTATAGCAAGGGAACTATATGAATTCAAAATTTTTGAATATATATAAATAATATATTATTATATATGTTGACCTTACTTTTCGTGCGCGAGACAATATTTGTATTTTCCCACAATATTATAGCGGGTGGTCACTCCTCGCTGCTTTCTCAAGTGCGTCCAGTCACTCCCTTTTCTGATTCGTCTCCGTTTGGAAAGCCAGAAAGTGAAGGAAAAAGCAGCAAGAAAGTGAGAGAAAAAGGCGAGAAAATCCCCTTAGAAAAATCATTCCGCCCCTCCTTTCAATTTCAGCTCTCAATTGGTTGGTCTGGAAAGGCCTTATTCTCTGCTTCACAATGGAACGAGTGCATCATAACTCTAGTATTGCATTCAATTGACTTCCCATCGGGTGTTTCTCCTTCTATCCATTATGGAATTCTGCTCGACCGACAAACGTGAAATCCACTCCGAGTTTTCTCGAAGCACTCCTTCTATGCCTCAGAACCAATACTAGACGTACCAACGGGTTCGCTCTTCTCACCAAGAAGCAGGAAATGAATCACAGTGAAGAAACAAAGAAGGCAATTAGCACGTACCTCGTGCTCCTGCTGGGACTCCCTTTCCCCATACTCTCAAACACAGAGGCCCTGGAATCCTAAGGAACAAAAACTTGCTGGAGACGTCATGATGAGATAACGCCAAAATTTGAACCTTTCATTGAAGAAAGATACAAATTAGTTTAGCAAAGTATCTCTAGAACCATCCCAAAGATTGACTCTCCTAGTGTTATCTGATATTCAGGGAACGTTGAAGAGAGGAAAGCTGCTAATGAAGATCCTATCGATGTGAAGAGGTACATCGACCTCAAAAATCCTTACTTTGTGACAGTGGTCCAGGCTCTAAGAAGTTCTTGGTATGCTTGCTCTTCGATCCCGTTTTCGTCTCGCATTGTGTATCCTCTTAAAGTGTGATCTTGTTATGAATGCTTTGCTCTTGCCTTCATAGATCCGCAGTCTGTCAATTTTGCTGCCATGTCACTCTTTCTTTCTTGCTCTACAGAATGATCATTACAGAACACTTATTTTTACAAATGAGAGATTTTGGCCTAGAATTATTGACATAGAGTCCTCATCGCATTCACCTGTCTTGTTGCAGTATGTTCCACGCAGTGTCCTTATCGATTATGAACTCAAGTTACCTCAGGCCGTTTTGTTCCACGATCCCACTGGGAGGACATGGAGAGGGACAGTTAAGGTGTGGACAGACAGCCGCACCTGGATCACCGGCTGGGGGGCCTTATGCCGCCATAACAATTTAAAGATTAACAACCGGTGTATATGTGAGCTTCTGGAGGAAAATGGAGTCACCGATCGCATCATTAAGGTTCACATCATAGGAGGCAACAGTACCTGAAAACCCCAGCTCGTGGTGCCCAATCTGATCTGGGACTTTGGCTAGCTGTGATTAATTTTTCATGTGAAAGTTCCAGTTATTTGAACGGTACTTTATTAATATGCTGGACTTCAATGTGGTTCCTGTTGTGTCATCTGTTCAAAACAATGTTATATGCTTTTATTCGGTTCTTCAGTTCTTGCAAGTCTTGTAATTGCACTGGGATTTATTAGATAGAACAAGCTGGCATGAACGGGTAGTCCATATTCACTGCAAACCAAAGGCTCTAACTTCATTGCTTTTCTTGGACAATATTTGAAGCTGCAGCAAATCTGCCCTCGAGCCAACCACACTCACCTTATCCTTTCTCTATCTCCCATTCTTCCACATACAAAGCCTCACTTTGCTTCCCTCCACTTAGTTCAGCAAGCTCAGAGAAGTAACCCGCCGCTTAAAAAAAGGTATTGAACATTTTCAACTGGAAATAGGCACACACACATTGTCTTCCCAGAAAGATCTAGCTCTTCTCACTGCTGTGAAATGTTCTTGATTTCTAATTAGGCTGTGGAATTCCAGGATATGGCAACCACCTCTGCTACCATCGCTTCTTTGGCTCTCACTGCCTCTGCCTCTGCCTCTGCCGTGAGCAAAGGAAAGAGGACGAACAATCTGAATTACATAACAGGAATGAATGCATTTGGTGGGCTAAAAGCTCACAACAGAGTGGCTTCCCTAGGAGTCCCTGTGTGCACTGAGCAGTCATTTGCAAACATGGTGGGCTCTTTGAGGTCACAAGGAAAAGGCAGAGGCGGAGGCACTCTGTCTTCTAAGTGCAATGCTGTTGGTGAGATATTTTGGATTGCAGCCATCATGAACGGCCTTGTTCTAGTTGGTGTTGCAGTTGGGTTTGTTCTTCTCAGGATCGAAGCCTCTGTGGAAGAAGCCGAATGAGATGTCATAAGATAATTTCATGATAGGTTGCAGCTTATTGTATTCTTTGCAATGATCTCATTCCTTTAGCTACTGTCAAGCCAAAAGATGACGATTTTGTATGTTTCTTTCTACTAAAGATTGCATTCAAATCAGATTCTAACCTGTGCATCTCGATGGCTAGTTTTCATTGCAAGGATCATGTGTTTCATGTCAAGGGCTAAATTGGCTTGGTCATCATTTACTTGGCAGCACATACAGGAACTTTTACTCAAACAGCATCAATACATTAAAGTCACAGAGATTAAAATGGAAAAATTGGAAGGAATTTGGACTGAATTCTGATGAGGCATTTACAGCTTACAAAAAGTACTATCAGAGAGTCTGGCAGCAAGAATTTTCTGAACAACCATTCTTAGACATTAACTGTCATTTTCAGGCAACCATGGCACGCGACATACTTTGCAATGCAACAACAAATGCAAAGTTGTGGGCCTCGCTCTGTGTACTTGCACAGAAATGCTATCTCCCTCCAATCAGGGACTGCTGATCTTGAAACTTATGTCCTTTCCTGTCAACCACACTCAACGTTGACAATGAACAATGGGGCTGCTAACTCTACTACTTGAGAAAAGATTTGTTGCGTTTGAGATTCCTTCGGTTTTATGTTGTCTAGTATGTATCCTATCCAAAGCAATAAACGCATAAGCTTTCATCAAAATTAGAAGACAAGTACTGCATGAATAATTAAGTGCCTCCGATAACATCTTTAAACTTTGAAGGATGAAAAAAGATCTGGTTTCACATGTGGTTCTCTAATCGCAAAACATGCAGCTGTGGTTGCCCTTTCTAGACATGACACAATTTCATCTGATCAATACGTCTGAGTTGTGTCAATGGCACCTCGTGATAACAGAGTTTGTGACTGCCATTGCACAGATGTACAAGCAAAAATGTCAGCACTGTCTTCTAGTTGTCGATGCTTGTGGGATGCAATTATGCTACGAGATCTAATTCCAATTGAAATGAAACTTCTGTCAAAGTCGACATCCCATAAGATGTACCACTCCATTTAACTGGACTGGATTGCAGAACACAGCAAACAGGTTAAAGACCTCTGATTGATGTGATACGCAACGAGTACTTGCACAAGTACACTCAAACCGATGCACAAAGTAAGTTGTGTTCCAATGTGTGTTCCTTCTTTTGTTTTCGTTTTCCGTTCCATTTTTTGCATAGTTGACATAGTGTACTTTTGGAATGTATAGGGATCTCTGGGAATGATCCAATCAGATGTAATGAATTAGCAGATCCATAATCAAGCCTGAAGATTTTCATGATTAGAATACCTTCCCTTAGAGGAGGTAATATGGTTATAAGCAGACTGTCGTCGCTAACACCAGTGATTTCTCTTTTCAAATGAGGCTAAGAATAGTCATTGGTTGTATTAGGTGATCTCGGGTCTCTCTCACCTCAAAAGTTAGCTCAAGGGGTGAGGTTTTCCCTCATGCTTGTAAACTAACCATTAGCCCCTTCCACAATCAATATAGGACAATTTCAACAATCTCCCTCTCAAACATCAAGCCCTGAATCAGAGGCGCAACAATCTGTAACTCTCCTGTGTGACTCTTGAGTCTAAATTTACTGGCAAATTGGGCTCAAATACCAATATTGGATGATCTTGGGCTTCTCTTACCCCAAAAGCTAGCTCAAGGAGTAAAGTTTTCTTTTGTACTTATAAATTGACCACTTGCTCCTTCCACAACCAATGTAGGATAACCTCAACAAAAGTCGGACATTCTTTTTTCTCTCTATTGGATGGGAATTGTGTGCTTTGACTTGCTTTCAAGATAAGATACGGTAGAAGACAACTCTTCTGGTCAGGTCATTTTCACCAAACACTGCAATGCTTAAATGTAAGAGAATTGCATTGCGGATATAATTTCTTCCAAGAAAGGGACAGAGTTCGCAATCTGCTCACCGTCCAGCCCGTCCCTGAAAAGATTGACCTATTACACTATTTCCCGTTTCTGAGGATTAAATAGCGATCAAGCCAGAGAGAATTACTTGTGAACAATACATAAATACATAGTTTTAGAATCCAAGGAGAGAAAACTCTCTCTCTCTCTCTCTCTCTCTCTCTCTTCTCTCGCATGCGCACACACGTGTGCAGACGTGACTGGTAGTAGAAACTGTTCTCTTCTAGATGGATCGGTGGCCATCAATTTTAAGAGACTTTTCTTGCCTCCTACAGTCCAGTCCACTCACTCCCCTCAGAAAGAAAATAATGTGTTCCCATTGTCCATATTCATTTTACGGATCAAGTAGATGATATGACATTCAACAAACAATTTGGCTGGCGCTTGGAAAGGAAAGCATATATTCTCCACATATCGCTCATTTGGCTGTCGGTTTTATCCTCCGCATCATCCATGAAACAAGTCTAGATAATGGTGTATCACATTGCGTTCCCATAAAGTCTTCTAAGCCTTTGTCGTATCAGCAAAACAGGCCATCCGAAGTTGCTCACAAACCATCTCAAGACTAACTGCAAACCATGGAGCTGCTCTCCCTCGACCTTCAAAAGATTGGCCTTGCTGTTCTTCTAGTCATCATCTATCTCAGTGCTTCACTGCACAGATCCAGAAGAAGCAACAAAAGGGGCCAAACACTACCAGAGGCAGCAGGAGCATGGCCTTTGTTTGGCCATCTTCATCTTCTGGGGCCAAACAAGCTACTGCACAGAATCCTGGCAGTCATGGCCGATCAGTATGGACCGGCCTTCTCTATCCGCCTTGGCATACTCCGAGTACTCGTGGTAAGTAACTGGGAAGTGGCTAAAGAGTGTTTCACTTCAAATGACAGGGTCTTTCCCACCCGGCCCAGATCACTATCTATCAAACTCATGGGTTATGACCATGCCATGCTTGGATTCGCTCCTTACGGTCCATACTGGCGTGGTATGAGGAAGCTCGCCGTGGTTGAGCTCCTCTCAAACCACCGGCTCGATTCGTTCAAGCATGTGAGAGATGCAGAAACCAATCTTTTCGTCAAGGGGTTGTACGAGAAATGGTTAAGCAACGGTGAAAACCCAGTTACAGTGGAGATGGAGAAGGATTTTGGGCATGTGGCTATGAATATAACGGTGAGGATGGTCGCAGGAAAACGTTATCTGAGTGGCAACGAAGGGGATGAAGAGGAGTCATCAAGATGCCGCAAAGCTCTGGGAGATTTCTCCCATCTTGTGGGGGAATTTATGGTCTCAGATGCAATACCTTTTCTAGGATGGCTAGATGTATTGAGGGTAAGAAATGTTTAAACATAATCAAATCGTTATCGAATCGATCAACCAAAAGTTTGATCCAATCGACAAGCAACGCATGTATCACACGAATATTCTAATAGCTTTGTCTATTGTGAAGGGACGTGTGGCTGAAATGAAGAGGACCGCCAAGGAACTGGATTGGGTCCTGGGAAGGTGGGTCGAGGAGCACCGGAAAAGAAGGGCCGTCGCAAAAGTCGAGGATGATGAGCAAGACTTCATTCATTTCATGCTCTCTGCAACGGAATTGGAGGAAGGGAAGTACTCTGTTCAAGAGGCTGATACCATCGTCAAGGCCACTTGCTTGGTAAACCTGTTAAAACTTTCACTGCAAAACCTTCTCGATCATTTTTTACATTTTTTTCTTCTTTAAGGCTGGCTAGCTAGCAGTTCTGGTCCGTGTTTGTGCGCCTAGTTCCCAGTCAGATTAACAAGTTAAGATGTAGAAGTTGAAGTAAGTGATAGCGAAAACCTCCTTATAAGAAATTCAAACACGATTGATTCCAGGTCAGGACCCACGACCAGGAAAGTCTAGCCAATCAAGGAAATCTATGCAACTGCTTTAAAGGGTCACCACACATTTCAGGAAAAATCTATGCCATGATAGACATACAAATTAGTCATTACACAAACTTACGATGTCATTTAAAACGAAAAATCGAGAGAAAAAAGGGCTTCTTCATTTAATTATTTCCAAAATAACCTAAAATTCAAACTTCTACAATGTCTCCAAGTGGCAATATATCATATCAGCAAAAAACATTTCAATGCTCGTATAGAAAAGAAAAGAAGAAAAACAAAACATTGCAATGCTTGAATATTAGAAGATGAATATGTTCTTCATTTTACAATCTTTTGGACTCTTACCCTAAATCGTTTAATTAACTACAGCAAGAGCACAAAACTAGCCACTGGAAAATGATACTCATTTATATTGCAGAGTATGATCTTGGGGGGCAATGACACCATAGTGTTGACTCTTACATGGGCACTATCCCTTCTCCTAAACAACCCCCACTCGCTAGAAAGGGCACAAGATGAGCTGGATGTCCAAGTTGGCAAGCACCGCCAGGTGGAAGAATCGGACATAAAGAACTTAACCTACTTACAAGCTGTAGTCAAGGAAACACTGCGTATTTACCCTGTACTGCCACTTTCTCTACAAAGGGAAGCCATGGAAGACTGCATCGTAGCCGGCTTCCATGTCCCGGCAGGTACGCGCCTTATGGTTAACTTGTGGAAGCTGCAACGTGACCCCAGAGTCTGGTCACACGCATCAGAGTTTCAGCCAGAGAGATTCCTGACCGACCATGTTCATGTGGATGTTAGAGGTCAATCTTTTGAATATATACCATTCGGTACTGGTAGGAGGATGTGCCCAGGGGTCTCGTTTGGCCTACAGGTAGTGCAACTTATTCTCGCCCGGCTGCTTCATGCATTCAAACTGGAAAGAGTCTCGGGTTCAGAGGTTGATATGAGTGAGAGTCCTGCATTGACAATGCCCAGAGCAACACCACTGGAGGCTGTACTTACACCAAGGTTACCAGCCACATGCTACTAAGCGTTTACAGAGAAAGCAACAAGTCAAGTGTGTCCCATGTCTGTACCTATATTCACACTACATATCTGCCTGTACGCATAAGTTAAATGGAGTTCCCAAGTTTGCTCTGCCTTGCCTTGTCAATCATTTGCTGCAATACATCTCTAGCCTAATTTCTTCTGAAAAAATAACATGGTTAAAGTTTCCTCATATTGATCTGCCACCTCCCTTATCCAGTAAAACAGCCATGATGCTGGTTAAGTCGATGTGACAACCCAAATCTGATCCCAGCCAGGTGCTGATGTGACCCTAATCACCCTTACATACGCAGCAAAACATATCCCTTCATGTGATATATTCAACTTTCAAAACATAGAGGTATTAATGGTATCTTCTCAAAGAAAAAAAAGAACTGAAGCATGGATCTTTTTTAGACTCTCTTGCCATTATAAATGCAAATGTAGCCATTGGTGATGTTACGCTAAATTACAATGGGCCATAATATGATCTTGCAACTGCATCCACTACTGGAAAGAACATTTTACAGAAGTACATTCTTACAGATTTCTTATCACCATGGAGCACTAGCCTCCTCCTGGAACACATGTTCATGCCTCTCCGCATTAGTCTTCAGAGATTCTATATCAGCATCGAGTCTTTTCTTCAACTTCTTCAACTTCAATAGCCTCACTTGAACGGTCCTCATCTCCTCCTGGACCGCAGCTTGCTTATTTTCAGCATCTCGATACCTCTCTAACTCCGAAGCGACATTCTTGATTTGGTCCAACCGAGCACGTAAAAATCCAACTTTCATTCCCAAAAGCTCAAATCCCTCCAAAGTCTTGTCCCACATCTCAAGGTCCGCTCTTGAAGTGGAAAGGTTGCTAGCTTTAATTGCATCTGCAATGTTGACCGTCTCAGAAATCATCTCAGCAGCCAACTTGTAATTAATGCTCTTGAGAAGGTTGTCATGCAGAAACCCATTCTGACTGGAGCAGAGCTCCAAATATCTTGTCCTCTGGTACTCAGAAAGGTCAGAGTCAATAGCTGTGCCACTGACAAGTACAGTCAGACTGCCGTTGCTTGTTGCCTCTCCGCAATCAATGGCAGATATTGAGTTTGAGAGTCTAGTCCCATGTGTGGCATCTGGACCGATCTCATCACCCAACTTGCCAGGCTGATCAGGCGTGCATGGGGGATTAGTATCCAAAACCATCAAGCTTTTGCTTTGAGCATTGTCAGGAGATACGTCTTGTGAAACAGGTCCTGAACTTGGGGTCTTCTCGTTGGGTATGACTTCCTTGTCCATGCGGTTTTCTTTAGCATTTTGGGAACATTGAAAAGTTAGTTTCAGAGACTTTGCAGAAGCATTTGGAAAATATAGCAGAGGGGAAAATGTGAAGATCTACAGTTTACCAGAATCATTTTGTTTTCTGGATGCATCCAGACCAAAAACCCCTTGGGAATTATTCCCTCTCACAATGTGTACCTACAGTAAGATCAATGACAAGCGGATATGATCAACTATGAAACTAAACTTTAATCTTGGTCATCAAAGCATGATCTGGCTAAGAAATGTTAACAGAAATCTGGAAAAATAAGAAAAAGACAAGCCTGTTATCTCTTCTCTCAGTTTCTTTTGATTTGTCACATTATTAGGGTCACGGTGGTAATTGTTTACATCCCCAATATCATCTTCTTGATTTTGACTCAAGCTTATACACATGCTACCAGCATATTGTGGAAATTATGCGATACTATATCATGCAGAAACAGTCCCAGACCTTAATGAAATTTACCAGACAGGCCACAAATCTCAATCCTGCTGCTCCAAATAAGTGGGCAATGATCCTGAATACTAATATCCAATCCTATCACCGGGCTATTCCTCACTAAAATTACTCTTTCCTCTTCCTGCCTTCCACAATCACAGCTAGGCAGTGCTAGTAACACACTGATTTAAATTTGCAATACTAGGCTCTGTTTGCTAACTGCTACAGATCTCATAGGGTGGTTGTGCTGATCTCAAAGCATTTAGAAAAGCATTCAGGACCATCAACTGCCTCCTTTAGTTTCCCTAGCAAGAGAAGTACTCCATCTTGAAAGTTTGCATGAAAGTGATGACGTATGACTTATTGTATGAAATTTCAAATAAGTAAATTAGAAATAACCCCAATTCAGCAGCACTCTCTTAGCTATCACATCTTACAGTGAACTACCATCCATTTCTTTCTCAGGTAGAATGGCATTTCAAACTCTTTGTTTTTTTTAAATATTTATTACAGATCAAAGAATCCATTATCACCAAAATAAATCAAAAGAATCTTGCTTTGCTTTATCACATATCCAAAACTAGCACCAGTCTAGATAATTTCTATTCTGTCGTATTCATCAAACAAAAACAAAAGGGGTTACCTTGAAGACGGAAGCTCTGACCAACTGGAAAACTAGTACATCACCCTCCATTAATTCCCGTGCACTTGAGAACTTTTTCCATCCAGCACTTAGTGCTGTCTTATCCACAATGTAGTTTACAGGGTATTCGTCCCCATTCTCATCTTCCAAAGTAACAGTGATATTATTTCTGGGCATATGCAATTTGCAGAATGGCATGGGAAGATGCTGCACGAAAGGAATGGGGAAGTGAAAATCTCAATTTCCTCCAAGGACTTTTCTCATTCAACTGTTAGGAAAGAGTTCTGGACTCACCAGCCAAAATCCAGTAGTAACATTTGACCGCACCATAGTCTTCAGGAAGCTAGGGATTTCAGCTGGCAAATTTGCTCGAAAATCTTCTGCCCGCTCCATGGCAGGAGATTTCCCCCCAACATGATCATAGTGATATAAATCATCAATAACAAGTCTCTTCTGTCTGAAAATAAAGTGGTTGCTGAAGCGGTCAGACGTTAGTTACTGAAGTTTATTGCGACTTGAAGAAGAGTGAAATTACCGACCTTTTTGTCTCCCTATGGTAGGTTGATGCCACCTGCTCATGTATCGTGAAAGTTTATGATCAATTAATAAGAGGTATCAATGTATGCACTTTTAGCTGATAATAAAGAACTGCATCTAATACAACTAGATGACAAGTTCAGACTTGAAACACACAGGAAAAAGAAAAAGGCCAAATAAGTAACCCGAGAATTTAACTAGGAGCAACTGCAAACTTTTTCCGCGTATCCAAGCAAGTCAACAAACTTCTTGTACTTAGGCATCAGCATTACCAAATCAATAATATAATGAAGTAACTCCAATTGACAACAAAAAACACAAAAAAAGAGTAACCCTTTTCCCAGACACAGCACCCCAGTGGTCAAGCTAGAGAAAGAATTTGAGAAAAGTCAGGTTGATGTTGTTTTGGTCATTGCAGTTAGACTGACACCTGCAAATTCTTCAACATGAAAGTGTTCAAGAAATATAGTCTTAAGTCCAGGATATCTCATCAAATGTGATGAGGGAAAAGATAGAGTTTTTGAGAACTTAAGTTCTGGTCCTAGTGAAACCAACATCAGCAGTTTTCCTAGGTATTTATCTAGGAATTCTTAAAAACTGCCCTAAAACTGCCAATGAAAAACTGGGCAAACTTGCCCAGAATGAAAACTAAGCAGTCAAAAGCTTCCTAATTTGAAAAAGAAAACCACATGATGCCCGTCTGGTGGCTCCTTTCAGAATCCTAGAGCACAAATTCTGAGGAAACTGGATGCATGAGTACACATCACGACGAACTCTGATCATCATCAGGCTCCATTTAACAAGTTCAATCAATCCTGGAGCGTTTGGCCATTCTTGCGAAGGCACGAAAACAGGAACAAACAATCTCGCCCTTCTTCAGGATCAAACAAAAACCCTAGACAAGAAGCGTCCTAAACACTGAAGTGGCAACCGCATGCAGTACACGAGCACAAACTCCGACCCATTACTTCCCCATTCTTCAAGACAGCTGCACACATTGAGGATAAGCAAATGACCCCCCAAGCTCAACCGGTCCTGAGAACGGGAGTCTACGACGATTGCCAACTTCAGGGAGGTCGAGAAGTAAACAGTAAGAGAGAGACATCCTCACTTGTTCGGACTTGGGATCTGGATCCACCGGCTTCTTGACTACCAGCGACATCTCGATCTTGGGTCGTCCTTGCTGCGCTCTTTCTGGGCAGGAAAACCCAGAAAGGATTCAGGGTAAAGATCAATCAATCCCAACACAGAGAGATAGAAAGAGATGCTGGGAAGAATCAGTCAGGAGAGCTGCGAATCCTAGTCAGACATTTTGGGGGTTCTGCATCGTCGTTCGCTCACCTGAAATGCCGGAGCAGGCCTCTCTCCTCGAAAGCCCGACGTTGTTGTCACGCTCCTCCGTTGCCTTTTCTGGTCCGGTCTTCCATGAAGTCACTAGGAACCAAAAACACCGGGTGAATCCGAAGGGATGTGTCCTAGCAGCGACAGCTTCTCCTAGATTTTTTTCACCTAGTGGTATTAAACTCCCGTTCGGGTGGCAAATTTAATACCGTCCGCCGTGCGTATTCGACGTCGAACCAGCGGAAGAGGACGTAGATTCATGGTGGAATCAGCATACAGACCTACGTCAAGATCAAATTTTTGTAGACAAGATCAAATTTTTATCGACGACAAAGCAAGAGTCGAAGCTCCGATTTCACCTCCGTGTAAATAGAACCCGAGATTCTTGCATTTTTGTCGTGGACCCACTAACCTTAACATCGAATCTTGAATCTTGAAACCTCTTCCCTAATCTTCTCGTTCTTGGTCTTGCGAAATATCTAAAAACTTGAGGTTGGATGGTCTTTTCCTACCTCTTTTTTTATGATAAAGATTTCTGATGAATTCATCCTCAAAAACCATTTTTTTGGTCGAAACCCATCTGATCAGTAGCTAATTACTGTATTTATTAGACAATTTTTTTTGGGGCGTCAAATCTTTCAGATGATTAACCAAATGAGGAAGAGGTCTTTTTTTCTTTTTTTTTTGAACAGAAGGAAGAGGTCTTTGAAAAGGAAGGTTTTCACGTTTCACTACTTTAAAAATCATCTCCAATCTTCTTAAGATTTTCTCACTTAATTGTCCACCTCAAAAGTTGTCATGCTGTCTTATTTACTCGAGTAGTTTAGATTACATTTTGCTAGAATATTGCATGAAATTAACTTGGGATCAAATGCGTAGGATGTTCGTCATTAAAGGTGATGGGTTCTTAAAGTGAGGTTTGTCGAATTCATTGGGCTAGATTTTCAATGGGCAAGTCAGATTCCTCTTATTTTGTAGGTTAGGGCAATTAGGAACACGAGTACCTTTATACTCATACTTTCACTCTCTCTTTTTCTGATCAAGTGTCTAATTATATAACCACAACATTGTACCCCAGCATTATCTATATTAAGTAAGTTTTCTTTCACATGTCCTCCTCAGCATCCGTACATTTTTTACGCATCATCCTTCGGCGTCACCCAACGAGGATGTTGGCTTAATTCAGTCGAAGTCAGAGAACTTAATTAGAAGTTAACTTGGGATGAAATGCATTAGATGTGGGTGAACTTACTTCTAGAACATTAAATTTGATGGGTCTTAAGTGAGGTTTGCCCAATTTAATGGTCTAGATTATTAGGGGCAAGTCAAATTCCTCTCATGGCATAGGTAACTACAATTGGGAACATGAATAATTTTCATACTTATGCTTTAGCATTTCTTTTCTAATCAAGTATATGTTTGTATAATCAAGTCCTATTACTTGTACAAATGGTCTAATCAGATTCTTCTAACACCAAATTTAACTAATGTGATCATCAAACAATATTGTATTGTGATGTGGATAAAGTTTTTCCACTATGGATGTCCATATGAGAGTCCATATCATACTTCAATATTGTCTTTATAAATTAAGTCATTCCACACTTGTCCATGTCAGAGTGTGCATTAAACTTTGCACATGGGCGGACAGGATATTAGCTTAATTTAGATGACTTAATTAAATAATTTGTAAAAATAGAAGGATTCGATTGGATAAATTAAAAATATATGAAATTGGTTAGAAAATGCGTGAATATATGAGGACCAAAAGTAGATTTTTTTTCCCCTTATTGAACGTATGATGGCATAACAATAAATATGAAAGCGAGTTTCTTTGCCACTAAGCCATTAATGCTGAGTTTGTTCCCTTTTACTGATAGTGTATAGTTGCCAGGAAAAATATGATTATACATGTCTAATGTATTTATAATTTATAACCTATGATTATGAAAGAGAGTTTTTTGTTCATTTGGTCATTGATGCTGCATTTCTTTTTTGTGCACAATCAATGCTATTAAACCTCCAGTCTCATCTAATAATCAATCTACGAATGGTTTTTCAAAATGGTTTATTTTTTCCAGCTGTTTTTAAAGGATTGATGTCTAATTAATTCAAATTGGAAGAAATGCAGCATAGAATGAGAAGGATAGATAAATGTAAATTTATATTTGCAAATGACTAATCAATTTAAATTGGAAGAAATGCAACATAGAATGAGAAGGATAGATAAATGTAAATTTATACTTACAAATGACCTCCTGCAAATAAAAAAAATAAAAAAAAGGATCACGAAAAAGAATGAAAAGTTTACAAATGTATAGTCACAACATAAACCAAATCATGAAATTTTAATACTCATCTTCAGAATTTCAACAATCTATATTCATAATATATAATAACAAGCCTGTTGGTAATTAACAAACTTCAATTTATAAGTTGAACCTCGTAGGGAAAACAAGCCTAACGAAATTGTCTTGAATCAAAAGTTTGCTAAATAATGCAGAAGGTTTTATTTCCTATAACGTGTTATTACGACATTTCGTTTATCAAAAAATAATTTTCAAGGCCATCAAAATATTAGTAAATCTTACAATTGCTCCATAAGTGTAGATAATTTTTGCATAATGTGTTTTTCTTTTTGTTATTTTCAACGTGAGCATTCCTCATGGAAAGCAGCAATGAACATTCCTAAGATTGAAGAAACTAGAAAAGCACGCGCCCCGTCGAGAGAGAGCAGAAGTTGAGCGCCAAGAGATGCGGAAGCGAATCCCATCGCCATCAGATTCATCTCCGCCGTCGCCGTCGCCGTCGCCGTCGCCGTCGCAGTCGCAGTCGCCGCCGCCAGCTCCGCGATGCAAGGTCTCCATCACCACCCGCACCAGCTGCAGCAACACCAGCTAGCGGCTCTCCTCTCCGTCGCCCTCCCCAAGGACGACTCCTCAGCTCCTGCCTCCTCCTCCTCCGCGCCCTCGCCGTCGCCTTCTCCGCCGCCGCCGGGGCCGGCGGCGGGGAAGCCCGCCCCCTCCGCGGAGAGCGACGAGTCCACTCGCCTCGGCGCCATCAGCTCGCTCCACCGGGCGATTCTCTACCCGCCGAACTCCCTCCTCGTAGCTCACTCCGCGGCTTTCCTCTCCCAGGGCCTCTTGCAGCTCCTGTCCGACAAGTAAGAACACTACTCTCTCTCTCTCTCTCTCTCTCTCTCTCTCTCTCTCTCTCTCGTGTAATTGCGTTCGAGAATGATCGTGTGTTTGTGACGTGCAAAATGCGCTTCACGTGGTCGTTCGATTGAAGTTCGAGTTCGTGGTGGATACTTCCTGACTGGCCAATCGTGCGAACAGATGATTTTCTGTGAAAGATATTTGGTTCAGATTTCGCTATGATAGGGCCTTATTCGAGGTGTGGGATGTAGGAGGCAAAGGAACCGAAAGGAGAAATAGGAATTCAAGGAGTTTTTGTTTCGGTTCGACCCTGCGCTGTATTGGGGAGCCCATCGGATCAGCTGACTGTTTCAATCTGTTGGAAAGATCCTTCGAGACCGGTGAAAATTTTTAGAGCCTCGATAAAGCCAATTGAAATCACGTTTTCTTCGTTTGTTTTGTTGCATTCTCTGGTTAGTGAGTTTACATAGTGCTGTAATTGGAGAACAAAAAGATGTGCACTACAACTTTTAGGAAAAAGTCGCTTAGAATATTGTTATGGTTTGGCAATTGCAATAAACTTGTAATGCTAGCTTCAAACAGATTGAGCTTTGAATGAGACCTTGGCAATCTGCCGATGCTTTTGTTTTTTGGCCCTCCTCTGAAATATGATCACGTAGGTTAAATAGATGCAATTGAGGGATTCCTGACCTCCAATGCAATCAGTACTCTTTCCTGAGGCACAAAATCTCTAAGAGATTGAAACATATTGCATGATCTTGATTGATTCATTTCTTTATACAAGAAGTTAGCAGTTTGGGGCCACTGTACTGGACCTCAGGGTTATAGAGGCAATCACTTCAATTAAAAAGCACCAGAGTAACTGATTTCATGTCTTCGTAGACAATGCTGTTTTCTTCAACTTGAGATAAAACTGAGCAAAAGGATTCATATAGCCAACCCCACTTAGTGGGATGAGGCTTAGTCTGTTTCTCTTATCAATGTTGTTGCTCATTTCTCCACCACCTTTCATATTCGATTGATGCATGGTGCAATCTATTAGTTGAAATCATAGCACAGTAGTTTAATCTATAGTAATTTTATCAACTTCCTGAGCAGATCATATTCAGTCAGGCAATTAGCTGCCACAGCATATGGGGCCCTCTGCGCTGTAGTTTGTTCGATTCCTATAACATCAAATGGAAGACAAAACCATGTCATGCTTGGTGCTATGGTGGATAGGTTCATTAGCTGGTCATTACCGTTGCTCAGTAATGTTAATGCTGGAGATGGTACAGCAGAACTGGCACTCGACAGTCTCCGTGAGTTTCTTAACGTTGGGGATGTTAATGGAATTGAAAGATATGCACTACCAATTCTCAAAGCATGCCAACAGCTGCTTGAAGATGAGAGAACCCCCTTGAGTTTATTGCATCGCCTTCTTGGCGTTATTACTCTGATCTCACTGAAGTTTTCTAGATGCTTCCAACCCCATTTTATGGACATTGTGGATCTGCTTCTTGGTTGGGCATTGATACCGGACTTTGGAGAATCAGATAGACGTGTTATTATGGATTGTTTCTTGCAATGCCAAAAGCATTGGGTCAGTAATTTGCAGTTCTCGCTTGGACTAATGTCAAAGTTCCTGGGTGACATGGATGCCCTGCTGCAGGATGGGAGTCTGGGAACTCCACAACAATTTCGAAGACTGCTAGCCCTGCTTTCTTGCTTTTCTACCATCCTGCAGTCCACTGCTTCTGGGTTGTTGGAAGCAAATCTTCTTGGACAAATAAGGGAACCACTTAGCAAGATGCTTCCACAGCTACTAGGCTGTTTATCTTTGCTTGGACAGAGATTTGGATGGTCAAAATGGATCGGGGATTTGTGGAAGTGCTTGACTCTATTGGCAGAAATTTTACGTGAAAATTTCTCCACCTTGTATCCACTTGCCATAGAAACTTTATTCCAGAGCGTGAGAATGAACAATGGTCATTCAGCTACGGGCACTGGAAAATTAAGTTCATTTCAAGTTCACGGAGTCTTAAAGACAAATCTTCAGCTATTATCATTGCAGAAGCTTGGCCTTCTCTCATCATCTGTGCACAAAATACTGCAATTTCATGCCCCGGTATCTCAGCTCCGTTTGCATCCAAATCACGTAGTGACAGCAAGTTGTGCTGCAACTTATGTTTTCTTGCTGCAACATGGTAATAAAGAAGTTGTGCAACAAGCAATGGACTCGTTGTTAGTGGAATTGGACATGCTGAAAGATATGATCAAAAAAGCTTTGGTGCATGGAGATGTTGAAGTCAATGGTCCTCACCAGGAAACCTATTCTAAACTCGAGCTCTTTGCGCTTATTAAGTTTGATTTGAAAGTTCTATTGACTTGTGTCCTTTTAAGTGGAAATGAAAGCTTGATTGATCGACCAGATGTTGCGACCTTGTATCTTCAGAGATCAGAAACATTAGCATGTTTTCTTCTTGAGCATCTGAATCCCTTGAACTTTCCTATTGAGGCCTGCCTTGATTTGCAATTAAGTGTCATGATGGCATTAGAAAGGCTAAGTACGGTCGAGTTCTTGAGCAAATGTGCCATGGGTGATATTTATACTCAGAATCCTTTAGTGGATGTTGCTTCAGAAGACTTCCTTACTGATGCTTCACTAAAGAAACGGCTTTCAGCTATAACTGTGGAGCATCTGAGGAAGTACTGCTGCCTCCTCGTCAAATCTTTGCATGTATCTTCTCCCCTTGCAGTTAAATTAGCCGCCCTAGAGTGGGTGCAGAGATTCTGTGAGCATGTCCTCACAATGACAGAAAATTTGAATGCACGAACCTATTTATTTGATTCATTTATATGTACTGGGGATCTCCGAAATTTGATCTTCTCTGTATTGGATGCTGCATCTGATAAGGAACCCAAAGTGAGGTCCCATGTTGCATTAGTTTTGGAGCTGCTTTTGAAAGCAAGACTATTACATCCCGTTAACTTTTCTTTGATAGCTCAAGCCATCCTAGAAAGACTTGGTGATCCGGAGCCAGACATAAAGACTATTTTCACAAAGCTTCTTTGCCATGTATTGCCTGCAATGGTTTATTCCAGTGGTCTCTATGAGTATGGTACTAGTATTATGAGCAAGCATCTTAAGGGAAACATTTCCAGCTTGCATTGGAAGCAATTATTTGCTCTGAAGCAGTTGCCTCGACAACTTCAAGCTCAACAGCTTGTTTCCATTCTGAGTTACATTTCTCAGAGGTGGAAGGTCCCTTTGTCTTGTTGGGTTCAACGGCTCATCCATAGTTGCCGGAGACTTAGGGACACCTCTCCAAATCAACTAGAGGAAATCGGAAGCTTGGGCACTTGTGGTGCATGGTTAGACATTGAAGTGGACGATAATGTTCTTGAAGAAATTTGTTCCGTGAATGTCCTGGCAGGTGCTTGGTGGGCTATACATGAAGCGGCAAGATATTGTGTTTCGACACGCCTCCGGACAAATCTTGGTGGACCCAGCCAAACATTTGCTGCATTGGAGAGAATGCTCTTGGATGTCGTGCATGTGCTGCAACTTGACAGTGAGCAAAATGATGGTAACCTAAGTATGATAAATACTTCTGGTGCTCATTTGTTGCCTATGAGACTATTATTGGAATTTGTAGAATCCTTAAAAAAAAATGTTTATAATGCCTATGAGGGATCTGCGGTGTTACCATCTGTTACTCGTCAGAGTTCCTTATTTTTCCGGGCTAATAAGAAAGTCTGTGAGGAATGGTTCTCTCGTATATGTGAACCAATGATGAATGCTGGATTGGCGCTAAATTGCCATTATGCTACCATTCAGTACTGTGTCTTGCGATTGCATGAGTTGAGGAGTCTCGTCTCTTCAGCTTTGAAAGAACCGTCCAGGTCACAGATTTCAGAGACTTTCCAGACTATCAGGAGTAGATTTTCTGAAGATATCCTAAGGGTAGTGCACCACATGGCATTGGCTCTGTGTAGGTGCCATGAACCAGAGGCTCTGGTTGGCCTACAAACGTGGGTTTCAATGACTTTTTCTCCATTGCTTGTTGAGGAGAACCAGTTCATGGATCAAAATGCGGCTTTGAGACCCTTAGCATGCATCACTGGGCTTGTATACCAGGCAGAAGGTCAATATGAAAAATCTGCTGCTCACTTTACTCACTTGCTTCAGAATGAGGAATCTCTTAGTTCAATGGGTTCGGCTGGGGTGCAGTTCGCTATTGCACGTATCATTGAGAGTTATTCTGCTCTATCAGATTGGAGAAGTCTAGAGTCCTGGTTGGTGGAATTGCAAATGCTTCGTGCCAGACATGCTGGTAAGAGTTATGCCGGTGCTCTAACAACAGCTGGTAATGAAGTAAATGCTATCCATGCCTTGGCTCATTTTGATGCTGGTGAGCATCAGGCAGCATGGGCCTCCCTTGATTTGACACCAAAAAGTAGCAGTGAGCTCTCACTTGACCCCAAGGTAGCATTGTTAAGGAGTGAACAGATGCTCTTACAGGCAATGCTTCTTCAAGTGGAAGGAAAAATAGAGAAGTTGCCCCTTGAGTTACAGAAGTCCAAACAAATGCTGGAGGAAGCATTGTCTGTTCTGCCTCTCGATGGTTTAACTGATGCAGCAGCATATGCTACACAGTTGCACTGTATCTTGGAATTTGAACGCGGATTTACTCTCAGAGGAGGTCAGGACGAATCCAAACAATTCCAATCGATACTGAGTTCATATATCCATCCAATTCAACATCCTCTTAATCTAGCACACCAAGATTGTTACCCATGGTTAAAGGTTCTCAGGGTATATCGGACCATCTATCCAGCTTCTCCTGTTACAATGAATCTGTGTATGAATTTGTTGCGCTTAGCTCGGAAGCAACAGAACATTATGTTGGCACATCGACTAAAGAGTTATCTTATAGAAAATGTATCGAGATGCTCAGAGGAGAGACTGTGCAATTCTTTAAAATTAAATTTGGAGTATGAGGGAGCCTTGCTAATGTATGCTGAAAAGAAATATGAAGATGCTTTTAGTAGTCTTTGGTCGTTTGTCCGTCCTTGCATGATATCTTCAGCGTTGAAAGTTTCTGATGCCGATGAAAGTATTTTGAAGGCAAAAGCATGTCTGAAACTATCAAACTGGCTACAACGCAAACATTCAGATATATCCCTGGAGATACTATCTGCAAGGATGCAAGCCGACTTTGAGATAACCGATTTTTCTTTTATTGGTAAAGGAGGGCTCTCTTTGAATTCTGAAAACTTAAGCTCTCAAAGAGATGCCAGCCTCATTATTGAAGAAATCATCGGTACAGCTACAAAATTGTCCACCCGTCTTTGCCCATTTATGGGAAAGTCATGGATCTCTTATGGCTCTTGGTGTTTTAATCAAGCCCGGAATTCCCTGCTCAAATCACATGAAACAGCCCTTCATTCATGCTCTTTATCTTCTTTTCTTGTCCCTGAAGTCCAACCTGACAGACTAAAGTTGAATGATGATGAGATGATGAGAGTTGAGTCAATGATTTTGCAACGGGTTAGCAAGCTGGGTCATGCTGTGGGCTTAAAGGATAGAGTGGGAGAAAAGGATGTTTACCTTCTTTCTGCTGAAAATTTGAGCAATGTTAATCTTGTGAAGGCTCTGTTGCAGCAAGTAGTGAACATCATTGAAGTAACGGCAGGGGCACCTGGTGCTGAAGATTCTGCCAGTGACCGCCTTTCTGATTCTGTGGTTTCCAGGTTACGGACATTCTTTCTACATGCAAATATTGGACTGGAAGAGAGAGACATTGTATGTCTTGTTGATGAGTTAGTTGATATTTGGTGGTCTCTGAGGAGAAGAAACGTGTCTCTTTTTGGCTGTGCTGCTCATGGATTCATACAGTATCTTTCCTATGCCTCATCAAATACTTGCAATGGCAAATTGATTGGTTCAGGCTATGAGTCATTGAAACATAAAAGCAGCAGTTACACTTTGAGGGCTACACTGTATGTTCTGCATATTCTTCTAAATTATGGAGTGGAATTGAAAGAAACTCTTGAACCTTCTCTTTCAGCAGTCCCTCTGTTTCCATGGCAGGCAAGTGCTTCTGTGCCAAAGTTTCTTTATTTTTTCAATTAATTGTTTTTTTAAATCCTCTGGATCTTTACAGGAAGTGACGCCTCAATTGTTTGCTCGGTTAAGTTCTCATCCTGAACAAGTAGTTAGAAGACAATTGCAAAGCATATTGATGATGCTGGGGAAGCGTTCACCTTGGTCCATTGTTTATCCTACCCTGGTTGATGTAAATGCCAATGAAGAGAAACCTTCAGAGGAGCTAGAGCATGTATTGGGTTGTCTGGTAATCCATCTTCTTTTGCTGCACTTTTCTGTCATGTGAATAACTCTCTTGGCTAGAAAGTTCCATTACCCATGGTTGTGGAGTAAACAGCAAAGCTTACTATCTCCTGGTCTGATTTGTCTTCTCATTTTAAGAAAAGTGAATTTTATATAAACAGGTGAGAAGGTTATGAATATGGCCTTATCTTGAAGGTAAAAATTATAAAGATGTAATTTTTTTTTAAGCTCTTTAATTGCATTGAAATCTACTAAGGGTTGCAATCTAAAATATGAAAGATATAGTGTCTCTGAAAAGTAATGCTATTCACGATAGCTGAAGAAGGAGTTAGTTCTGCTTATCAAATGCCAGCCTCTCTTTCTGACAGCGTACAAGTTGCTAGACTGAAGCACAGAAATTATCCTTTTGCCAATGTTTTCCTTTATATTTTCCAGCTGAACACCTTGTAGACATCATTGATTTTCTGGATCTGGTTATGGTTACTTATCATTAAGATCATCTAGTAGAGAAATGCTACAAAAGGATGGTTGCATGAGTCCATGCTTTGTAGATCCACCAACAGAAGATTATCTTTTTCGTTTTCTCACTACCCACATGTGGTTTATGCTGCATTTATGCATGAGAAATAGCATGGAAATTCCATGTAAGTGGACAATGCCTTGTTACAAAGCTATTTATAGTAAATTATGTGGCACCGAAAAAGGAAATAAGTGGTAGTTAAGATGTCATCTTACCCTTATGTACTTATCTTTATTAGTTAAGGACTACGTTCAATTTGTGTTAGTTAAGGACTATATTTAATTTGTTACTTTTTGATGAGTCATGAGTGCACTTCTGTAGTGGCTGGTTTGCTCAGTGAAACGGACTCAAGATTATAAATCTTAATGGACAACATCCCTCCAGAAAAATAAAAACCTGGAAAAAGTACCGTAAAATGAGGAGCAAGAAAGTGAACATTCTTGGTGACATTATTACCTTGGGTCCGCACAGGCTACCACCACGTGGTGGTCACTTGACCAGATCTGGAGTTGTGAGCGATGACAAACTCTGTTTTGCTTCCGCAGAGAGCTTTTCTGTAATACAGTCATTGCTTTGTTTAAGTATTAACCTTTGATAGTTACCAATATCTATTTACATGCAGCTAGATCTTCACCCAAGATTGATTCAAGATGTTCAGCTCATGATTAATGAACTTAGCAACGTAACTGTTCTCTGGGAGGAACTCTGGCTTAGCACACTTCATGATCTTCACTCAGGTACTCTTGCCTTTATGGACAAGGCATTTGTTGTGTTGTGTTGTCTAACAGGTCAAGTTTTCTGATCTTTTAAGCATGTTGAGATTTCATGGAGGCTGAAGTTTTCTCTTTTTTCCTTTCCATTCTTTATGAAATCTGATGTACATATGGTTTTTTTAAGTAAAACTCTCTCCAAGATGGAATGTTAATTGGGTCTCTGTTTATGTTTATTCGCTGTTAAGCCAACTTTTCACTAATCTGAGGCCATCCAAAAAATTTTCATGCAGATGTAATGAGGCGCATCCACATTCTGAAAGAGGAGGCTGCACGGATTGCAGAGAATATCACTCTCAGCCTGAGCGAGAAAAGCAAGATAAATGCAGCTAAGTATTCCGCTATGATGGCGCCTGTTATTTTAACCCTTGAACGTCGTCTGGCTTCTACAACCCGAAAACCTGTAACGCCTCATGAAATGAGGTTCCATGAGCAGTATGTCGAGCAACTGAAAAATGCAATTTTGACGTTTAAGAATCCTCCAAAATCTGCTGCTTCACTTGCAGATGCATGGCGGCCATTTGATACCATTGCTGCATCTTTAACATCTTATCAGAGGAAGTCTTCAGTTTCCTTGGGAGAAGTAGCTCCACAACTTGCTCTCTTGTCATCATCTGATGTTCCCTTGCCTGGGCTTGAGAAACTGGTCGCACTATCTGAAGCAGACGGAGGCCTCACTGTTCTTCCCAGTGTTGTAACAATTTCTTCCTTTTCTGAACAAGTAACAATAATATCGACAAAGACTAAACCTAAAAAGATCTACATCATTGGTTCAGATGGTCAAAACTACCCCTATCTGTTGAAAGGAAGGGAAGATTTACGCCTTGATGCCAGAATAATGCAGCTTTTGCATGCTATTGATAGTTTGTTACATTCATCTCGTACGACTCGTAGTCATTTGGTTGGTGTTCGCCATTATTCAGTGACTCCAATCAGTGGTCGGGCCGGTCTTATCCAGTGGGTGGACAATGTGATAAGTGTGTACAGTGTCTACAAGTGTTGGCAAGCCCGAGATCAAGCAGCTGTACTGCCATCTTCTGGCATTGGAAACACAAAAACAGTTGCTCCACCTGTTCCACGTCCAAGTGATATGTTTTATGGTAAGATCATCCCAGCACTCAAAGAAAAAGGCATAAGGAGAGTAATATCTCGAAAAGACTGGCCTCATGAAGTCAAGCGTAAAGTTCTTATGGATCTTATGCAAGAAGTTCCTCGGCAACTTTTGTATCAGGAGTTGTGGTGTGCTAGTGAAGGATTCAAGGCATTCAATTCAAAGCTGAAAAGGTGTGATTCCATTTCCTGGTAGTAGTTTGCTCTCGGTGGTGAAGTGTTTGTCCTATAGTTAAATTGGTAGTCTGATGCTGCTAATACTGTAGTTGTGGACACCAACATTTCTCATTATCACTTGAAAACATTATTGCTATTCAATTGCAAGTTGTAACATGGCCTATGATGCATTCCCCCCCCCAAAAAAAAAAAACTTGCAGGTACTCTGGAAGTGTTGCAGCTATGAGCATGGTCGGCCACATTCTTGGTCTTGGAGATAGACATCTAGATAATATTCTGGTGGATTTCCGTAGTGGAGATATACTTCATATTGATTACAATATATGCTTTGATAAAGGGCTGAGACTCAAGATCCCAGAAATCGTTCCTTTCCGATTAACACAGATGATTGAAGCAGCTTTAGGGTTGACTGGAGTAGAAGGGGTTTTTAAAGCCAACTGTGAAGCAGTTCTTGGTGTCCTGAGGAAAAATAAAGACATACTCCTGATGCTACTAGAGGTTTTTGTCTGGGATCCACTTGTAGAATGGACTAGGGGAGACTTTCACGATGATGCAGCAATTGGCGGTGAAGAGAGAAAGGGCATGGAGTTGGCTGTGAGCTTAAGCTTGTTTGCATCTCGAGTGCAAGAAATTCGTGTTCCACTGCAGGTACTTATCAATTCAGACTCAGCTTGTGTTTCTGTTTCAGAAGTAAAGTTTAGGCAAATTAATTTAAGAAACTAGCCTTTTTACCTGCTTGATGCACTTGATTCTCAAAATATGGTTTACTGATCCCATATTTCTTCCAAAAATAGTATTATTTCTCGAGAGATGTATGCTAAATTTGTGGAAGAAATCTGGAGTACTTTATGAACAAAATTTAACATACAATAAACGGTAACTATAGGCTGAGTTTAATTTGGATACATTATGATGAAACTATCTATGGAGACTATGAGTAGCATTGTGTTCAGTATTAAGTGGATTAAAGAGTGTCATTTAATGTCTTAATAGTGATAAGAACCTGTTTGTCATTAGAACAAGAATAAATAACTAACTTTTGTGGTTGTGAGGTGTGCCTCAACCGCTTATTGCATCATTTCTACTCACTTCTATTTTTCCCTTTTTAGAATATACAATTGATACTGGACGGTTGATAAAAAATAATTCTAATTTTAGACTGCTTCTTATTTACCGATTCATGAGTTGTTATTTTCTTGGGGTCATTGCTGAACCTGTCTTTCAGTTGGCATGACCGAAGTGAGTGGTGTTTTACCTTGTGCACTTTGTCATAAAGCTGATTAGAGAACCCGCAGCAAGTAGCAAGAGAGAAAGAAGAAAGAGAGAAGGAATAGAGAGGAGGAGAAGAAGAAGGAGAACATAAAAGACACAAATAGGGGGCTGTTGGTTTCTGTGTAACAGAAGCCCTACACCCATTGTGTTTATATTAAATATAAATTGTATATGACCATAGTACCCTTATGTAAGTAAAAAAAAGGAATAAAACTCAGAAAATAAAAAATAACTCAATTAAAGTAGTGTAACACACTTCAATGCGTAGTGCTCCTCACACTATGCACTGTGTTTATCACAATACTATATGGAATTAGCTGTTTGTATGACCACTGGCTGACACTAATATCTGAAAATAATTGATATTTTGTGTCATTTTCTTCAGGAACATCATGATCTGTTAATATCTTCCTTGCCAGCTGTTGAATCTGCCCTTGAGGTATGAAAATCGACTGCCTGGAAATTTTGGTACTTCGAGTGGAAATGTGTCTTGAATGATATTTCTTTGCTGACATTGTTAATTATTTACCAGAGGTTTTCTGATGTGCTCAACAAATATGAGATTGTTTCTGCCCTATTCTGTCGAGCTGATCAAGAGCGTTCTAACCTGATTCTACATGAGACATCTGCAAAGTCAATCGTTGCTGAAGCAACTTGTAATTCAGACAAACTCCGTGCTTCTTTTGAAATTCAGGCTCGTGAGTTTTCTCAAGCAAAAGCTTTGGTAGCTGAAAAAGCTCAAGAGGCAACAAGCTGGATTGAGCAACATGGAAGGATCATTGATGCTCTTAGGGGCAATCTGATACCAGAAATAAATGCCTGGAATAATCTAAGTAGTCTTGGAGAAGCTTTGTCCCTTTCATCAGCAGTCCTGGTGGCTGGGGTGCCACTTACTGTCGTTCCAGAGCCAACACAAGTACAGTGCACTGATTTAGATAGGGAACTCTCTAAGCTTGTAGCTGAGTTAGATCATGGTGTGTCATCATCTCTCACTGCAATTCAGGTTTACTCTCTAGCTTTGCAGAGAATTCTTCCTCTAAATTACCTCACGACCAGCACGGTGTATAGCTGGGCACAAATTTTGCAGTTATGTTCAGGTTTTCTTACATCTGATATCATATCCATTGCCCGAAGACAGGCTGCTGAATTGATATCTAAGCTACTAAATGATTCTCGTGATTCAGTCAAACATGCTCATGATGACATGTGTCTAAAAGTCGGTAAGTATGCCTTTGAGATAGGGAAAGTTGAAGATGAGTGTGCTGAGCTAGAGAACTCTGTTGGCTCTGAGGCTGAATCTAAAGCTAAGGACCGTCTTCTTTCTAGTTTCATGAAATACATGCAATCTGCCACTGTAGAAAAGAAAGGTGATTTACATTCACTGGTTTATCATGGTCAGTCTGAGTATGATGACACAAACATGGCAAGGTATCATAGCCAGTTAGCAGAGAAAAAAGAGAAGGCCTTTTATGTGTTGAACTTAGCTGTTACATCTATTTATGATGATGTGAAAAAGAGGATTGTTGATATGGCTGATGCCAACGGAAAAGGGAATGGCAATAGGTCTCTGGATGATTCCTCATCTTTGATTGTTGAACTTGAAGAGCTAGTAGAGAAGTGCTCAGTCATTACTGAATTCGTGAATGATCTACGGCAGTTTGCTGACTGGGATGTTCCTTGCAGTGACACAAGTATGGAAAGTCGAGAACTTTTTCCTGAAGAAAACTGGGCATCAATTTTCAAAAGCACTGTTGTTTCCTGTAAAAGCTTGGTCGATCAATTGTCTGATGTTTTACCAGATGTGATCAGAAATGCTGTTACATTCAATTCAGAGTTTGCAGATGTATTTGGATCAGTCTCACAAGTTCGTGGCACTATTGATTCTGCACTCGAGCAGCTATTGGAGGTTGAAATGGAGCGGGGAACTGTCATTGAACTTGAGCGGAATTACTTTGTTAAGGTAGCCCTCATCACTGAGCAGCAGTTGGCCCTTGAAGAAGCGGCTCTTAAGGGTAGGGATCATCTTTCCTGGGAAGAGGCTGAAGAATTAGCATCTCAGGAAGAATCTTGTAGGGCACAACTTGACAAACTCCACCAATCCTGGAACCAGAGGGACAGACGTACTTCTTCTCTCATTAAGAGAGAAACAGATGTTGAAAGTGTCTTGAGTTCATGTCAACGTCATTATCAGTCTTTAATGAATGCTGAAGAGGAAATAGACTCACTTGCTTTAAGAGGCAAAGCACTTTTGTCCACATTAGTCAATCCCTTCCTTGAATTAGAATCACTGGACAAAGTTCTGTCTTCAGATGGTGCTTCTTCTTTGCATGCAGGCATTAGGGATCCTAATTTAGCAGAACGTATAAGTTCTGGGCAAGTGTTATCTGAGAAGGTCTGGAAGTTTGGTGGTTCTGTGAAGAAAAATGCCTTCTTTATTTGGAAAGTATGTGTTCTGGATTCATTTCTTGATGTATGCACCCATGAGGTGGCTTCGTCCATGGACCAAAGGTTAGGTTTTGACCAGCTTGTCAATGCTGCGAGGAAAAAGCTTGTGCTTCGGCTCGAGAAACATATTAGCCATTACCTGAGAGATCGTATGCTGCCTATATTTAGGGCATGGTTAGAGAAAACGAATGACCATTCTAAGCAACTGAATGGGTCAGGGAAGGAATTAGTCTTTGAGCAGTCGCACAAAGACCTTGGGGCCGTTAAAAAGGTCCAGCTTATGCTTGAAGAATACTGCAATGCACATGAAACTGCTCGTGCTGCGAGATCGGCAGCATCCCTTATGAAAAGGCAGGTACATGAGCTCAAAGAGAACGTAAAGAAGGACTGCATAGAGATTGTTCAGATGGAATGGATGCATGATGTTCTATTGACCCCCTCGCCTAATAGCCGGATCACATTGCATAAATTGCTAGCCAGCGGTGACAACCTGCAACAAATTATTCTAAATCTCAACAGGCAAAGACTGTTGGAAGTAATGCAATCTGCTGTATCCAGAATAGCTCGGACAATTGAGGGTCTGCAAACTGTTGAAAGAACTTCCCTTGCTGCAGAAGGACAGTTGGAAAGGGCAATGGGATGGGCATGTGGTGGTAGCTCTTCCAGTCTTGCTGGAAATAGTTCCAGTAAAATATCAAAAATTCCTCCTGAGTTCCACGAGCATTTAACGAGGAGGCGGCAATTGTTGTGGGATGCAAGGGAGAAAGCATCGGAAATAATCAAAATTTGCATGTCTATACTGGAATTTGAAGCATCTAGAGATGGCGTTTTCTGGGTTCCTGGAGGAGAACATCCATTGAGGACGAGCAATGATTGCAGAGCATGGCAACAAGCAAACTTAAGTGCTTTGACAAGATTGGATGTCACTTATCATTCTTTCACACGTACATGACTGTGTCATCTTTCTGTACATGACCTGAAATTTTAGCTATAATTGCATTGTGAAGGATGATGCTTTCTGTATTTGTTGCTCAGGTATTGAACAAGAATGGAAGCTTGCACAAAGCAGCATGGAAGCTGCTTCAAATGGTTTATTTTCTGCCACCAATGAGCTTTGCATTGCTTCTCTCAAAGCAAAGTCAGCTTCAGGTTTTGTGTGTTTCCTTCTGTTGAATTAGTCACACCTTTTCTTTTCTTTTTTTTTTTTTTTTGGGGGGTGGGGGTCGAATAGTCACATCCTTTTTATTCAAGTACTACATAATATATTTTCTTCCTTTGCAGAAGAGTTGCAGAAAACCATACTTGCCATGAGGGACTGTGCATATGAAGCCAGCATTGCACTATCTGCATATGGTCAAGTGTCGAGGGGCCATACAGCTTTGACATCAGAGTGCGGTTCCATGCTTGAGGAGGTTTGATGCTTGGTTCATTTGATACTTCCAATTACAGCTTATTAACTGGTTATTTTAATCAGTTGAGCGATTTTTTAAAAATGAAAACTGTCAGTTCAAAGCATATTTGCTTATAGTGGTTGATACAATAAGAGTGTGATGAAGATTAGCATTTAAATTTTTTAGAACACTAATAAAATGATAATGAGACGTCTGCTCCTAATTTCCAGCCAGTGAAATTTTCTTGTGTACTGCATTCGTAGCTGATCGCAACTTATTGCTGTTGTAATCAAGACATCTTCTCAATTCTTCATGTGGCCACTGATCTTTGAATTTCTCTTTAGGTTCTGGCAATAACTGAAGATCTACATGATGTACACAGTCTAGGAAAGGAAGCTGCATCAATGCACCATTCTCTAGTGGAAGGCCTTATGAAGGTTTTTCTTGACACCCTATGCTTTTTTTTTTTCCCATTTACTCTTTTCCTTTGAGATCGGGGAACAGAATCTGTAAATGATGAAATGGCTTGTCTCTTCACATACTTTTTATTTTTCTGTGGGGGAACAGGCAAATGCAATCCTTTTGCCACTTGAATCGATTTTGTCCAAAGATGTGACTGCCATGACTGATGCTATAGCAATGGAAAGAGAGAGCAAAATTGAAATATCGCCCATTCATGGACAAGCCATATATCAGTCTTATCGTACAAGAGTTGGGGAAGCTAGTCAAGCCCTGAAGCCATTGTTACCAGCACTTACATCATCTGTGAAGGGACTTCTCTCTCTCCTGACCAAGCTTGCACGGACTGCAAGTCTTCATGCGGGAAATCTCCATAAGGTAAAGTTTGTTTGATCAGCTAGGTTTGTGACCTTTTTAACTCTTTCCTGCCATTTATTGCAATTACCACTTGACCTAAGTAAGCGTCAACTTGCATTCTGTCCAGGCGCTTGAAGGTGCAGGAGAAAGTCAGGAAGAAAATTTACTGGCAACTGATTTGTCGAGGCCGAATTTTTCAGGCAATGCCTCTTCCTTCAATGACAGGGAGGGGGAACTATCAGCACCTGATGAGGAAATCACGCAGGATTTTGTGAGCCTTGCTGGACTTTCTTTGCAAGATAAAGGATGGGTATCTCCACCAGACAGCATTTGCACTAGCAGTTTGGGATCCAGTGTTTCCTCACCTGAAGCAAGTATTGCAGATAGTTTAAATGACCCAGCAGAAGAGATCAACTCTAGCTGCAGAGATGATGGGGCTACATGTACAGATCCTTCATCCCAAAGTGACCCCCCTCAAATCACTGAAATTACACATGAAGGGGCCAAATATAGCCAGAGTATTCCTGTAATGCCACTTACAGGTGGCACAACTGAGCAACCCAATGATGGGGCATCCACAAGAGATCAAGATATAGCTTTCCCTGTTTACACTTCAGACACCTTGAATAAGGAAACAGAGCTGGAGAATAGAGGTAAAAATAAGGTGCCCTCATCCCGAAATATCATTGATGATGGATGTAGTGAAGCTCCTAATCCCAATGGCCATGCTGGTGGTCGAGTTACTAGGGGTAAGTATTGTATCTTTGTACTTTCAACTTTTTCTTAGATGTCTTTATGGTGGTTTTTAAGTTCTTATCCTCGTCTGAGTCTTTTTCAGTCGGCATGTCCTGGCTGTAACTGGGGGACTAAAGGACTTGGGCCTGAATATTTTTCTTTTTTAACTTCCAATCACAATCTTTGTCAGCGATGGCTGAACTGAAACCTGGATCCAGGCCCAACCCTGAAAGATTGGATTTTAGTTGTGTCAACCAGTGACTCTTGAAATCACAAGGTTATGTTTGACGTATAATGTCATAAATGAACGAACCTTACAACTGCATTTCAGCAGGAATTTTATTTCTTCGACAGCAACTACAGTTTTGTTTGATGTGCCTGACCCAATTTTTCAGCCTATATTCTGTTGTTAACCACGAGAATTTGGGCATATGCAAATACATAACGGTGAAAGGGACTGGATTCCTTTTCACCCACCTTCTACCAGAATAATTTTCTTTTATGAGTTTGTGGTGGTAAAGAAATGGATGCTAGAAGGTTGCAGCTATCAGGGCTCATACTAGTTCGCAAAAGTTCAATGTGTTACCGTTTGGCTTATTCCATGATTAACTAATGTTCTTTGTCTAATATTCTAATCAGTTGAATTTTCTTCTTTCATTTCTGGAAATGTTGATCTAATAATACTTCTCAGGTTCTCTGTTACTGTTTTTTTATGTCTAGTATTTTATCAATATATATATATATTGGGTCATAATCTTATTTTTTACATTCTCGATCATCTGTAGGTAAAAATGCTTTTGCATTGTCAGTACTGAGGCGCATAGAGATGAAACTAGATGGCCGAGATATTGATGAAACCAGGTAAATTTCTATCGATTCTTCATACTTTGTGTTAATTTTGTAATAACAGCAATATATTTTATTCTCAGAGAATTGAACACAGCGGAGCAGGTGGATTATCTAATTAAGCAAGCTACTAGCGTGGAAAACCTTTGCAACATGTATGAAGGGTGGACACCATGGATTTGAGTTTGTGACAACAGCAATTTGGATGGGATTTGAGAGCTGCATTCTCAGAACATCACATGGTGCAATGTGCAGCACATTGCATTTGCATGCAAATTCCAACTCCTGAAGTCAATGGAGCCAAAATCGATTCGAGCTACACTGGGAATAAGCAAATGGTATGTCAAAGTGCCAGTCAAACTTGTCTTGAATCTCGCTGTGTCTGGTGAATGAGCTGCAGCGCGTTGATTGCCAGGTCAATTTGGCACTTTGGTTTGGGCTCTGGCTTGGAGTATAATTTCTGTCCAGCCCTGCTTGAGACATATAGCTCCAAAATACTTGAACTCGCATCAAGAGACACCATGTGGTGGGAGTGCTTTACACCTCTCCTCGCTCCTAGGGAACAGGTGGTCTCTCAGTTCAGAGTCTCACACTGGGGAAGTTCTCGTCTGGTTTTTCTTCTTTTGATGATGATGGCAATACAAGGACTTGAAGAAGAAGAGCCATTTAATTTTCTAGCTCCATCAGCTTTATCATTCTGTAGCCGGAGGAGCCTTCCAAGTTCTTGATGGGTTTATAGAGTTGGAAAGATTGACAGCTTTGGACGCTCACACCACATGCTGCGAAGGCTAATCCGTGGGCTGGAGAGTGATGGTCGGGGCATTTTCAGTGGGAATGCAGGCCAAAAGAAGGAAAACTGTTTCCGGGAAAAATTCATTGTATCACACAGGAACGTTTGCTGCCCATTAGGAGATTTGTGGGGTTTAGGCTGGTCCATACTTCCCTCCAACTTCAAGACAATCTCTCTTGTTCAGTAAAATGGGTGATAGCTGCATGTCGAGCACTCAGTGACCGAGTTATGAGCAACTGGAGTGTGTTACCTATTTTGTAGTCGAACTATGTTCTTTCTAAACTGTCGCCTTATTGGATGAACTTGTTCCCGCCTGTTGAATCATCTTATCAGATATTTTGAATAGAAAGTTAGCTTAATACAATCCGCAGTGATGGCATAGGGTTGTTAATAGATTCTTATCCTGCCGTCCTGCAATTGTTGATTGTGATGCTAACACCTTCCTCTCGTGGGGTATCCGGTGGTTGGAAAAGATTATCAATCCACCATCGAGAAATGGATCGATTCTCTTATTTTTTTCAGATTATTTCACTCATGCATTTACTCTTCCTCTTGATCCCATAACAATAGTTCGAATCAAACAAAATTGCCCAAATTACTAAAAACTAAAATAAGAAAATTGCCATATCTTTTCAAGCATTCATTTGGCTCTATCACTTGAAATAGCAACTAAATTCAATTCGAGTATGATGGCATGTCTCACTTCTTGTTTAATAAATGAAATCTAACACCCATTTTTTCTTCTCTTTATTTATATAATTAGATAACGAACAAGTATTGAGGGAGTTTTATAAAGTCCAGAACAAGACAGCATTTCTCCATGAGTTATACGCAATTGCAGAGACAATATTCTATTTCCTAACCTCAACTATTACAAGCCTATATATATATAAAGCAGCAAATATGATCTTATATTAAAAACATATATATTGCCTCAGACACTGGAAGACTTATCCGGTATTGACCGTCCAAAAAGCCGTACATGGATTTTTAACAATCCATCAGCAACATAGACAAGACGATACCATTTGCTTGCCCTGGATTTGCACTCTTTTCTCCCCACTTTGGAGCAACAAAAAGAAGAGGGAAAAAAAGAGTTGCAGAAAACCAAGTGATGATCTCTGAGAGCACACAGATACAAAATCAACCATGTTCTCTCCAAAACCACCTGGTCAACTTCCCCTATAAAACCCCCAACTTTCACATCTCAACATCATCCAACCAACTCAAACAGCTTCCAAATTTCTCAGTTACCGTCTCCCTCTGCTTCTGTCTGAGAGCCTAGTTCAACTCAGTGAACTGAAGTTTTTGATAATTCTGAAGTTCTAACCATGTCTGGGGTTGTGGACAAGTGGACCAGGAAGTTACAGGAAAGGGGTCAAGCCATATTCTCAGCTGGCTCGGCGAACTCGGCCAGCGAAGCTGCCGGTCAAGCAGAGGCCGGGAGCTCGGGCTGGCTGTCTCCAGTGTTCAGCCGAGCCAAGCAAGTCAAGTCACCAAATCTCCTCCGCTCCGAGGCCTCGGTGGGTATGCTTGTTGAGTGTTTCAGCCCTTGAAATCACAGACCATACCCGGCTTGGCTCAGTCTAAACTTTTGCTCCGTCTTGGTCTCTGGATATGCTTCCTTCCCAGGAGTTTGTAACAAGAAATGTGCTTCTTTTTTTCAACTAATGACGTTAACTGTTCTTGAGTTTTCTTATTGTGTTTCCTGGAAATTACAAGTAGATTGAATGTCCATCAAGTGCGTAAAAATAGTCCAACCCTCCACGTATTAACTACGTTTAGGCATTGCCTTGGTTTCCACCTCCCCACGTTTCCAAGAAGATGAATTCCATTTTCGGCACACCGGAGGGTGTCCCTTTCAGCATTTTGGGCCATTTGGCAGGCTCTTTAATCCTGATCTAAATGATTTCAGAATTTTCAAAACAGTGAATTCTAAAGATAAGGTCAACCATCTGAATCGGTGGGTCATTGCAAGTGCGCTTATCCTATCGCCCCTAGCTAGTCCCAAACAGAATGGGGTCCACTTTTCCTGTGGATTGAGCAACGTCCTGTGGGTTGTCAGCAACGTCCTGTGGGCACAAGCATCTGATACAGTGGCTATCATTTTAGCAAGTTAATTTGCATATACTTCGGTGATCGGTGTAATCAGATCTCCTTCTCACCTGAAAAGACACATGAATTCGACCAAACACTCGACTGGACGAATAACAAACGATCCATGACCCAAAACCATGGACTAAATGTTTGGAACTGGTGAATTTCAGAAGGTGACGTAAATTTTTCAATTCCGTAGTAGCCATCAGTCTGCATCGTTGCCTTCCGAGCTAAAAAGGTATCGCTATATTACGGATCTCTAAACCCCTTGGATGAACTCAACTGCTGTATTGTCCTCGACCCAGGATTGGAATTTTCTCAAAGCTCCCAAGTCAAGATTGCTTCGTCAAACAGTACCGAAAAAACTGATCAATATCTGAACGCGGCTTCATACATGTGCTCCGACTTGGAATTCACGATCCAATCACATCTCTGCCCCAGGATAAAACGAAGCCGTTGTTTTAGAATATTCTCGAGTTAGATCCTTCACACCTTGTCCCTCATGTTTTGACATTATTCATGGCCTCCGAAGGACATCAATTATTGTCCTCCCACACCAAACAGGACATTCTTATAGTCTTCTTCGACGAACCCATCATTCTCTCTCCTTTTATTGATGCCCATGTGCTTCTCTTCTGATCTCCATGTCAGAATTGGTAAAGATCCAAACTTTCGATCCCATCAAGAACTTGTGCTGCTTTCGATCAAGAAGTGTTCCTTCGATCGCGCTCAAAACGTCTGCATTGGTGGAGATGTGGGAGAATGAGCTAGTAAAACTGAGAGAGAAGGTCTGGTTCAGGAAGTTAGTCTTGCACAAATCAAAGCATGAAGGGGAAGTTGCCAATGAAGGAGGCGAAGTCGAAGACAAGAAAGACAAGGTAGAAGGCAAAGGCGTCCATAGAGAGACCACGTTATCCGAGGACACGCTCTGTTTGATTATGGATCGTTTTACACCCTGTTAACTTATTGTGCAGATGTTTTCTCGTGTAAGAAGTTTCAGTGATAATTTATTAAGGATATGCATGTGCGATTTATATGTATAGAAGTCCAGGGCATGCGCCAATCAACGCCCTTTGAAAATGCAAACCGCAACTTTTGCTTGCCTAGTTCTCAATTAGTGCGATTGAGAATCCACCTATAACCACCACAACTTGATAAAATCAAACCACCTGACAGATGAAGAAGATATGGTAATCCCTGGATTCTTTCAAGTGACGAGAAGCCTACCCTTTCACCCATTACAGTATATAAGGCTCCAGAGTCGGAATGTGAACCTGCAGTTACATTTAAGTATAAACCCTGTTTCTATAATCAATATGGAAAACGATGTGGCCAGAATAGTTCGTTCATTTATCCATTCACAGAACAGTTCACAATAAGAGACGCATTTCATTCTGCATTCACATGAGTACGTCTTCTGAATGCATCATAAGAAGGAATTAAAAATCGAAGCTATTTCACTTCATATGATCCACCTAATTGCCAGTATATATTGACAAGAGTTTATGGAGCCACGTCTTCTTCATTAGGCATAACCAGATGGTCGCCAATTGGGAGAGTGAAAAAGAATAAAATAAAATAAAAACTAAGAGGTGCTTGCCTCCAAACTCAAAAAAGATTCCTCATCGATGAAAGTGATATCTTCTTCGTCCCAATTCATAATCTCCCTCGCATATTTAAGAGATTTATCCACACTATCCTGCTCAAGTCCTGTAACTAGGGAAACATACAGCTTGCGTTCAGTAAGCGAATGGAAGAGCCATTTGAACTTCACTGCAATGTAGTGAGACGCAAGCTCTGCCAACAAAGGAGCCGGATGAACATAAGTCTCAATATTGCAGTTAGAGTCGATCACTGGATGGAAATCACAAAACCATTCACATTGAGTTAAAGGAGACTGTTCAATCTTTTCTTCGAGCAGATCGAACTTGTTCATAATCAGAAGGAAGTCCTTTTCATATAAGGTCGGATGAGTGACGACACTTTCAAAAAGTTGTTTGCTTGCCATCATCTTGTTTATCAGTAATCCTTTATTATCCTCATAGAACTCATCGTAGTCTGTCAATGAGATGCAGAACAAGACGATATTAACATCTTCGAAAGTCTCCAACCACTTGCAGTTTTTCCCTAGGCTTCTAGGATGCACCCTGATGAGTTGGTACCTACAGATTCCAGCAAAAGCTATATCAGATATAGTTTACCCAAATTATGCAAACTCTGGCCAGCATGATCCTGCCCAGTCAAGAAAATAGCTTGCTTAATTTGCACATCATATATCAGCCTGGTTGACCATACTTTTATAGTTTGATGAATTTATGAGAAATAGTAGTTGATGGTGATTTTCTATCAAGTGCATTTTGGTGTGACATTTGCCTGAGGAGCAACAATGAAGAAACACCAACTTCCAGAACAAAAAAATACCACTTAAATCACCCAATTTCTCTGATAACTATTCTTTGGGGTATATTAAGAGAACATGAAATTATCATTTTGAGCTACTAAAGTTTTGGCTGTCGTCTCAGATAGTAAACTAGTTAAACTGCAGGCTCATTTGGTAGCTCATTGATTGCCATGCCAGCTAGTCCTAGCACTTCATCAATTAAATTTGGGATGAAAAATAGCTGATTTACAAAATTTTCACTAAACCTTATTAAACTCTGTGGTTGACAAAATCAACAAGCCAACAAGCAATGTTTAGTGAAGAAGAAGATTGTACCTCATCATGCTGTAGTGCTGATCAATGGAGTCTATGTATCCATCTGCTTTTGCTGACGTGGGAAATGAAAATTCCATGCTTGCAGGACCATTAGAAGAGGTGATTCCCTCTCGTAGAGAATATCCATATCAGAGGGCTCATACTCTTCTTTTGAAATCTCAACTGCCAAGTCAAGTAAATTGCTTAATTTAGTTTGCAAAACATCATATATCAACCTGGTTGACCATACTTTGATAGTTTGATGAACTTACAAGAAATAGTAGTTGCCATGATTTTCTATAAGTGCATTTTGATGTGACATTTGTCCGAGAAGCAACATTGAAGAAGCGACTTCCAGAATACAAAAATGCCACTTATATTGCCCAATTTGTCTGATAATAGTTCTTTGGGGTTATATTAAGAGAACACAGAATTATTGTTTTAAGCTACTAAACACGGAATTATTGTTCTAAGCTACTAAAGTTTTGGCTGTCATATCAGATAGTAAACTAGTTTTTTTTTTTTTTTTTTTTTTTTGGGGGGGTCAAAAGATAGTAAAATTGTTAAATGCATTTGGTAGCCTATTATCGATTGCTATACAGGCTAGTCCTAGCGCTTCATCAATTAAATTTGGGATGAAAATAGCTGATTTACCAAATAACTCAACCACATTCAAGTCTGTGGTTGACATAAACAACAAGCAATCTGCAGTGAGAAGATTGTACCTCATCATGCTGTAGTGCTGATCAATAGAGTCTGTGTATCCATCTGATTTTGCTGACATGGGAAATGAAAATTCCATGCTCGCAAGACCGTTAGAAGAGGCAATTCCCTCTGTGTACAGAATATCCATATCAGAGGGCTCATACTCTTCTTTTGAAATCTCAACAGCCTGATAAGAAAGAGAGTCTAAGTTGACCAGACCGAGCAGTCAAATTTGTGACTATATTAGCACAGCATACAAAGCTTGAATCAAATATGTCCAGGCCCTTGGTAAAGTGCCTTTTTGTAATAGTTATCTATAAAAAATAACATCTTTTGCAACGTAGGTGAAATTGTGATTTATTATCGACTCTGAAGTGAAGAGTACCAAAAATGGTGAACCCACAAATTAAGAAAGGTACAAGGACAGAAAAAGGATCTGATTTAAGGCTAGAAACTGCAAATAATCAGAACAGAGATCAAGATGGGCGACCTCACCCGCTCCAGAAAATATGTAGCTACTCTAGGGAGCTTTTCTAACTCATTCCTTCGGTTGTATGTGGCTTGAATGGCTTCATCCTTCCACAGTTCCTCAATACGAGGTGAGTATTCACGACTGGCAGAAAGAACGATGGCTTCTAAATTACCAGATGCTATTTCCTTGAGAAGCCAATCCGAGAATCCTTTAAGCTTTGAGTCTATGGAATAGGTCAACTTAGTTTCCTTCGAATACATTATCCCTGTCAATTGAGTAGTAATTAGTCCAGCAGATCCAGACAAAGAAACACATATGAAAACTAGTAGATTAATTTCTGCTATGACATTTTAGAGCATTTTTAACTTCCCAAATGCCTCACATCCCATCGCTCAGTGATCTAAAAGAACCCAAAGTAACTGTTCGAACTCCAGAGGAAGTAATGCAGTTAAGAGAGAGGTTCAAAAGATGCGGACTTTCCTTATGTTATACCTGAAGAGTGGCATCCATCAATCATCAGTCCTTTTCCCTTCTCCCTCGAGCTTCCTCTTTCAAACCGTTTGTGCCCTACAAGCAATACGCCAAGATCTGACTATGACTATTACCATCATTGCAAAGGAATATATGAAGAGGCGAAGGCAGCTTTCTTCACAACATACCCAAAGAACTGGGTTGGTCAATTAACAGGCTTTTCCCCTTCCCCTTCAGAGTTTCCTTTTGAAATCTCTCACGTCCTTTGAGCAGTATGCCCAGATAGCAGTACAGATTGCTCTGGATCATTAACTTGATTTTTTGACGCTCATCTTCAGAAAAGGAGACACCATACAGAATCTTGGCCTGAAATTAGAACATAATTGACTAAGAGTACACACAGCATTACATCCCTGAACTTAACACTGCTTCGCTTGACATCAAGATTAACAAAGCTGTTCGGTATACCTAGAAAAGCACATAATCGAGCATGAATCACTGCTTTTTCAAGATAAATCAGCGCTTAGAACTATTCTAACTTATCTAACCTGCTTGAATATAGTGCTTGTGCCAGATTTATCAAAGCCGACCAGAAGCAGTTTGTGATAAAGATCATTCTGGCCACTGCTGCCTTTGGTCTTTTCTTCACCAGATTTTGCATTATCCGCAGGAATTGGCAAAGACAAGATTGCGCAGACTAGCTTTGTCTTAGTCTGTAGATGAAAACACCAAGCATCGCCAGAAGTTCAATAAATAAAAGAAGATAAAAAATCACTATAACAAAAAGTCCACATCATCACCATAATTTACCTTCTCCCATATGCGGCCTTTAGCATTCTTCTGCCCCTCTTCCTGATAGCATCCATCTGCACTCACCCAAAAATGAGGTTTTCCTTCGCATGGAATTCCAGCTGACTGCAAAAATTCAAGGACAAACATTCAGTTGATTATCATAGTATGAATTGCATGACAAGCAGAGTGAAATAATGCCTAGAGAATCACCTTGAGCATCCAAACCTCTTCTTTTGTAATTTCCCGGTTATTAATTAATACGCCTGTGTTTCCGTTGCTAGCAGTTGGTTTAATGTAACCCCCAACATCTAAGTGGACACTGATTATTTGGCATGGTTTCTGCCCCTCCTGCCAAATTGACCAAGATTCAACATCATCAACTTTTTTCATAGCGTGACAGAAGATGATGTGCAATGATAAGTTATAAGAGACGGAAGAATCAAAACAAGCTTCTTAAGTAAGCTAAATTTCAAACTCACCTTACCCCAAAACCCAGCCACTTTATCATACCAGTAGTGTCCCGGCCTTAGCTTTTTCGGAGGATTTGGGCAGCCCCGCAGCAGAAGCAACTCTTTATGATCAAGACGCTTATTATTCACATAAAGAAGGTTTGGAGGGATTTCATTTGCTGGGCACAATACCTCAGAACTCATTATTTGCTTAATTTCTGATTCTGGCAAGAGCCACTTTAGCATTCTAGAACATTTCCCCAGGTTACTTCGATTTATTTCATCGATCCTAAAGCCTATGCAGGTGACGCATTTTCTGCCTTCAGGCATCGATCCCATAGCTCTGAATACACAATTCTGACAATACTTTGCACCGCAAACAAGGCAAACTTCTTTTTCTGTGAATCTGTTCCCTTTAAAGCAGCGGTAGCATGACCCTTTCTTTCCATTATTTTCAGCTTTCTGCTTCACGGGGAAACTGTCGACCTCATCAAAATCCGATTCTTCATCGCAAATATCATCTGAGTCCGGATCTCTGAAAGTGACAGGAGATGGTATCCTGACGTGTTGGGGCATCTCGTTATCAGAATCCTCCTCCCTTTGGGACAAAATGTTCGAGGACGGGCGGCAAGGAGTGGAATCTGCAGATCGCATTTGTATATTCCTCTCAACCTCGCCCGAATCAGATGACTCAGAAACACATGCATCCTCACGATCACAATCTCTGAAACTATCTACCTCACTTGCTGATGTAAGGGAGGCATCGTTTCCATTGCCAAGCAGCGCTCGAGCGCCAGAGCCCACAGTGCCAACCAAAGGCTCAATTGAATGAGCTGAAAAGAATACCTCTTTGGTTATTCTCAACTCCTCGAACAATATCTGGTTGAAGTCGGTTGTCCTAATCGGCTGAATGATTGGCAATGACCTGTCCAGCGACATCGCCGGAAAAACAGCAGCCATCGGAATTTCGTCGATGTTGATGGGTAGCGCTCGAGGAATATCACAAGAGACAAGAGGGCCTTTGTGCTGCAAAACGGTGGAGTGCTCAAGGCTACAATCTCCATCAGGGACTGTACTAACAACAGGCAAGAACTTTCTTAGAAGTGGAGTCATATCGCGACGGAACAATTACAATGGTCCTTAAAGAAAGAAACCGCCAAACCAATTAGCGCAAAATAACAACACTCAAACTGTATGAAGCCCCAAGAAAATGTTGATCAATGGTATCGAAGGGCATTAACTCGCTAACCCGAGAAGGAAATTGCCAACTATTTCAACATTCCCATTAACCAAACAATAGAACCTCACAACCCACGAATGGAAAATCGTCACTCAAACCAAACTAACAAAAGAAAAAGAAGAAGAAGAAGAAGAAGAAGAAAAGTTTCAGAACAGCGTGCTGCTGAGCCAAAACTGAAGCAGAGGAGACGAAGCGAGGACGGGAAACCAATAATGTTCTTCACCGCTAGAAAGCCCGTGGTTTCGCACACATCAAAACTGGTTCGAGACTCAGTGGGGCATGAAACTCTTGAGGGCATGGGGATTCAAGAACGATTATAAAATTCGAGCATGTTAGAACCAAGAAACGAAGTGGGTAGAAATTAAACGATGCCAGGGGTCAAAATCTTACAAGTAAACGCCACAGAAGACTGGAGAGGAGACTGAGGAGGAGGATAAGAAGAAGAAGGGCCATTTCTTATTCTTTTTTTCTTTTTCTTCTCTTTCCCCTCCTTCCGAATCACCGTGTTGACTGGAGAACGCTTGGAATTTCGACGGCTCGCTTTTCCTGCCGAGCCGTTCCGGTGCGGCATCTCCACCACAGCTCCTCCGTCCCTGACGCACGTCATCGAGATGAAAAGGCAAGTCTTTCAGAGAGAATCGACGCTACCGGCCGGACTTGCAAAGACGACCGACAAGGACCGTACCTGAACCGGTGCAATTCGCCGAACCTGCTGGTGACGCCGATGCAACCATGGCAAGCTTGAGGAGAAGCCTCAGACGACGAAGGCGGGAAGGCCGGCGGTGAGCCGGGCCGAGTGTTGAGGTAATTATCGTCGGGGATGAAAGTCAAGTACTTGAACACCATCGTCGAGTGAGGAAGGGACTGGACCGTGGATGAAACGAGCGAGGAGGAGCTCCCGTTAGTTCCTGACACTGACCTTTTGAAGTAGGAAGTCGAACGAGCCGTTGACTCTCCGTCGTCCTGGAAAGGAAAAAGGTGGCGAGCCTGCCCTTTGGAGGGAAATTTCCACCGGGACCCCCCACGCGCATTTGAAGGTACGAGTTGGGCATGATATTTGCTTTTCTTTTTTTTTTTTTTTGGGTTTAGTCAAAAAGTGAGATAGATTTAAAAAAAAAAAAATTATAAACAAAGAAATGTAATATTCTCATCTTCTTAAATAAAGATTTGAAGTGAATTTTATTTTAAATAGGATTAATACCTCTAAAACCCCAAACCCAGACAAGTTTGTGATAAATTTACCCTAAACTATTTGTTTGACCATGAAAAATCTTAAATCGATACACTTGTGACAAATTTACCCCGATGACCATAAAAACCATAAATTGACACATTTATGACAAATTTACCTCAAACTAATTTATTCAACCGTAAAAACCACAAACCGATAAATTTGTGACAAATATATTATTCGCTAAATTGGATTAATACCACAAAAAAATCACAAAAATTGTAAATTGTGACAAATGGATTGTAAAATCTCAAATTGGTATACCAGTCAATTGTCATGTGTCATTTAATTTAATAATTTGACAATAAAATTTAACGAAAACTAATATAAGGTAAAATTGTCACAAGTGTACCAATTTGAAATAAATTTGTCAAAAGTATATCAATTTTGGGTTTTTAGCGGTCAAAAAATAGTTTAGGATAAATTTATCACAAATGTACCAGTGAAGGGTTTTTTAGGGTATTAACCCTTTTAAATAAGAATCTAAAATGTGTTAATTTCTCACATGTCAATCTCAAATAATAGCCTAACTCATCAGCTGATAAGAGCATTTTGGTCATTTCTATTTTTTTAATTTCCTTTTTTCCTTTTTCTGTATTAGATAAAATATAAATTTTAAAATTGGAAGGGATGGAAAATGGCAAGGGCTCTATAGGCCTTTACCACTGCCGCCGCCCCCACCATCGAGGGAAGCATTGAGGATGGTGGGGAATGGTCGGCCAAGGATCAACGAGTCATCAAGCCCCGGCCAGCACAAGGGAGCACCTACAAGCCCTCACTTAGGCAAGGGTCACGAGCCCTTGCCGTGATCTAAAAGAGGGCCAATGACCCTTGGTCCCTTGTTGGCCATCCCCCACCAACGCTAGCTCTTCTCGACAACAGTGGGGTGACCACAACGGCGATGGTGAGGACTTAGCCTTAGCCTTAGCTTGATTTCCTTGTTTTTTTAAATAAAAAAATCAATTTATTTTTAATATAATTTAAATAACATTTAAAAATTATATTAGATAAAAATGCCCTTGGTTGGCTAAAATATAGAGCCAGCCAACAAGTCAAGTCCTTACTTGAAACTTTTATGGCTAATTCAAGGCATTATTTGAAACTGTCAATTATTTCAGATCATTATTTAAAATAAGATCCATTTAATGTTCTTATTTAAGAAAATTAGAGCACTTCATATTGTTATTTGGAATTAAAAAAAAAAAAAAAGAGGAAGGAAAAGGAGGTGTTGTATAAGGAGGGGAGCTGCACGAAAGAGAAAAGGGGAAAAAAGAAGATGAAGATGAAGATGAAGGAAAAGGTAAAAGGTAAAAGAAAGAAAGGGAAGAAAAAGGAGGAAAAGGAGTTCGGGTTCACATGGTAAGTGGTTCTTTCAATTATAGAAGTTATCGAAATTAGGACTTAAATTCAAAGTTTAGTGAGATTTGAGTTGCAAAGTTTGACTTTTTAGTTGTTGAGCTATGAAATTTTATGAAAATGGTGGATTATGGCATTGTGAAACCGTTAGTTTGACTGAAGTAAGTTTGGGGTAGCCATTAGTTGTAGTAAAATTTTAGGATTTCTCGAGTTTGACGTCGCAAACGGCTTGAATAATTGCTTTGGCTGATTGACATGTAGGTGTCGTTTGTTAGTGTGGATAACCTTCGCAACATGTATGAAGGTTGGACACCGTGGGTTTGAGTTGGTGACGAGCGATTCGAATAGGAATCGGGAGCTGCATTCTCAAAATATCACATGGTGCAATGTGCAGCACGCTGCATTTGCATGCAAATTTCAACTCCTGAGGCCAAAGATGCCGAAATGGATTCGAACAACAACTGGGAATGAGCAAAATCGTGCTGGTCAAACTCGTCTCAAATCTCGCTGTCTGGTGAGTCAGTTGCAGCACGTTGATTGCCAGGTGAATTTGGCACTTTGGTTTGGGCTCCGGCTTGGAGTGTAATTTCTACTCATCCCTGCTTGAGACATATAGCTCCAAAATACTTGGACTCCCATGGAGAGACCATGTGATGGGAGTGCTTTACGCCTCTCCTCACTCCCTGGGAACTGGTGGTCTCTCGGAGTCTCACAGCAGGAAGTTCTCGTCTGGTTTTTCTTCTTTTGATGATGATGGCATTACAAGGTCTTGAAGAAGAAGAGCCATTTAATTTCCTGGCTCCATCAGGTTGGATATCGTTTCGTAGCCGGAGGAGCCTTCCGAGTTCTTGATGGGTTTATAGAATTGGAAAGACGGACTGCCTTGGATGCTCACACCTCAAGTTGCGAAGGCTAATCCGTTGGCTGGAGAATGTTGTCCAGGGCATGTAAGGGCGCGTTTGGCAACGATTCGTTCTCGAGCCGATTCCGACTAGAAATGATTATTTTTGATGCTCCTTAACGATTCCGAGTAAAAACGTGTTTGGTAACCGTTTAAAATTTTTATTCTCGAATAGAATTACGTTTGGTACCGTATTAATTGATTCCGTTCCAAATTAATTTCTTTTGATTTTTAAATAAATTTTAAATAATTTCTTTACTTTTTTTACTTTTTACTTTTTTTCTTTTTTTTTTTTTTTTCTATTCTTCTTCTTCTTCTTCATTTGGCCGGTCGCCGACCGGCGACCGGCCGACGAGGGCCGGCGACGCTCACCGGAGCGTCGCCGACCCGCGAGGCGCCTTCGTCGGCCGAGCCTTGCGGGGTAGCTAAGCGAGGCTCGCCCAGCCTCGCCGGTGGCTGGGCTTGCCTCCGGCGACCTCGCCGGACCGGCAACCGGCGGCGAACCGGCGACCGGCAGGCGGCGGCGGGTGGTGGCGGGCGGTGGCGGACGGCGGCGGGCGATGGCGGATGGCAACCAAGGGTTTTACGTTTTGATTCTTTTTCGATTCTCGGACGTAGAATCAAATTTTTTTATTCTCAAATCTTGTCCAAAATCGTTCCTGAACAAAAATTTACCAAACGCAATTCTCGTCCCAAACCGATTCCCGAGAACAAAAATCGGAATCGCATCAAGTTTGGACGTTGCCAAACAGGCCCTAACTGGGAAAGCAACCTAAAGAAGGATAACTGTTTCCAGGAAAAGTTCGTTGTATCACACTGGAACGGTTGTGGCCCGGTAGGAGATTTCTGGGGTTTAGGCTGGTCCAAACGTTCCCTCCGACTTTAGGACAATCTAGTTCAGTGAAAATGGGCGATAGCTGCATTGTTCTTCTTCAAGTCATTTTGCATTCTCAGTGATGACGTGTCTGCAGGCGGAGTTATGAGCAGCTGGAGTGCCTTGCGTATTTTGTAGTCGAACTATGTTCTTTCCAAATTGCCGCCTTATTGGATGAACTTGTTCCCGCATGTTGAATCATCTTATCAAATATTTTGAATAGAAGTCAGCTTAATACAATCCGCAGTTAAGCATAGAGTAGAGATTCGTCTCGTGCCCTCCTGCAATAGTCAATTCGCCTATGACAGCAAATCTCACTTCTTGATCAACAAATGAAATTCAACGCCTTTTTCTTCTTCTCTTTATTTCTATAATAGGACAACAAACAAGTATGGAGGGAGTTTTATACTGTCCAGAACAGGACATCATTTCTCCATGAGATGTGTGAAATTACAAAGATCCTACTCTATTCCCTAAACTAATACAAAGCTTATATAAAAGGAAAGCATCAGATCTGATCTTATATTAAAAACAAATATATTGCCTCGCACACTGGAAGACTTATCCGGTATTGACCGCCCAAAAGGCCGTACATGGATTTTTAATAATCCATCAGCAACGTGGACAAGACGATACCATTTGCCTGCCCTGGATTTCCTTTCCTTTGTCCCCTCTTTGAAGCGACAAAAAGAAGAGGGAAACAAGGGGGCAAAAAAAAAAAAAAGCGTTGCAGAAAAACCAAGTGACGATTTCTGAGAGCGCACAGATACAAAATCAACCATGGTCCCTCCATAACCACCTTCTCAACTTCCCTATAAAAAACCCCAACTTTCACATCTCGACATCATCAACCAAAACAGCTTCCGAATTTCTCATTACCGTCTCCCTCCACTTCTGTCTGAGAGCTTAGTTCAACTCAGTGAACTGAAATCTGATAATTCCGAAAACATCAGCCATGTCTGGGGTCATTGACAAGTTGACCAGGAAGCTACGCGAAAAGGGTCAAGCCATATTCTCGGCTGGCTCGGCAAACTCCGCCAGCGAAGCAAGTCAAGCGGAGACCGGGAGCTCAGGCTGGCTGTCTCCGGTTTTCAGCCGAGCCAAGCGAGTCGCGTCACCATCTCTCCTCTGCTCCGAGGCCTCGGTGGGTATGCTTGTTGAGTGTTTCTGCCCTTGAATCACAGACCATACTCGGCTTTCGCTCTGTCAAGGCTTTCGCTCCATCTTGGGTCTGGAATTGTCTATGTATATGCTTCCTTCCCAGGAGTTTGTAACAAGAAACGTGCTTCTTTTTTTCAACTACTAGCGTTAACTGTTCTTGAGTTTTCTTGTTGTATTTCCTGGAAATTGCAAGTGGATGGAATGTCCATCAACTGCGTAAGAATAGTCCAACCCTCGACGTACTAACTACGTGTAGGGATTGCCTTGATTTCCACCTCCCCACGTTTGCAAGAAGATGAATTTCATTTTCGGCACCCCCGAGGGTTCCTTTTCAGCAATTTGGGCCATTTTGCAGACTCTTTAATCCTGATCTAAATGATTTCAGAAGTTTCAAAACAGTGAATTGGAAAAGATAAGGTCAACCAACTGAATCGGTGGGTCATTGCAGACGCGCTTATCCTATCGCCCCTAAGCCCCTAATTGAATGGGATCTACTTTTCCTGTGGATCAAGTAAAGTCCTGTGGGCGGTGGGTTGGGACTAGGCTCGAGCATTAGATACAGTAGCCAGAATTTTAGCAAGTTTAATTGGATATACATCGCTAGTCAGTGTAAGCAGATCTCCTTCTCATCTGGAAAGACACATGAATTCAACCGAATACTCAAACTGGGCAAAAACAAACGATCCATGACCCAAAACCACGGACTAAATGTTTGGAATTGGTGAATTTCAGAAGGCAATGGTAAATTTTTCAGTTACGTTAGTAGCTATCTGATGCAAGCCAAGGGGAGGCTTTCTCAAACAATAGGATCGGGAGAGTGACTCGTGCATGGGAAACGGGACCGACAGAAATTTCAGCACTGCGCGAGCTCAGGAGAACAGTCGTATCTTTGTCGATACAGATCGGATTGACCTGATTCCAAAGCCAAATGAACAAAGACTTCTGGATCTACAATTTCTCTGTTTTGGGTTTTCTGAAATAAGCACCGTAGGATAGTCGAAATTGGGTTGGAAGTAACGAACAGAACAGGAAAAGATAGGAACTTCGTTGGTTGCTCTTCTAGGCCTCCAAGGAAGTTGAGGGGCACCGATTCTTCTAGATCGATGACTGCAACTCTTCAAGGATGCAGATTTCAAAAGCTCCGACTCTTTAAGGACGAAGTGAAAACTCTTTTAGGTTTTCAAGGATATGAACTCTACAAGGTTCACGATACTTGCTTCAAAGCAAAGTTTTTCATTTATCAAAAGTCGCCTGTCTTCTACAAGGAATTGGATAGCTTATAACACCAAAGAAATAAAGATAGAGCATAGAAACTTGAAGCATTAAAGTGCTTAGGAACTAGAAACTAGAAAAATAATAAAGAGCTTAGGAACTAGAAACTAGTAAAAGCATAACGTCTTCATGGCTCCCAAGGTGTCTTCTTTCAAACTTCTGGGATGGACTCAAGATATCGATACGGCTTCTCGGTTTCGTCAAGCTTGAATGCGGGCCAATCTTCTTGGTCGAGAGAGCCGGTCTTCAATGTGGGCTGCATCACTATCAGTCTGCATCATTGCCTTCCAAACTTTGAATGTATCACTACATTACGGATTTCTAAACCCAATGGATGAGCTCAACTGCTATATTGTCCTCCACCCTGGATTGGAATTTTCTCAAAGCTCCCAAATGACATTTCTCCAATATCAAGAATGCTTTGTCAAACAGTACCTGATCAATATCAAAACATGGCTTCATACGTGTACTCTTGACTTGGCATTCACAATCCAATCACGTCTCTGCCCCCAAGATAAAACGAAGCCGCGTTGTTTTAGAATATTCTCCAGCTATATACTTCACCTTGTCCCTCACGTTTTGACAGTATTCATGGCCTCCGAAGGACATCAATTATTGTTCTCTTACACGGAACAGGAAATTTTTATGGTCTTCTTCAACCAACCCATCATTCTTTCTCCTCTTTATTAACACCCATGCACAAGAATCGGTAAAGATCCAAACTTTCGATCCCATCAAGAACTTGTTCTGCTTTCGATAAAGAAAGTGTTCCTTCGTTCGTGCTCAAAATGTCTGCATTGGTGGAGATGTGGGAGAATGAGCTGGGAAAGCTGAGAGAGAAGATCTGGTTCAGGAAGTTGGTCTTGCACAAATCAAAGCACGAAGGGGAAGTTGCCAATGAAGGAGGCGAAGTCGAAGACAAGAAAGACAAGGTAGAAGGCAAAGGCGTCCAGAGAGAGACCACATTGTCCGAGGACACTCTCTGTTTGATTATGGATCGTTTTACACCCTGTTAACATATTGTACAGATATCTTCTCCTGTAAGAAGTTTCAATGATAAATTATTAAGGATGTGCATGTCTTAATTATATGTAAAGAAGTTCAGGGTATGCGCCAATCAACGCCCTTTGAAAATGTAAACCGCAACTTTTGCTTGGCGAATTCTCAATCGGCGCAATTTAGAATCCGCCTATAACCACCATAACTTGATAAAATCAAACCACCTGCAGAGTCGCAGGTGAAGCCTACCCTTTCACCCATTACAGTATGAGGCTCCAGAGTCGGAATGTGAACCTGCAGTTACAAACCCTGTTTCTATAATCAATATGGAAAACGATGTGGCCAGAATAGTTCTTTCATTTATCCATTCACAGAACAGTTTACAATAAGAGACGCATTTCATTCTGCATTCACATGAATACGTCTTCTGAATGCATCATAAGAAGGAATAAGAAATCAAAGCTATTTCACTTCATATGATCCACCTAGTGACCAGTATATATTGACAAAAGTTTATGGAGCCGCGCCTTCTTAATTAGGCATAACCAGATTGTCGCCAATTGGAAGAGTGAAAAATAATAAAATAAAATAAAATAACTAAGAGGTGCTTGCCTCCAAACTCGCAGAAGATCCCTCATTGATGAAAGTGATATCTTCTTCGTCCCAATTCATAATCTCCCTCGCATACTTAAGAGATTCATCTACACTATCCTGCTCAAGTCCCGTAACTAGGGAAACATACAGCTTGCATTTGGTAAGCGAATGGAAGAGCCGTTTGAACTTCACTGCAATGTAGTGAGACGCAAGCTCTGCCAACGAAGGAGCCGGATGAACATAAGTCCCAATATTGCGGTTAGAGCTGATCACTGGATGGAAATCACAAAACCATTCACATCGAGTTAAAGGAGATTGTTCAATCTTTTCTTTGAGCAGATTGAACTTGTTCATAATCAGAAGGAAGTCCTTTTTATATAAGGTCGGATGAGTGACGACACTTTCAAAAGCTCTTTGCTTGCAATCATCTTGTTCATCAGTAATCCTTTATTGTCCTCATAGAACTCGTCATGGTCTGTCAATGAGATGCAGAACAAGACGATATTAACATCTTCAAACATCTCCAACCACTTGCAGTTTTCCCCTAGGCTTCTAGGATGCACCCTGATGAGTTGGTACCTACGGATTCAAGCAAAACCTATATCAAATATAGTTTACCGAAATTCTGCAAACTCTGGCCAGCATGATCCTGCCCAGTCAAGAAAATTGCTTACTTAATTTGCAAAAATATCATACATCAGCCTGGTTGACCATACTTTTAGAGTTTGATGAACTTACGAGAAATAGTAGTTGATGGTGATTTTCTATCAAGTGCATTTTGGTGTGACGTTTGCCTGAGGAGCAACAATGAAGAAACAATAACTTCCAGAACACCAAAATAACACTTAAATCATCCAATTTGTCCGATAACTGTTCTTTGGGGTATATTAAGAGAACACGAAATTATTGTTTTAAGCTACTAAAGTTTTGGCTGTCATCTCAGGTAGTAAACTAGTTAAACTGCAGGCTCATTTGGTAGCTCATCGATTGCCATACCAGCTAGTCCTAGCACTTCATCGATCAAATTTGGGATGAAAAATAGCTGATTTATTAAATTTCACTAAACCTCATCATGCTGCAATGCTGATCAATGGAGTCTATGTATCCATCAGCTTTTGCTGACGTGGGAAATGAAAATTCCATGCTTGCAAGACCATTAGAAGAGGTGATTCCCTCTGCGTACAGAATATCCGTATCAGAGACCTCATACTCTTCTTTTAAAATCTCAACAGCCTGATAAGAAAGAGTCTCAGTTGGCGAGACAGAGCAGTCAAATTTGTGATTATATTAGCGCCAAATATAAAGCTGGAATTAAACACGTCTCGGCCATTGAGAAAGTGCCCTTTTGTGATAGTTATCTAAAAAAAATTAACATCTTTTGCAACGTAGGTGAAATCATGATTTATTATCGACTCTGGAGTGAAACATGCAAAAGATGGTAAACCCACAAATTAAGAAATGTACAAGGACAGGAAAAGGATGCGATTTAAGTCTAGAAACTGCAAAATAATCAGAACAGAGATGAAGATGTGCGATCTCACCCGCTCCAGAAAAAAATGTAGCCACTCTAGGGAGCTTTTCTAAGTTGTTCCTTCGGTTGTACGTGACTTGAATGGCTTCATTCTTCCACAGTTCCTCGATAAAAGGAGAGTATTCATGACTGGCAGAGAGAACTAGGGCTTCTAGATTAGCAGATGCTATTACCTTGAGAAGCCAATCTGAGAATTGTTTCAGCCTTGAGCCCATGGAAGAGGTCAAAATAGTTTCCTTTGGATACATATTCGCTGTGAATTGATTAGTAATTAGTCCAGCAGATCCAGATGAATATACATATGAAAATTAGTAGATTAATTTCTGCTATGACATTTTAGAGCGCCTAACTTTCCAAATGCCTCACATCCCATCGCTCCATGCTGTAAAAGAACCCGGAGTAACTGTTCGAACTCCAGAGGAAGTAATGCAGTTAAGAGAGAGGTTCAAAAGATGCCGCCTTTCCTAATGTAATACCTGAAGAGTGACATCTATTAATCATCGGTCTTTTTCCCTTCTCCCCTGACCTTTTTCTTTCAAACCGTTTGCATCCTACAAGCAATGTGCCAAGATCTAACCATGACTATTTCCATCATCGCAGAGGAATATATGAAGAGGCGAAGGCAGCTTTCTTCACAATATACCCGAAGAACTGGGTTGGTCAAATAACAGGCTTTTCCCCTTTCACCTCAAAGTTTCCTCTTCAAATCTCTCACGTCCTTCGAGCAGTATGCGCAGATAGCAGTATAGATTGCTCTGGATCATTAACTTCATTTTTTGACGTTCATCTTCAGAAAAGGGGAAACCATACAGAATCTTGGCCTGAAATGAGTGCATAATGGACTAAAAGTTACATAGACAGCATTATGTATTTGAACTTAACACTGCTTCGCTTGACATCAAGATTTAAAAAGCCATTGGGTCCACCTAGAAAGCACATAATGGAGCAGGAATCGGAATCACTGCTTGTCTAAGATTAATTTAAGCTTAGAACTGTTCTAACTAATGTAACCTGCTTGAATATAGTGCTTGCGCCGGATTCATCAAAACCAACCAGAAGCAGTTTGTGATGAAGATCATTCTGGCCAAGGCTGTCTCTGGTCGTTTCTCACCAGACTTCACATTATCCGGAGGAATTGGCGAAGACAAGACTGAACGGACTAACCTTGTCTTGTCTGTAGATGAAAACACCAAGCATCGCCAGAAGTTCAATAAATAAAAGAAGATAGAGAATCTCTATAGCAGAAAGTCCTCATCATCACCAACGACTTACCTTCTGCCCTATGCGGCCTTTAGCATTCTTCTGCCCCTCTTCCTGAGAGGATCCATCTGCACTTGCCCAACAATGAGGTTTTCGTTCGCCTGGAATTCCAGCTGACTGCAAAAATTCATGAACTAGCATTCAGTTGATTATCATAGGATGAACTGCATATCAAGCAGCTATTAGTTGCTGGAACTATTAGAGGCCAAACGTATAGCAACATGTACATCCATATCACGCCTGTATTCTTCATTCATTTCAGAAACTAAAATGTAAGAAGCGTTCCTTATTCTCCCTACTCACAAGAATCATTTGCCCCAATTCGATTTTGAAAGAAGCGTTCCTTATTCTCCCTATTCACAAGAATCATTTGCCCCAATTCGATTTTAAAAGAAGCGTTCCTTATTCTCCCTATTCACAAGAATCATTTGCGCCAATTCGATTTTAAAAGAAGCGTTCCTTATTCTCCCTATTCACAAGAATCATTTGCGCCAATTCGATTTTAAAAGAAGCGTTCCTTATTCTCCCTATTCACAAGAATCATTTGCCCCAATTCGATTTTGAAAGAAGCGGTCATCCCAAAATCTCCCTATTCAAAAGAATTGGGGCAAATGATTCCTTATTCTCACTACGTCGAACACCCTTGCATATCTGGAGTATAATTGGGGCAGATTTAGATTTTGGGGGCCAGATTTTGCTTTAAGATGTCATTAATAAGATGCCCATGAGTTATTCGATACTCCAGACATGCAAGCGTTCCCATGGTCAAGCTCCTCTTAAGAACTTCCCGTACGATGACAAAAAAACATGCTAGCCCCATTTTTCCTCGTCTACCCCTTTTTGAAAGGGTATAAAAGAGGAGCCACCCCTCACCTCATTCTCCAATCTCAGTTCAAAGACCGAAACATTGCTCTTCCTTCTCTGTAGAAAACCCAGAACAAAAAGTAGGGAAAAGCCTCTCTGCAAACCTTCGGACTGGGTTTCATTTCTTCGAAGCATTTTTGCGACCATTTTTTTTTTTTTTGGATTGTTTGGCCTGTGAAAAAAGGAAAGAACTAGAAATGTCCGTTGATTTCGCAGGAGCTGCTGTGGGAACAGCATTCGGCGAGCTGTGCTCGCTTGTTAAGCGCCTAGTCAACACCATTGCCACATTTCGTTCACAACTCAAGAAGATTGATTCCACCTTAAGCGAGATGGAGCCGATCATAAAGGACATATACCATCTCTATGAACAGCTGGACTGTCTGGAAGAAATGGATCCAATCAAGAACTTATTGGATGAAGGCAAAGAACTGGTCGACAAGTGCCGGAGGATCCACTGGCTGAACTGGTACAAGAAGTGCACGCACTCGAACAAGCTGACCAAGTACAACACGGCTATTCGTGAAAAGCTCCACATTTACGTGCCGCTGCTCGCCGCAAGGAACAATGCCAAGATTTTGATGACCATAGAGATCATGTCCAGCTGCTTTGGTCAAGCACATGGTGGGGCCCTCCAGAGCGGGCTTAGGGGATGAGCGCGGTTCGGGAACCGAAACCGGAACCGGTTTTTACCGGTTAGGGCTCCAAAAAAAAGCCCCAAATCAATTGCCTTCAGTTCTTGTAAAAAAAAAAAAATTGCCTTCAGTTCACTTTAAACTTTCACAGTTCTCTCTGAGTCTCTCCCGTTCTCTGCCTCTGCCCATCGCCGACGCTGCTCGCCGCTCAGCCGCTCAGCCGCTCGCCGTCGACGCTGCCGGTGGACGAAGCTCGTCCCTTTGGTGGAGGCCGCTCGCCCAGCCGCCCCCGACGCTGCTCGCCCCGTCGCCCCCTACGCTGCTCGCCCCCGACGCCGCTCGGCCAGCCGCCCCCGACGCCGCTCGCTGCTCGCCCAGCCGCCCCCGACGTTGCTCGCCCAGTCGTCCCCGAAGCCGGGCGATGGTTCTTTGTTAGCGGACGAGAAGCGCGCTACCTGCGAAACCGAGGGATCTCGACGTGGAATGTATAGATGGCGGAGCGATGGTTCTTTGTTAGCGGGGCTTTTTTAGGTTGAGTTTGATGTCTGGATATGGTGGGTGGGGGTGCGGTTTGATGATTGATGAAGAATCCTGAGTAACTTATTCGAGGGATGTGCACCTGGTTTAGTCATGTTGAAGCGGAGGGATGATTATTCTGTCAGGATTGTGCTTGTTTAATCGAGATGTCGTGTTTATTTTGCGTTCATCGTGTTTGCTTTTGTGGATTTGATGTTGGAGACGTGATTCTGTAATAGGATTGCGTCAAACGCTTATTCTGTAAATGGATTGCTGTGTATTGGTAAATACTGAAAATGGAGGGCCAACTATTGAATTATTTCGGCTTCCGGATATTTGCGCCCACTACGAAAACTTTCCTTAGGTTTTGCAACATACTGAACTCTCATTTGCTTTACTTTCATTGGAGTTATTTGCATTCTAAAAGAATCAGATATTTCGTTTCTCAGGAGATTTATTCGAGCGGCACAGGCAATGTATGCAGTAAGGGTCATTGATCTACTCCATGCTAGCCTGAGCTTAGGAATTTACCACGTTCCTTGATCTTAAGAAATTTAACCACTTGTCCTTCAACTGCTTGTAAAATCTCCAGAGCCCTAGTCTTGAATTGGAGTACTTGGCGGATTACCCTGCGGAGCTGACATTGGTCGAGTACGAGTTCCTGAGTTTTCTTCCTTCTCTAGTTGCTGCATCAGCCATATTTCTTGCTAGACGGACGCTGGATGACTCACGCCACCCTTGGGTCTGTTCTCTATCTTGCATTTCTTTCATCGCCACAGGCGTACAATTTGATTATCTGGGTATTAACTTACCTTTGACTTTCTGTAGAATTCAACGTTGGAATTCTACACATCTTATAAGGCATCTGACCTGAAGACTACGGTATCTGCATTGCAAATGCCTCACATCCCATCGCTCAGTGCTGTAAAAGAAACCGGAGTAACTGTTCGAACTCCAGAGGAAGTAATGCAGTTAAGAGAGAGGTTCAAAAGATGCCGTCTTTCCTAATGTGATACCTGAAGAATGACATCTATAAATCATCGGTCTTTTTCCCTTCTCCCCTGACCTTCCTCTTTCAAACCGTATGCATCCTACAAGCAATGTGCCAAGATCTAACCATGACTATTTCCATCATTGCAGAGGAATACATGAAGAGGCGAAGGCAGCTTTCTTCACAACATACCCGAAGAACTGGGTTGGTCAAATAACAGGCTTTTCCCCTTCCCCCTCAAAGTTTCCTCTTCAAATCTCTCACGTCCTTCGAGCAGTATGCGCAGATAGCAGTATAAAGTGCTCTGGACCATTAACTTCATTTTTTGACGTTCATCTTCAGAAAAGGGGAAACCATACAGAATCTTGGGCTGAAATGAGTGCATAATGGACTAAAAGTTACATAGACAGCATTATATCCCTGAACTTAACACTGCTTCGCTTGACATCAAGATTTAAAAAGCCATTGGGCCCACCTAGAAAGCACATAATGGAGCATAAATCAGAATCACTGCTTGTCAAAGTTTAATTTAAGCTTAGAACTGTTCTAACTAATGTAACCTGCCTCAATATAGTGCTTGTGCCAGGTTTATCAGAGCCAACCAGAAGCAGTTTGTGATGAAAATCATTCTGGCCAAGGTTGTCTCTGGTCGTTTCCTCACCAGACTTCACATTATCCGGAGAAATTGGCGAAGACAAGACTGAACGGACTAACCTTGTCTTAGTCTGTAGATGAAAACACCAAGCATCGCCAGAAGTTCAATAAATAAAAGAAGATAGAGAATCTCTATAACAAAAAGTCCACATCATCACCAACGACTTACCTTCTGCCCTATGCGACCTTTAGCATTCTTCAGCCCCTCTTCCTGAGAGGATCCATCTGCACTCGCCCAACAATGAGGTTTTCGTTCGCATGGAATTCCAGCTGAAAATTCATGAACAAGCATTCAGTTGATTATCATAGGACGAACTGCATATCAAGCAGCTATTAGTTGCTGGAACTATTACAGGCCAAAGTGCAGGAAGAACGTAGAGCAACATGTACGTCCATATCACGCCTGTATTCTTCATTCATTTCAGAACTGAAATGTAAGAAGTTCGATGAGCGATAGCTCGAAGACCTAACCTGCTTCTTAGCATTTCGGGTCCCTTTTCCTGCCGAACCGTTCTCGTCTAGCATCTCCTCCACAGCTCCTCCGTCCCTGACGCACGACACCGAGATGACAAATAAATTTTTCTCAGAGAACCGACGATTTGCAGGAGAAGTAGGGACGACGGTCAGGTTTTTAGCAACCGGACTTGCAAAGACGACTGACAAGGACCGTACCTGAATCGATCAGGAAGCTGCAATTCGCCGAACCTGCTGAGGACGCCGATGCAACCACTGGAAGCTTGAGGAGAAGCCACAGACGGCGAAGGCGGGAAGGCCGGCGGTGAGCCGGGCTGAGTGTTGAGGAAATCATCGTTGACCGCGAAAGTTAACCATCGGAAGTGGGGAAGGGATTGGCCCGTGGATAAATCGAGCGACAGGGAACTCGTGTGTTCCTGACTCTGGCTTTTTGAAGTGCGAAGTCGACCGAGCTGTTGACTCTCCGTCGTCCAGGAAAGGTTCCAGGAAAAGGTGGCGAGCCTGTCTTTTGGAAGGAAACTTCCACCTGCTGCGCAGATGAATATAAAACCTGGATGTAATATTTGCCTTTTTTATGTCTTTTTGGTTTTGTCAAAAATTGAGATGATTTAAAAAATAATAGGAGTAAAAAGAAGTGTTATATAAGGAGGGGAGCTGCACGAAAGAGAGAGAGGAAAAGGAAAGGAAAGGAAAAGAACAAGAAGAATCCACGTACGTGCCTCGACAGTAAGTGCTCGCTTTATTCATTCTTTCAATCCGAGAAGTTTTTGAAATTAGAGCTTAAATTCAAAGTTAAGTGAAATTCGATTAGGAAGTTCAACTTTTATAGTTGATGAGCTATGGGATTTTATATAAATTGTGGATTATGGCGTTGTGGAGCTATAGGGGTTGACTGGACTTGATTTTGAGTAACCGCTAGTCATGGCACAATTTTAGGGTTTCTGTGAGTTATGTATTGCGCATGGCTTGAATAATCACTTTGGCTAAGGATTTATGGAGGTGCCATTTTATTAGCATCTGAGTTTAGTTTAGTCAATTCATAAGTAAGGTAGCTTTTACTTGACTTTGACATTATTTCTCACTTTTGATAAGATTGCAAGCTCAATACTTAAATTATTGTATTTTGTCATACACTTTCTCAAATAAAAAGCGCTATCTCTTTTTCAGATTAGTAAACTTACATTTCAAAAATCGATATGGATTTTATATATATATATATATGTATGTATGTATGTATGTATGTATTAAGAGTTATGAGATGGATTTTTGTTTCATAAAATCCAAATCGAACATTTACTACCTTTGTTTATTTAAAATGGCATGGAAAGCATTTTCGGAAATGATTTATGAGTTCATTATTTTGAAATAGTTTGAGTATGGTTTATGAAAGGGATTGCAAAAAGGTTATATGTATTGATTTGCAAGTATGATTTATGAAAGGTATTATGTCGTGAAAGGATAAATTTAGTATTGTGAAAACGATTCTTGATACAAATTTTGTATTGGTCTTGTGGAAAGAATTGATTTGTGAAACCATTTGTGATACAAAATGGTCAAGGACTAAGTATCACAAGATGATGCAATCCTAGACCCACCTTTAAGGTTGAAGATGTGACAATCAGGAGCTATGTGTTAGATAACGACACGAGTCTCGTGGGAGGGCCTTGTACTATGGATATGTGTTGGTCAAGGCTTAGTACTACACGGTGACATGAGTCTTGTGAAAGTCACCTTTAGGATCTTGTATCCTTAATATATGTTGGTCAAAGGCTAAGTGTTACATTGCAACACAAATCTTGTGGGAGTCAACTCTAGGACCTTGTACTATTGATATATATATTAGTCATGAACCAAGTGTTACACGATGATGCAAGTCTCATGGGAGCCACCTATAAGGCCTTGAGTTGTTTATTAAGTATGTAATTGATTATTGACATGTGAATTGATGAGATTAATCAACAGACTTGACTATTGATGTTTGAATTGTGGTGGTGGATTAAATGAGTATTTCGGATTTGTATCAAGTTTTGTTGAATTAAAAAACTCATATTTGCTTTGATATGTGTAGTATATCTCAGGATTGAGCTATGAGTTTTTGGTATTGCTTTGTATACATGTACAGTGATTGTTCGATTTGTTTAGAAAATGTGTACTACTCTCTGAGTTGTGATTATTCACTCAATTCCTTTTAAAAGGCTTCTATATTCCTTAGTTAGCAATCGATAGTACAAGAAAACTATGGACGAGGATTTTGGGGAGTGGGGTCTTGGTTATGCGTTGGTGATGTATTCATAAGTTTTGTTAAATTATGGAAACTTTGATATGTTGTTTGACTTTGAGGATGCATCCTTCAAGTGAAGAGAATGATAGTATTTGGGGTGTAACATTGGACCAGATTCATCAATGGCAGTATTACTGTCGCACGTGTCTTTCTTCGCATCCCGCTCATTGTTCACAATTGAAATGGAGCGGGGACTATCATTGAACTAGAACGGAATTGCTTTGTTAAGGTAGCCCTCATCATTGAGCAGCAGTTGGCTCTTGAAGAAGCTGCTCTTAAGGGTAGGGATCATCTTTCCTCGAAAGAGGCTGAAGAATTAGCATTTCAGGAAGAATGTTGTAGATAAGTGGCATCTCAGAGTCTAACCTTTTGATCTGACCTAGGCCTAAAACTTCAAATCAACCTGTCTATACCCCAAGACTCGCGATTTGGGAATTTCCCCAGCTATGACAGTTATCACGAGGTCTAACCAATGCTAGATGTAGAAATGCATAATAGATGGATACAAATATAATGAGATGTCCTGTAACCAGAAGGACAAACGTATATCTTTCTCATTAAGGGAGAAACGGGTGTTGAAAGTGTCTTGAGTTCCTAGAAATAATTCATTATATCACACTGGAACGGTTGCCGCCCATTAGGAGAATTCTGGGGCTTAGGCTGGTCCACGTGTTCCCTCCAACTTTAGGACAATTTCTCTAGTTCCGTAAAATGGGTGATAGCTGCATGTCGAGCACTTCGATTCTTCCAATTCGTTTTGCATTCTCCAAGATAACGGGTCAGCAGGCCTAGTGATGAGCAGCTAGAGTGTGTTATGTATTTTGTAGTCGAACTATATTCTTTCCAAATCATCGCCTTGGGTGAATCATCTTATCAGATATTTTGGAAAGTTACCTTAATATAAACCGCAACTTTTGCTTGGCTAGTTCTCAATCAGTGCGATTAAGAATTCACCTATAACCACCATAACTTGATAAATCGAACCACCTGACAGATGAAGAAGATATGGTGATCCCTGATTCTTTCAAGTGACGCCAAGCCTACTCTTTCACCCATTACAGTATGAGGCTCCAGAGACGGATTGTGAATCTGCAGTTATATTCAAGTATAAACCCTGTTTCTATAATCAATATGGAAAACGATGTGGCCAGAATAGTTCTTTCATTTATCCATTCAGAGAACGGTTTACAATAAGAGATGCATTCCATTCTACGTTTACATGAGTACATCTTCTGAATGCATCATAAGAGGGAATAAAAAAGTCAAAGCTATTTCACTTCATATGATCCACCTAATTGCCAGTATATATTGACAAAAGTTTATGGAGCCACGCCTTCTTAATTAGGCATAACCAGATGGTCGCCCAATTGGGAGAGTGAAAGAGAATAAAATTAAAAAAAACTAAGAGGTGCTTGCCTCCAAACTCAAAGAAGATTCCCTATCGATGAAAGTGATATCTTCTTCGTCCCAATTCATAATCTCCCTCGCATACTTAAGAGATTCATCCACACTATCCTGCTCAAGTCCCGTAACTAGGGAAACATACAGCTTGCGTTCAGTAAGCGAATGGAAGAGCCGTTTGAACTTCACTGCCATGTAGTGGAAAGCACGTCGTGCCAATGCAGGAGCCAGATTTACATAAGTCCCAATATTGGATTTATGGTCGATCAGTGGATGGTAATCACCAAACCATTCACAATGAGTTAAAGGAGACTGTTCAATCTTTTCTTTGAGCAGATCGAACTTGCTCATAATCAGAAGGAAGTCCTTTTTATAAAAGGTCGGATGAGTGAGGACACTTTCATAAAGCTCTTTGCTTGCCATCATCTTGTTTATCAGTAATCCTTTATTGTCCTCATAGAACTCATCGTATTCTGTCAATGAGATGCAGAACAAGACGATATTAACATCTTCGAACATCTCCAACCACTTGCAGTTTTCCCCTAGGCTTCTAGGATGCACCCTGATGAGTTGGTACCTACAGATTCAAGCAAAAGCTATATCAAATATAGTTTACCCAAATTCTGCAAACTCTGGCCAGCATGATCCTGCCCAGTCAAGAAAATTGCTTGCTTAATTTCCAAAAATATCATATATCAGCCTGGTTGACCATACTTTTATAGTTTGATGAACTTACAAGAAATAGAAGTTGATCGTGATTTTCTATCAAGTGCATTTTGGTGTGACATTTGCCTGAGGAGCAACAATGAAGAAACAATAACTTCCAGAACAAAAAAATACCACTTAAATCACCCAATTTCTCTGATAACTGTTCTTTGGGGTATATTAAGAGAACACGAAATTATTGTTTTAAGCTACTAAAGTTTTGGCTGTCGTCTCAGCTAGTGAACTAGTTAAACTGCAGGCTCATTCGGTAGCTCATTGATTGCCATGCCAGCTCGTCCTAGCACTTCATCAATTAAATTTGGGATGAAAAATAGCTGATTTACAAAATTTCACTAAGCCATATTAAAATCTGTGGTTGACAATACCAACAAGCCAACAAGCAATGTTAGTGAAGAAGAAGATTGTACCTCATCATGCTGTAGTGCTGATCAATGGAGTCTATGTATTCATCTGCTTTTGCTGACGTGGGAAATGAAAATTCCATGCTTGCAATACCATTAGAAGAGATCATTCCCTCTGCGCACAGAATATCCATATCAAAGGGCACTACTCTTCTTTTAAAGTCTCCACAGCCTGATATGAAAGAGAGCCTCAGTTGGCGAGACAGAGCAGTCGAATTTGTGATTATATTAGCACTGAATATAAAGCTGGAATCAAACATGTCTCGCCATTGAGAAAGTGCCTTTATTGTGATATTTATCCAAAATATTTAACATCTTTTGCAACGTAGGTGAAATCATGATTTATTATCGACTCTGGAGTGAATCAAACAAAAAATGGTGAACCCACAAATTAAGAAAGGTACAAGGACAGGAAAAGGATCTGATTTAAGGCTAGAAACTGCAAATTAATCAGAAAAGAGATCAAGATGTGCGACCTCACCCGCTTCAGAAAATACGTAGCCACTCTAGGGAGCTTTTCTAACTCATTCCTTCGGTTGTATGTGGCTTGAATGGCTTCATCCTTCCACAGTTCCTTGATAAGAGGTAAGTTTTCATGACTGGCACAATGAACGATGGCTTCTAGATTACCAGATGCTATTACCTTGAGAAGCCAATCCGAGAATCCTTTCAGCCTTGAGCCCATGGAATAGGTTGACTTAGTTTCCTCTGGATACATTGTCTCTGTCAATTGAGTAGTAATAAGTCCGGCAGATCCAGACAAAGAAATACATATGAAAACTAGTAGATTAATTTCTGCTATGACATTTCAGAGCATGTAAGGGCCTGCATGGTTGGCACTTATTTCTGTTCCCGAACAGAAATTTCTGTTTTTTTGTTCCTCGGAATAAAAAGGAACAGAAACGCGTTTGTGTGCGTTCTGTTCCTTTTTTGTTCTTTTTGTTCCCAGAACAAAAAAGAAACAGAAACAAGAAACACAAAAAACTTGTTTCTTGTTTCTGAAACACAAATCAGAAACACTTTGTTTTTTTTTCTTTTTTTTCTTATTTTTTGTTCTTCTTTCTTTTGGCCGGTCGCCGGCTCGGCCATGGCCGGCGACCGGCCGACGAGGGCCGGCGGCCTCGCCCAGCCACGGCGAGGCTCGCTGCCCCCGGCGAGGCCGACGCTCGCCGTCCCCGCGAGGCCGAGGCTCGCCGTAGCCGGGCGAGGGTCGGCCTCGCCATGGCCGGGCGAGCTCGAGCTCGCCCAGCCATGGCGAGGCCGACCTCGCGCCGGCCCGGGCGAGCTCGATCTCGCCAGATCCGGCGAGGCCGAGCTCGCCCGCCACGGCGAGCCTCGGCCTCGCCGGATCAAGGCGAGGCCGACCTCGCGCCGGCCCGGGCGAGCTCGATCTCGCCCGATCCGCCGAGCTCGCCTGTGCCGGCGAGGCCGAGCTCGCCCGGGCCGGCGAGCCTCGGCCTCGCCGGGCGGTGGCCCGGCGGGCCGCGCCGCCCGCCGCCGGGCGAGCTCGGCCCTCGCTGCCGGTCGCCGCCAAGGCTCGGCCGGCACCGCCAAAAGAAGAAAAAAATGAAAAAGAAAAAAAGAAAAAGGAAAAATAAGAAAAAAATTAGAAAAATAAAAGAAATAAAAAAATTATCCAAATTTACCAAACATGTTTCGTTTATTTTTTATTCCCGAACAAGTTTACCAAACGCGTATTTTTGTTCAAAATTGTTCCCCTAACAAATATTTTTTTCTATTTCTCCCTCGGAACAATTTTTAAACAAACACAACCAAACGCGCCCTAACTTTCCAAATGCCTCACATCCCATTGATCTAAAATCGCTCATTGATCTAAAAGAACCCAAAGTAACTGTTCAAACTCCAGAGGAAGTAATGCAGTTAAGAGAGGTTCAAAAGATGCTGTCTTTCCTTACGTTCTACCTGAAGAGCGGCATCCATCAATCATTAGTCCTTTTCCCTTCTCCCCTGAGCTTCCTCTCTCAAACCGTTCTTGCCCTACAAGCAACATGCCAAGATCTGATTATGACTATTTCCATCATCACAGAGGAGTATATGACAAGGCAAAGGCAGCTTTCTTCACAACATACCCGAAGGACTGGTTTGGTTAATTAACAGGCTTTTCCCCTTCTTCTTCAAAATTTCCTTTTCAAATCTCTCACGTCCTTCGAGCACTGTGCCCAGATAGCAGTATAGATTGCTCTGGATCATTAACTTCATTTTTTGACATTCATCTTGAGAAAAGGGGACACCATGCAGAATCTTGGCCTGAAATCAGTGCATAATCGAGTAAAAGTCACTTAGACAGCATTATATCCCTGAACTTAACACTGCTTTGCTTGACATCAAGATTAACAAAGCTGTTAGGTATACCTAGAAAGCACATAATGGAGTATGAATAACTGCTTGTCTAAGATTAATCAAAGCTTATAACTGTTCTAACTAATCTAACCTACTTGACTATAGTGCTTGTGCCAGATTTATCAAAGCCAACCAGAAGCAGTTTGTGATGAAAATCATTCTGGCCAAGGCTGTTTTGTGTCGTTTCCTCCCAAGAGTTTGCATTGGCTGGAGGAAGTGGCAAAGACAAGATTGAAACGACTAGCCTTGTCTTAGTCTGTAGATAAAACACCAAGCATCGCCAGAAGTTCAATAAATAAAAGAAGATAGAGACTCTTTATAACAAACAGTTCACATCATCACCAAAACTCACCTTCTCCCATATGCGGTCTTTAGCATACTTCTGCCCCGCTTCCTGATAGGATCCATCTGCATCCACCCAAAAATGAGGTTTTCTTTCGCATGCAAAAATTCAAGAACAAACATTCAATTGATTATCACAGGATGAATTGCATGTCAAGCAGAGTGAAATAATGCCTGGTGAATTACCTTGAGCATCCAAACCTCTTGTTTCGTAATTTCCCGGCCATTAATCAATACGTCTGTGTTTCCGTTGCTAGCATTTCTCTTAATGAAAACCCCAACATTTAACTGGGCACCGATTATTTGGCATGGTTTCTGCCCCTCCTGCCAAATTGACCAAGATTCAACATCATCAGCTTTTTTCATAGCGTGACAAAAGATGACGTGCAATGATAAGTTACAAGAGTGTAGAATCAAAACAAGCTTCTTAAGTAAGCTATATTTCAAACTCACCTTACCCCAAAACCCAGCTACTTTATCGTACCAGTAGTATCCTGGCCTTAGCTTTTTCGGAGGATTTGGGCAGCCCCGCAGCAGAAGCAACTCTTCATGATCAAGAGGCTCATCATTCACATAAACAAGGTTTGGGGGGATTTCATTTGCTGGGCACAATACCTCAGCACTCATTATTTGCTTAATTTCTGATTCTGGCAAGAGCCACTTTAGCATTCTAGAACATTTCCCCAGGTTACTTCGATTTATTTCATCGATCCTAAAGCCTATGCAGGTGACGCATTTTCTGCCTTCAGGCATCGATCCTATAGCTCTTAATACACATTTCTGACAATACTTTGCATTGCAAACAATGCAAACTTCTTTTTCTGTGAATCTGTTCCCTTTAAGGCAGCGGTAGCATGACCCTTTCTTTCCATTATTTTCAGCTCATTGCTTCATGGGGAAACTGTCGACCTCATTAAAAACAGATTCTTCGTCGAAATTATCAGCTGAGTCCGGATCTCTGAAAGTGACAGTAGATGGTTTCTTGACGTGGCGGGGCACCTTGTTATCGGATTCCTTTTCCCTTTGGGACAAATTGTTCGAGGACGGGCAGGAAGGAGTAGAATCTGCAGATCCCATTTGCATCCCATTTGCATATTGGCTTGCACAAAATCATCAGGTAATTTCGGCAAATGCGAGATTTCAGATAGAATATTCCTCTCGCCCTCGACCAAATCAGATGACTCGGAAACACATGCATCTTCACAATCACTGCCTCTAGAACTATCTACCTCACCGCTGATGTTAGGAAGGTAGCGTTTCCATTGCCAAGCGTGCGAGTGCCAGAGCCCGCATTACCAACTGAAGGCTCAATCGAATGAGCTGAAAAGAATACCTCTTTGGTTATTCTCAACTCCTCGAACAATCACATCAAAACCTTTCACTGCCAAGAGAAATGCAGCTCCGTTTTGTATCAACAAAGTAATTCAACCCGGAACCGACATTTAAGAATATGAAGCAACTCGACTTGAAGAAACAATTCGACGTGATTAATCCGATTACAGAATCACGTCTCCAACATCAAATCCACAAAAGCAAACACGATGAACGGAATAAAAACACGACATCTCAATTAAACAAGCACAATCCTGACAGAATAATCATCCCTCGGCTTCAACTTGACTAAACCAGGTGCACATCCCTCGAATGAGTTACTCAGGATTCTTCAGGCCGACTGGGCAAGCGGCGTCGGGGGTGAGCAGCGTCGGGGGCGACCGGGCGAGCAGCGTTGGGGGCGGCTGGGCGAGCGGCGTCCACCGAGGGGACGAGCGGCGTCGACGGCGAGCGGCTGAGCAGCGAGGCGAGCAAGGGGCGACGGCGTTCAGCGGCGGCGTCGAGGGCCAGCGGCTGAGCGGCGAGCAGCGTCGGCGACGGCAGAGGCAGAGAACGGGAGAGACTCAGAAGAAGAGAACTGTGAAAGTGTGAAGTGAACTGAGGGTAATTGATTTGGAGCTTTTTTTTTTTTTTTTTTAATTTTGGGCTTTTTTTGGAGCCCTAACCGGTAAAAGCCGGTTCCGGTTCCGGTTCCCGAACCGCGCTCAGCCCACAAGCCCGCTCTGGAGGGCCCCACCATGTGCTTGACCAAAGCAGCTGGACCTGATCTCGCCCATGGTCATCAAAATCTCCGCATTGTTCCTTGCGGCGAGCAGCAGAATGTAATTGTGGAGCTTTTCACGGATAGCGGTGTTGTACTTGATCAGCTTGTTCGAGTGCGTGTGCTTCTTGTACCAGTTGAGCCAGTGGATCTTCCGGCACTTGTCCACCAATCCTTTGCCTTCATCCAATAATTTCTTGATTGGATCCATTTCTTCCAAACGGTCCAGCTGTTCATAGAGATGGTATATATCCTTTATGATCGGCTCCATCTCGCTCAACGTGGAATCAATCTTCTCGAGGTGTGAACGAAATGTGGCGACGGTGTTGACTACGCGCTTAACAAGCAAGCACAGCTCGCCGAATGTTGTTCCCACGGCAGCTCCGGCGAAATCGACAGACATTTCTAGTTCCTTCTTTTTTTCTTTACCAAAAAAAAAAAATTAGAAACTTCGATGGGTCGCAAGGATGCTTCAAAGAACTGAAGCCCAGTCCGAAGGTTTGCAAAGAGGCTTTTCCCTGCTTTTTGTTCTGGGTTTTCTACAGAGGCGGGACGGAAGAGGAATGTTTCGGTCTTTTATAAAGGGAAATGAGGTCAAAAACTCTCATGGAATCGGAGTGAATTGTGTCTCGCGAGGGCCGCTGACCAATCCAAAAACGAGTGAGAAAATATTGTTAGCTGCCTACAACACTCGTTTTTGGAGTCCAACACCCTGACGTGTGCAAAATAAGACAACGGATTGTCGTTTTCGTGTTCTCTAGCCAGAAGGTCATTTCCCTACCTGCCTACGGATTGTATGTATAATATGGCTAGCCAGTTACACGAGCATATATTCACGAACATATCTATACATATTTCCGTACAAAAAAAAATTGCCGGGGGGGGGATATGTGGAGCCATCGAAGCCATACAAATACAAAGCACCAAAAAGGACCGGTTGACTCTCCCTTCCCTCAGAAAGCCTGTTCAAAAATGTTTTCTCCCTCAGAAAGCCTGTTCAAAAATGTTGACTCTCCCTTCCCTCTCTCTATAAAAAAGAAACAAGTGAGGATGAGGGAGGAAGGTGAAAACATTTTTTTGGGATGATAGCTAGTACCACATCTCGGCTTGTTTTGGGATCAAGAAATGAAAGAATTTTACTTATGATCTCATCAATAAGTAGTACAAGAAGTAGAATGGTTGCAAAAGATAAAAGTAGGTAGACGAAGTATGGAGAGCCAAACAAGTAGGATGACTAAAAGGTGCAACTTCTACTTACAAAAATCTGTATTATATGGACGCAATTTCCAAAGAGAAGCGCCCGGGGACTCAAATTATAACGAAAGAAAGAATGAAGAAGCCACATGTGAACTTTCCCCGCAACATCATTCGTGAGGACGGTAATGTGGAGAGGAGGAATGGATCCCCCTTATGGTGGGTGGATGAGTGGTCCGCGAGGAAAGAAGAAAAGAGAAGTCGGAAAAAGAGCAAAAAGGAGAGCTGCGTGCCTCCGTAAAAGGCGAACCTCCACTTTTTTTAAATACAATAGGAGAGTCTCAAATTAGCCTTTAGATGGAAGTTGACCCCTCGAAGGTCTGTCTAATTTCTGACCAAAACAAAAAAACAAAAAAGGTCTCTGTAATCGGGGATCGTGCCCGGAGCGTCTCTCTCTCTCTCTCCCCGCTCTCTCCATCGTCCACCTAAACAAAACAGCACGCGACACCCTGGTTTGGTTTTTGGTTTTTGGTTTTTGGTTTTTGGTTTGGTTTGGTTTCCAAAACGACCGAGCAGTAAGTAGTAGGAGGAGACTAGTTGGCTGGCGCAGGAGGAGGAGCAGGAGCAGCAGGAGAGGTAAAGATCGAGAAGGAGGGTCCGAGATTGCGGTGGTGCCGCCCCCTTGACCAGGTGTTTCGGTGTGCGCTAAAAAGAGCAGGGAGCCCCAGCCGCCTCCTCTCTCCTCCATTTGATAATCGCAGAGAAGGTCGTCCTTTTTCTTCGCGATAATCATGATAAAATAACGAGCGAAATGACGGATGATAAGGAAAACGTCACATCATGGTGATGGGTGCTGTGACGTCATTTCCAAAAAGCTCACCCGTGCGCGCTGGCCCCGACACAGATATGCTAATGATGTATGGCGGTTACATCCGTTGACCTAGACTTGGTTCTACTAGGAACAAGAGTATCCGTTAATTTGACTTCAGCAACTTTAATATCCTAAACACTTTATATCTGTAATAAATTTACTCAAAATTATATTTTTTATCATAAAAAATTTCAAATTAGTACACCTGTGATAAATTTACCTCGACTGATCATAAAAAATCATAAACTGATATTTTATCCCAAACTAATTTATCTCTCCCTTCCCTCTCTCTATAAAAAAGAAACAAGTGATGTGCGAATCAGCGACCGTGTCGTCGAGAACGGACGATGATGTTTTGCTTCGCGACGAGGGCGAGGAAGGTGAGGATTGGGGCCCCACGAATCCCCCAACCCAAAAAAAGACAGACAATTTTACAAAACCCGATGAAAAGCAGAGGGGACATTAATATATAAATCAAAAAACGAGATTATTAAAAGAATAACTTAGTCTCCACTCCTCGGCTCCCTCGAAATCCACGACGAAATATCGCCCCCCACCCCCACGGTCCCTCATTGGCCTGCGTTCGCCGTCGCCACGTGTCGCGCTGTCGGGTGGCGTCGGGGGAATCGCCCGGGGGGCGGGTCCCGCCGGCCACCGACCAGGGCCGCCCCACGCGGGCCCCCACTCCTGCCTCCTTCCTCCTCCACCTTGCGGCGCTTGCGTCTTTCCGTTCCAACTACCCGCCCTACGCTTTTGCTAGGGTGGTAGGTGCGCAGCCCTCGAAGATTCCCTTTCCCGCCCCGACCGATGTTCTTAACGAGGAAGGAAATGATATTATATAAAACGTTTTTCAGGACAAAACAGCATTAATAATCAATGATTTGTCTCGTGATGTGCTGAGGCTAGCCACGATGTTTTTGGTCTGATCTGGGGCGAGATACGAAGCAGATACGGATGGGAAAATCGAGCTCCATCGTGATCTCATCAAGCGCCCATTATCAAAAGTAGGCACTTCGTTTCCTCCTTCTCCTGATCTTCGCGCATTTTCATGTTCTCCAGCTAGAAGGTCATTTCCGAAGCCGAACAGCGGGGAAAGGACTAAGAGTGCGCGGGGACGTCACGCGCTAGCGAATCGAGTATGTGGAAGACAAGGCAAGAATGATGCAGCCGAGATATAAAAAAAAAAAAAAGTGGTGGAATAAAACGATGGCCAACCGGCTCGTTCCCTTCAGTCGTGCTGACACTCGACACACGGTGGCTTTCATCGTATAAAAGAAAAGGAAGGAAGGAAGGAAGGAAGGAAGAGAGCAAAAACAAAGAAGAAGAAGAAGGACCGAAAAGACTAGCGCGGGTGAATGCTATACAAAAACCCAGAAAAGGAAAAAAAGAAAAAAGAAAAAACACCAACGAAACTCAAGATCGCGCGCCAATCGAATCAATAACATTCAAGACTGGGACAGAATGCGGAGGGAGAGAGAGCACTCACAGAATTACAATGCTCGTCGTCGCTGGCCGAGGCCTCGTTGCTTCACAACTCAAAAACCCTCGCGAGAGCTTCCTTCAATAGAGAGAGAGAGTGTCGTCTGTATGGGCTACGTTGATGGTGCTTGAGCGATGAGGTAAGGGAAGTTAACGTGAATTTATAGAGAAGGGCTGCAGGAAGAGAGAGAGAGAGAGAGAGAGAGAGAGAGGAAGTGAAGATAAAAAGGGGGGTGGATATGGAGTCATCGAAGCCATACAAATACAAAGCACCAAAAAGGACCGGTTGACTCTCCTTCCCTCAGAAAGCCTGTTCAAAAATGTTTTCACCTTCCTCCCTCATCCTCACTTGTTTCTTTTTTATAGAGAGAGGGAAGGGAGAGTCAACATTTTTAACAGGCATTCTGAGGAGAAAACATTTTTGAACAGGCTTTCTGAGGGAAGGGAGAGTTAACCGGTCCTTTTTGGTGCTTTGTATTTGTATGGCTTCGATGGCTCCACATATCTCTCCCCCCCCCTTCTTTTATCTTCACTTCCTCTCTCCTTTGGTTGATGGTAGTCTTTTCCACGCTGCATTGATTGAGTTAAAAACCGGATTGACCTGCGCGACGGGCCGGGCACGTGCCTGCTGATGGACAGCCAGCTTAGGGCAACCTCACCTTTGGTTGATGGGAGGTAGGCAAAAAGCAATTTCGTCGAATTGAATATTAAAAAGAATAAAAAATAAAAAAGGAAGAAGAAGAAGTAAAGAGCCGAAGTCTCTCAGCAAGAGACACCTCCTCTCTCTCTCTTCCTGCAGCCCTTCTCTATAAATTCACGTTAACTTCCCTTACCTCAAGTTGAAGCCGAGGGATGATTATTCTGTCAGGATTGTGCTTGTTTAATTGAGATGTCGTGTTTTTATTCCGTTCATCTTTGTTTGCTTTTGTGGATTTGATGTTGGAGACGTGATTCTGTAATCGGACTGCTTCAAACGCTTATTCTGTAAATGGGTCTTCTCGCACATTGCTGGCTCTGTAAGACTTTGATTTCTTGAATGACACCTCCGCTTCAAGTTGTTGAATTCATTGTTGAAGCTTAGCAAATAGCATTCACTTTTTGCAGACATGTTTTTATGAACTGATAGCTTCAGTAGTCGTCAGTTTGAGCTGTTTCTAGTGATTAAGCTCTTCATAATTTTCAATAAAAATAAATCAAATCAGAATTTAGTTCCATAGTGTAGCTCATGTCAGGATATTGCTGCAATTAGTCCGTGATGATAGAAACTAAGCGTTGACAAAATTGTAGGTAAGAAGGCCTTGTGGGAGCATAATGTCTATGGATTGACCCCTACAATTGGCTCCGCAAACCATCTATTGGTAATGACAAATTGTATCTATGTCGAGTGATTCTTTTTTCCATTTGTTTCATTTACACATTTTTTCTGCTAACTTGGGGTATTGCAATGCAGCAACATGCTGAAGAGCACAGAGATGCTGTCCTCATGCAGGAAGTTACGGAGCTTTTGAAGAAGAATAACTTGCCATTGCAACCCAGCACGGCCGATATTGTCTTCAGGTTCACTTCCGTGCTGTTTATCCTGTTTTCATGCTGTTTATCCTGAGAAGGAGTTATCATGTGGTAAGCCATTATTGCACTTAATTGTGTGAAATGTACTGCATGGTTATCAAGCAATTTATCCAATTTATTAGTGGCTTTTATATATGATTTAATCAACTTGTTTTTGTATTAATCATTGTCTGCATTGCTACTCTCAATCTAATAGTTTTCTCATGTTATTGGATATCCTTTTTTCCATGGAAAAATTTTCCAGCATTTGTAACGATACAGACAATTTGGGGGTTGCTCACAAAGTATTCAAAGAGATTTGTCAAGGGTGGCGTGAAATTGCATGAAGCTGCATTTGACATCTGGATGGAGTTTGCTGCAAAAGTAGGTGAGTAACACTCACTCTGTCTCCCGTTGCTGCTCTCAAGCCCTTGTCCCTCAGCAATTTTTGTTTTCCATTTCTTCCCACAGGTAGTTTTCTCATCCAGGTCCCGCCACTTACTACAAAAGATGGGATGTGCTTGAATATATTCTTCTTTGGCCATTTTTTCCTTTCTGGAGATTTATGTGATGCTGGACAGGTATGAGATCTTCTATGAAAGGTAATCTAGTATCCTGAAGTTGAGTCTATAACATCCTTTTATTTCAGCTTATTGAAGGTATCCAAGGAATATAAGTTGTTCTCAGAGACACTATATCTCACTGTGTATCTGATTGACTGGTTCTGTCTCAAAATTACATTGAAAGACGGAGACTTCAGCCATATTTCTTGCTAGATGGACGCTGGATGACTCACGCCACCCTTGGGTCTGTTCTCTATCTTGCATTTCTTTCATCGCCACAAGCTTACAATTTGATTAACTGGATATTAACTTACCTTTTGCTTTCTGTAGAATTCGACGTTGGAATTCTACACATCTTATAAGGCATCTGACCTGAAGACTATGGTATCTGCATTGCAAATGTCTCACATCCCATCGCTCTGTGCTGTAAAAGAAACCGGAGTAACTGTTCGAACTCCAGAGGAAGTAATGCAGTTAAGAGAGAGGTTCAAAAGATGCCGTCTTTCCTAATGTAATACCCGAAGAGTGACATCTATTAATCATCGGTCTTTTTCCCTTCTCCCCTGACCTTCCTCTTTCAAACCGTTTGCATCCTACAAGCAATGTGCCAAGATCTAACCATGACTATTTCCATCATTGCAGAGGAATATATGAAGAGGCGAAGGCAGCTTTCTTCACAACATACACGAAGAACTGGGTTGGTCAAATAACAGGCTTTTCCCCTTCCCCCTCAAAGTTTCCTCTTTAAATCTCTCACATCCTTCGAGCAGTATGCGCAGATAGCAGTATAAATTGCTCTGGACCATTAACTTCATTTTTTGACGTTCATCTTCAGAAAAGGGGACACCATACAGAATCTTGGCCTGAAATGAGTACATAATGGACTAAAAGTCGCATAGACAGCATTATATCCCTGAACTTAACACTGCTTCGCTTGACATCAAGATTTAAAAAGCCATTGGGTCCACCTAGAAAGCACATAACGGAGCATGAATCACTGCTTGTCTAAGATTAATTTAAGCTTAGAACTGTTCTAACTAATGTAACCTGCTTGAATACAGTGCTTGTGCCAGATTTATCAAAGCCAACCAGAAGCAGTTTGTGATGAAGATCATTCTGGCCAAGGCTGTCTCTGGTCGTTTCCTCACCAGACTTCACATTATCCGGAGGAATTGGCGAAGACAAGACTGAACGGACTAACCTTGTCGTAGTCTGTAGATGAAAACACCAAGCATCGCCAGAAGTTCAATAAATAAAAGAAGATAGAGAATCTCTATAGCAGAAAGTCCACATCATCACCAACGACTTACCTTAAGCATTCTTCTGCCCTTCTTCCTAAGAGGATCCATCTGCACTCGCCCAACAATGAGGTTTTCGTTCGCATGGAATTCCAGCTAACTGCAAATTTTCATGAACAAGCATTCAGTTGATTATCATAGGATGAACTGCATATCAAGCAGTTATTAGTTGCTGGAACTATTACAGGCCAAAGTGCAGGAAGAATGTATAAGCAACATGTACATCCATGTCACGCCTGTATTCTTCATTCATTTCAGAAACTAAAATGTAAGAAGTTCGACGAGCGACAGCTCAAAGACCTAACCTGCTTCTTAGCATTTCTCCCTTTTCCTGAACCGTTCGAGCATCTCCTCCACAGCTCCTCCGTCCCTGACGCACGACATCGAGATGACAAATAAATTTTTCACAGAGAACCAACGATTACCAGCAGAAGTAGGGACGACGGTCAGGTTTTTAGGGACTTGCAAAGACGACTGACAAGGACCACCTGAATCGAAGCTGCAATTCGCCGAACCTGCTGAGGACGCCGATGCAACCACTGCAAGCTCGAGGAGAAGCCACAGACGGCGAAGGCGGGAAGGCCGGCGGTGAGCCGGGCCGAGTGTTGAGGAAATCATCGTCGACCGTGAAAGTTAAGTACTGAACACCATCGGAAGTGGGGAAGGGATTGGCCCGTGGATGAATCGAGCGACAAGGAACTCGTGTGTTCCTGACTCTGGCTTTTTTAAGTACGAAGTCGACTGAGCTGTTGACTCTCCGTCGTCCAGGTTCCAGGAAAAGGTGGCGAGCCTGTCTTTCGGAAGGAAACTTCCACCTGCCGCGCAGATGAATATAAAACCTGGATGTGATATTTGCCTTTTTTGGTCTTTTTGGTTTTGTCAAAAATTGAGATGATTTAAAAAATAAAAGGAATAAAAAGAAGTGTTATATAAGGAGGGGAGCTGCACGAAAGAGAGAAAGGAAAAAGACAGGAAAGGACGAGCAAGAAGAATCCACATCCACGCCTTGACGGTAAGTGCTCGCTCTACTCATTCTTTCAATTGGAGAAATTTTCGAAATTAAATTCAAAGTTAAGTGAAATTCGATCAGGAAGATCGACTTTTATAGTTGATGAGCTGTTGGATTTTATAAAAATTGTGGATTATGGCATTGTGAAGCTATAGGGGTTGACTGGAATCGATTTTGAGTAACCGCTAGTCATAATACAATTTTAGGATTTCGCATGTGAGTTCTACATTGCGTATGGCTTGAATAATTACTTTGGCTAAGGATTTGTGGAGGTGCCATTTTATCAGCATTTGAGTTTAGTTTAGCCAATTCATAAATGAGGTAGCTTTTACTTCTTCTTTTTTTTTGTCAGTTCTACTCTATTCTTACTCTATACTCACTCTCGAGACTTTTGTTACCTCTTGCACGAGCCGTGGGAAACCCACTCCCGAAATTTACACGTTAATTCAAGAGTAAGTGAGGTAGCTTTTACTTGAATTTGACATTATTTCTCACTTATGATAAGATTGCAAGCTCAATACTTAAATTATTGTATTTTGTCATACACTTTCCCAAATAAAAAGCGCTATCTCTTTTTCAGATTTGTAAACTTATATTTTGAAAATCAATATGTATTTTATATATATACACACACACATATATATTAAGAGTTATGAAATGTATTTTTGTTTCATAAAATCCAAATCAAACATTTACTACCTTTTGATTATTTAAAATGGCATGGAGGGCATTTTTGGAAATGATTTATGAGTTCATTATTTTGAAATAGTTTGAGCATGGTTTATGAAAGGGATTGCAAAAAGGTAATATGTATTGATTTTTAAATATGATTTATGAAAGGTATTATGCTATGAAAGGATAAATTTAGTATTGTGAAAAACAAACAAATTTTGTATTGGTCTTGTGGAAAGAATTGATTTGTGAAACCATTTGTGATATTGCGATCTTGGAGCCACCTTTAAGGTTGAAGATCTATGTGTTAGATAAAGTCTCGTGGGAGGGCCTTGTACTTGGATTGTGTTGGTCAAGGCTTAGTGCAACAAGTCTCATGAAGGTACTTGTAAAATATGTGTCAAAGGACTAACTTACATTTACAACACAAGTCTTGTGGGAGTCAACTCTAGGACTTTGTACTATTGATATATATTAGTCATGAACCAAGTGATACACGATGATACAAGTCTCATGGGAGCCACCTGTAAGGCATTGAATCGTTTATTAAGTATGTAATTGATTATTGACATGTGAATTGATGAGATTGATCAACGAACTTGAATATTGATGTTTGAATTGTGGTGGTGGATTAAATGAGTTATTTTGGATTTGTATCAAGTTTTGTTGAATTAAAAAACTCATAGTTGCTTTGATATGTATAGTATATCTCAAGATTGAGCTATGAGTTTTTGGTATTACTTTGTATACATGTACAGTGATTGTTCGATTTGTTTAGAAAAGATGTATTACTCACTAAGATATGATTACTCATCCAATTCCTCTTAAAAGCCTTCTATATTCCTAAGTTAGCAGTCGATAGTACAAGAAAACTATGGATGAGGATTTTTTGGGAGTGGGATATTGGGTATGCGTTGATGATGTATTCATAAGTTTTGTTAAATTATAGAAACTCTGATATGTTGTTTGACTTTGAGGATGCATCCTTCAAGTGAAGAGACAATAGTAGTGTCATTACCCCCATTCTTGTAGGATTGGGGGTGTAACATTGGACCAGATTCATCAATGGCAATATTACTGTCCACATATCTTTCTTCACAACGCGCTCATTGTTCACAATTGAAATGGAGCGGGGACTATCATTAAACTAGAACGGAATTACTTTGTGAAGGTAACCCTCATCATTGAGCAGCAGTTGGCTCTTGAAGAAGCAGCTCTTAAGGGTAGGGATCATCTTTCCTCGAAAGAGGCTGAAGAATTAGCATTTCAGAAAGAAGGGAAAATTGTCCAAAAAGTCCTAAATCTATTGCACTTTTGCCAATTTAGTCCTAAACCTTTTAACTTTACCAATTGAGTCCTAAACATTTTCACTTCTTGCTAATTTAGTCCATCCAACTAATTTTGGTAGAAAATGCTGACGTGGGCGTCGGCGATGCCACGTAGGGACTCCACGCCGACGTAAATAATTTTTAATAATATTTTAATATCTTTTGGCATTTTTTTGAATATTTTATTTTTTTCCTTCTTTTTTTTTTTTGGCTTTTTCCTTTGCCTTTTCCAGTGGCGGCCACCGGCCACAGGGCGACCGCTCGCCACCGGCCACACTGGGGCTGGCCTCACTCGCGACAAGCAAGGCTGGCCGAGTGAGGAGGAGCACCGACGAGGGGAGCCCTCGCCCAGGCGCGGCCCGACAAGAGTTGCTTGGGCGAGACGACCCTCCCCCTAAGCCCGGGCGGCCTCGCCGCGCGTCGTTCGAGAGACGGCGACACGGGCGAGGCCGCCCGGCCCGAGGCAAGGGCCGGCCTCGCTAGATGCAAGGGAGCCCTCGTCGGGCTCGCCCTCACCCAGCGAGCATCGGCCTTGCCTAGACCAAATCTAGCAAAGGCCCCTCGCCCACGGTTGGGCGGGCGTCGGCCTATGGTCGATGGCCGAGCCGTCGCCCGCCTGGCCGGGGCGAGGCTAACGCCGCCCGAGCAAGGGTGAGCCTCCCCAAATGCGGCGAGGCTGGCCCTCGCCGAGGCTAGGCGGCCTCGCCTAGCGTCGCCGTCGCCCGACCGACGCCTAGCGAGGCCGCCTAGCCTAGGGAGGGTTGGCCTTGCCCAGGCGACCCCCTTGCTAGGCCACGTCTAGGCGAGGGCTCCCCCCCGGGTGCTCCTCCTCGCCCGGTCGGGCCTCGCCCGTGGCAAGTGAGGCCCGTGGCCCGCTGTGGCTGGCCACCGGAAAAGGCCAAGGAAAAAGCCAAAAAGAAAAAAGAAGAAGGAAAAATAGAAAAATTCAAAAATTCAAAAATATATATATTAAAATATTATTAAGAATTGTCAACGTCGGCACAGCTAGCCCCACGTGGCATCATCGGCGTCCACATCAGCATTTTCCGGCCAAATTGGCGGATGGATCAATCAAGCAAGAAGTGAAAAGATTTAAGACTCAATTGGCAAAGTTAAAATGTTTAAAACCGGAATTGGCAAAAAAAAAAGTGCAATAAATTTAGGATTTTGGACAATTTTTCCTCAAGAAGAATGTTATAGATAAGTGGCATCTCAGAGTCTAACCTTTTGATCTGACCTTTTGATCTGACCTAGGCCTAAAACTACAAATCAACCTGTCTATGCCCCAAGACTCATGATTGGGGAATTTCCCTAGCTATGACAGTTATCATGAGGTCTAACCAATGCTAGATGTACAAAAAAATGCATGATAAATCGAACATACAAAATAAAAACATCATAAGCTGTCCTGTAACCGGAAGGACGAACGTATATCTTTCTCATTAAGGGAGAGACGGATGATGAAAGTGTCTTTAGTTCCTGAAACAATTCATTGTACCACACCGGAACTTTTGCGGCCCATTAGGAGATTTATGGGGCTTAGGCTGGTCCACGCGTTCCCTCTAAGTTTAGGACAATCTCTCAAGTTCCATAAAATGGGTGATAGCTGTGCGTGTCGAGCACTTCGATTCTTCCAATTTGTTTTGCATTATCTCAATGATAATGGGTCAGCAGGCCTAGTAATGAGCAGTTATAATGTGTTATGTATTTTGTAGTTGAACTATATTCTTTCCAAATCATCACTTTGGTGAACTTTTTCCTGCCTGTTGAATTATTTTATCAGATATTTTGAAAAGTTACCTTAATATAATTCGTAGTTTTGAATAAAGTAGAGATTCATCTCTTGCCCTCCTGCAATTGTCGATTCGCTTATGACAGCAAATCTCACTTCATGATTAACAAATGAAATTCAACACCTATTTCTTCTTCTCTTTATTTATATAATCAGACAAAAAACAAGTATGGGGGGAGTTTTATCTAGTCCAAAGCATGACATCATTTCTCCATGAGTTATGTGCAATTACAAAGACCCTATTATTTTCCCTAAACTCAACTAATACAAAGCCTATATAAAAGAAAAGCATCAGATATGATCTTATAAAGACAAATATATTGCCTCGGAGACTGGAAAGACTTATCCGGTATTGACCGCCAAAAAGGCCGTACATGGATTTTTAGTAATTCATCAGCAGCACAGACCAGACGATACCATTTGCTTGCCCTGGATTTCCTTTCCTTTCTCCCCTCTTTGAAGCAACAAAAAGAAGAGGGAAACAAGGAAAGAAAGAAAAAAAAAGTTACAGAAAAACCAAGTGACGACCTCTGAGAGCACACAGATACAAAATCAGCCATGTTCCTTCCAAAACCACCTGATCAACTTCCCTATAAAAACCCGAACTTTCACATCCCAACATCATCAACCAAAACAGCTTCCAAATTTATCAGTTACCATCTCCCTTCCTCCCTCCACTTCTGTCTGAGAGTTTAGTTCAGCTCAGTGAACTGAAATTCTGATAATTCTGAAAACATCAGCCATGTCCGTGGTCATTGACAAGTGGACCAGGAAGCTACGCGAAAAGGGTCAAGCCATATTCTCGGCTGGCTCGGCAAACTCCGCCGGCGAAGCTGGTCAAGCGGAGACCGGAAGCTCAGGCTGGCTGTCTCCGGTTTTCAGCCGAGCCAAGCAAGTCGGGTCACCATCTCTTTTCTGCTCCGAGGCCTCGGTGGGTATGCTTGTTGAGTGTTTCAGCCCTTGAAATCACAGACCATACTCGGCTTTCGCTACGTCAAAGCTTTCGCTCCGTCTTGGGTCTGGAATTGTCTCTGCATATGCTTCCTTCCCAGGAGTATGTAACAAGAAACGCGCTTCCTTTTTCAAACTAATAACGTCAATTGTTCGAGTTTTCTTGTTGTATTTCCTGGAAATTACAAGTAGATGGAATTTCCATCAACTGCGTAAGAACAGTCCAAGCCTCCACGTAATAATTACGTGTAGGGATTCCGTTGGTTTCCCCCTCCCCACGTTTCCAATAAGATGAATTTCATTTTCGGCACATTGGAGGGTGTCCCTTTCGGTAATTTAGGCCATTTTGCAGACTCATTGATCCTGATCTAAATGATATCGGAAGTTTCAAAACAGTGAATTGGAAAGATAAGGTCAACCATCTGAATCAGTGGGTCATTGCAAATGCGCTTATCCTGCCGCCCCTAGATAGTCCCAAATCGAAGGGGGTCTACTTTTCCCGTGGATTAAGCAAATTCCTGTGGGTTGCGGGTGGGGTCTGGGGTGTAGCACACGCATCAGATACAGTAGCCAGAATTTTAGCCAAGTTAATTTGAATGTACTTCGCTAATCATTGTAACCAGATCTCCTTTTCACCAGAAAAGACAAAAGAATTCGACCAGATACTCAATTGGGTGAATAAAAAACGATCCATGATCCAAAACCTCGGGCTAAATGTTCGGAATTGATGAATTTCGAAGGCGATAGTAAATTTTTCAATAGATTAACTCGACTGCTGCATTGTCCTCGACCCAGGATTGGAATTTTTCAAAGCTCCCAGATGATATTTCTCCAATATCAAGAATGCTTCGTCAAACAGTACCGAAAAACTGATCAATATCGAAACACGGCTGCATACATGTACTCTTGACTTGGCATTCACAATCCAATCACGTCTCTGCCCCAAGATAAAACGAAGCCGTTGTTTTAGAATATTCTCCAGCTATATCCTTCACCTTGTCACGTTTTGACAGTATCCGTGGCCTCCGAAGGACATCAATTATTGTTCTCCCACGCGAAACAGGATATTTTTATCGTCTTCTTCGACCAATCCATCATTCTCTCTCCTCTTTTATTAATACCCATTTGCTTCTCTTCTGATATCCATGCATCAGAATTGGTAAAGATCCAAACTTTCGATCCCATCAAGAACTTGTGCTGCTTTCGATCGAGAAGTGTTCCTTCGTTCGTGCTCAAAATGTCTGCATTGGTGGAGATGTGGGAGAATGAGCTGGGAAAGCTGAGAGAGAAGGTCTGGTTCAGGAATTTGGTCTTGCACAAATCAAAGCACGAAGGGGAAGTTGCCAATGAAGGAGGCGAAGTCGAAGACAAGAAAGACAAGGTAGAAGGCAAAGGCGTCCAGAGAGAGACCACATTGTCCGAGGACACACTCTGTTTGATTATGGATCGTTTTACACCCTGTTAACACATTGTACAGATGTTTTCTCCTGTAAGAAGTTTCGATGATAATTTATTAAGGATATGCATGTGCGATTTATATGTATAGAAGTCCAGAGTATGCGCCAAGTAACGCAAGTAACGCCCTTTGAAAATGCAAACCGCAACTTTTGCTTGGCTAGTTCTCAATCAGTGCGATTAAGAATTCACCTATAACCACCATAACTTGATAAATCGAACCACCTGACAGATGAAGAAGATATGGTGATCCCTCGATTCTTTCAAGTGACGCCAAGCCTACTCTTTCACCCATTACAGTATGAGGCTCCAGAGACGGATTGTGAATCTGCAGTTATATTTAAGTATAAACCCTGTTTCTATAATCCATATGGAAAACGATGTGGCCAGAATAGTTCTTTCATTTATCCATTCAGAGAACGGTTTACAATAAGAGATGCATTCCATTCTACATTTACATGAGTACATCTTCTGAATGCATCATAAGAAGGAATAAAAAATCAAAGCTACTTCATATCATTTACCTGTTTGCCAGTATACATTGACAAAAGTCTATGGAGCCACGCCTTCTTAATAAGGCATAACCAGATTGTCGCCGATTGTGAGAGTGAAAAAAAATAAAGAAACAAAAAACTAAGAGGTGCTTGCCTCTAAACTTGCAGTAGATTCCTCGTTGATGAAAGTGATATCTTCTCTGTCCCAAGTCATAATCTCCCTCGCATACTTAAGAGATTCATCTACACTATCCTGCTCAAGTCCCGTAACTAGGGAAATATACAGCTTGCGTTCAGTAAGCGAATGGAAGAGCCGTTTGAACTTTACTGCCATGTGGTGGAAAGAACGTTGTGCCAATGAAGGAGCTGGATTAACATAAGTCCCAATATTGTGGTTATGGCTGATCACTGGATGGAAATCAGAAAACCATTCGCATTGAGTTATAGGAGACTGTTCAATCTTTTCTTCGAGCAGATCAAACTTGTTCATAATCAGAAGGAAGTCCTTTTTATAAAAGGTCGGATGCTTGACGACACTTTCAAAAAGCTCTTTGCTTGCCATCATCTTGTTTATCAGTAATCCTTTATTGTCCTCATAGAACTGGTCGTAGTCTGTCAATGAGACACAGAACAAGACGATATTAACATCTTCAAACATCTCCAACCACTTGCAGTTTTCCCCTAGGCTTCTAGGATGCAACCTGATGAGTTGGTACCTGCAGATTCAAGCCAGCTATGTCAAATAGAGTATAGTTTACCAAAATTCTGCAAACTCTGGCCAGTACGATCCTGCCAAGTCAAGTAAATTGCTTGCTTAATTTGAAAATTTTATATATCAACCTGGTTGACTGTTCATTGATAGTTTGATGAGCTTACAAGAAATAGTAGTTGGTGGTGATTTTCTATTAAATGCATTTTGGTGTGACATTTGTCCGAGCAGCAACATTGAAGAAAGAACCACTTAAATCGCCCAATTCTTCTGCTAACTGTTCTTTGGGGTATATTAAGAGAACCCGGAATTATTGTTCTAAGCTACTAAAGTTTTGGCTGTCATATCAGATAGTAAACTAGTTTTTCTTTTTTCTTTTTTTGGGGGTCAAAAGATAGTAAAATTGTTAAATGCATTTGGTAGCCTATTATCGATTGCCATACAGGCTAGTCCTAGCACTTCATCAATTAAATTTGGGATGAAAAATAGCTTATTTAACAAATTTCACCCAACCATATTAAAATCTGTGGTTGACAAAATCAACAAGCAATGTGTAGTGAAGAGGATTGTACCTCATCTTGCTGTAGTGCTGATCAATAGGGTCTGTGTATCCATCTGATTTTGGTGGCGGGGGAAATGAAAATTCCATGCTTGCAAGACCATTAGAAGAGGTGATTCCCTCTGCGTAGAGAATATCCATATCCGAGGGCTCATACTCTTCTTTTGAAATCTCAACAGCCTGATAAGAAAGAAAGTCTAAGTTGGCCAGACAGAGCAGTCAAATTTGGGACCATATTAGCACAGCATACAAAGCTTGAATCAAATATGTCCAGGCCCTTGGTAAAGTGCCTTTTTGTAATAGTTATCTGTAAAAAATAACATCTTTTGCAACGTAGGTGAAATCATGATTTATTATTGACTCTGGAGTGAAGAGTACCAAAAATGGTGAACCCACAAATTAAGAAAGGTACTAGGACAGAAAAAGGATCTGATTTAAGGCTAGAAACTGCAAATAATCAGAACAGAGATCAAGATGTGCGACCTCACCCGCTCCAGAAAATATGTAGCCACTCTAGGGAGCTTTTCTAACTCATTCCTTCGGTTGTATGTGGCTTGAATGGCTTCATCCTTCCACAGTTCCTCAATATGAGGTGAGCATTCATGACTGGCAGAAAGAACAATGGCTTCTAAATTACCAGATGCTATTCCCTTGAGAAGCCGATCCGAGAATCCTTTAAGCCTTGAGTCTATGGTATAGGTCAACTTAGTTTCCTTCGAATACATTATCTCTGTCAATTGAGTAGTTAGTCCAGCAGATCCAGACAAAGAAATACATATGAAAACTAGTAGATTAATTTCTGCTATGACATTTTAGAGCATTTAACTTTCCAAATGCCTCACATCCCATCGCTCAGTGATCTAAAAGAACCCAAAGTAACTGTTCGAACTCCAGAGGAAGTAATGCAGTTGAGAGAGAGGTTCAAAAGATGTCGTCAATCCTTATGTTATACCTGAAGAGTGGCATCCATCAATCATCAGACGTTTTCCCTTCTCCCTTGAGCTTCCTCTTTCAAACCGTTTGCACCCTACAAGGGATATGCCAAGATCTGACTATGACTATTTCCATCATCACAGAGGAATATATGAAGAGGCGAAGGCAGCTTTCTTCACAACATACCCGAAGAACTGGGTTGGTCAATTAACAGGCTTTTTCCCTTCCCCTTCAAGGTTTCCTCTTGAAATCTCTCACATCCTTCAAGCAGTATGCCCAGATAGCAGTACAGATTGCTCTGGATCATTAACTTGATTTTTTTACGCTCATCTTCAGAAAAGGAGACACCATACAGAATCTTGGCCTGAAATTAGAACATAATTGACTAAGAGTAGGCACAGCATTATATCCCTGAACTTAACACTGCTTCGCTTGACATCAAGATTAACAAAGCTGTTCGGTATAGCTAGAAAAGCACATAATGGAGCATGAATCACTGCTTTTTCAAGATAAATCAGCGCTTAGAACTATTCTAACTTATCTAACCTGCTTGAATATAGTGCTTGTGCCAGATTTATCAAAGCCGACCAGAAGCAGTTTGTGATAAAGATCATTCTGGCAACTGCTGCCTTTGGTCTTTTCTTCACCAGATTTTGCATTATCCGCAGGAATTGGCAAAGACAAGATTGTGCAGACTACTTTGTCTTAGTCTGTAGATGAAAACAGCAAGCATCGCCAGAAGTTCAATAAATAAAAGAAGATAAAAATCACTATAACAAAAAGTCCACATCATCACCATAATTTACCTTCTCCCATATGCGGCCTTTAGCATTCTTCTGCCCCTCTTCCTGATAGCATCCATCTGCACTCACCCAAAATGAGGTTTTCCTTCACATGGAATTCCAGCTGACTGCAAAATTCAAGGACAAACATTCAGTTGATTATCATAGGATGAATTGCATGACAAGCAGAGTGAAATAATGCCTAGAGAATCACCTTGAGCATCCAAACCTCTTCTTTCGTAATTTCCCGGTTATTAAACAATACGCCTGTGTTTCCGTTGCTAGCATTTGGTTTAATGTAACCCCCAACATCTAACTGGGCACTGATTATTTGGCATGGTTTCTGCCCCTCCTGCCAAATTGACCAAGATTCAACATCATCAACTTTTTTCATAGCGTGACAAAAGATGACATGCAATGATAAGTTATAAGAGACGGAAGAATCAAAACAAGCTTCTTAAGTAAGCTAAATTTCAAACTCACCTTACCCCAAAACCCAGCCACTTTATCATACCAGTAGTGCCCCGGCCTTAGCTTTTTCGGAGGATTTGGGCAGCCCCGCAGCAGAAGCAACTCTTTATGATCAAGACGCTTACCATTCACATAAAGAAGGTTTGGAGGGATTTCATTTGCTGGGCACAATACCTCAGAACTCATTATTTGCTTAATTTCTGATTCTGGCAAGAGCCGCTTTAGCATTCTAGAACATTTCCCCAAGTTACTTCGCTTCATTTCATCAATCCTAAAGCCTATGCAGGTGACGCATTTTCTGCCTTCAGGCATCGATCCCATAGCTCTTAATACACATTTCTGACAATACTTTGCATCGCAAACAATGCAAACTTCTTTTTCTGTGAATTTATTCCCTTTAAAGCAGCGGTAGCATGACCCTTTCTTTCCATTATTTTCAGCTCTTTGCTTCATGGGGAAACTGTCGGACTCATTAAAAACCGATTCTTCCTCACAAATATCATCTGAGTCCGGATCTCTGAAAGTGACATTAGATGGTTTCTTGACGTGGTGGGGCATCTTGTTATCAGAATCCTCCTCCCTTTGGGAGAAATTGTTCGAGGACGGGCGGGGAGGAGTGGGATCTGCAGATCGCATTTGCATATTGGCTTCCACAAAATCATCAGGTAATTTTGGCAAATGCGAGATTTCAGATAAAATATTCTTCTCACCCTCAACCGAACCAGATGACTCGGAAACACATGCATCCTCACAATCACCACCTCTAGAACTATCTACCTCACCTGCTGATTTAAGGGAGGTATCGTTTCCATTGCCAAGCGAGCGAGCACCAGAGCCCACATTACCAACTGAAGGCTCAATTGAACGAGCTGAAAAGAATACCCCCTTGGTTATTCCCAACTCCTTTAACAGTTTCTGGTTGAAATCTCTCTTCCTAATGGGCTGAATGATCGGCAATGACCTGTCCAGTGATATCGATTCTGCCGAAAAAACAGCAGCCGTCGGAATTTCGTCGATGTTGACGGGTAGAGCTTGAGGAATATCACGAGAGACAAGAGGGCCTTTGTACTCCAAAGCGATGGAGTACTCGACGTTATAATCTCCATCATCATTTTCTTCTTTAGGGACTGTACTAACAAGAGGCAAGAACCTTCTCAGAAGTGTATTCATATCCTGCCGGAAAAATTACAAACGGTCCTAAAAGAAACAAACCACCAAACCCAGTAGCACAGAATAACAACGCTCAAACTTGTATGGCGCCCCAAGAAAATGATGATCAATGGTATCAAATGGCATTAACTCGCTTTCCCCAAGAAGGAAATTCGCCAGCTATTTCAACATACCCATGAACCAAACACTAGATCCTCACAACCCACGAATGCAAAATCATCACCCAAAAGAAACTAGCAACAAAAAAATAAAAAGAAAGAAAAAGAGTTTCAGAACAGCGTCCTGCTGAGCCAAAACTGAAGCAGGGGAGAAGAAGCGAGGACGGGAAAACCCATGATGCTCTTCCCCGCTAGAAGGCCAGTGGTTTCACACACGCACCAGAACTGGTTCGTGACTCCAGTGAGGCAAGAAACTCTTTGAGGACATGGGGACTCAAGAAATAATATAGAATTCGAGCACGAAAGAACCGAGAAACGAAGTGGGCAAAAACTAAACCAAGTCAAGGGTCAAAATCTTACGAGTAAACGCCACAGGAGACTGGAGCGGAGACTGAGGAAGAGGAGGGAGGAGGAGGAGGAGAACGAGGGCCGTTCCTTGTTTCTTTACTTTCCTCCTCCTCGTCCTCCCGAATCGCCGTGTTGACTGGAGGCAACGCTTGGAATCCCCGCGGGAACGACAGTGATAGGACAGGATCGAACGAGGACTCGGTGGACGAGGAAGACCGGGCACGAGTACGCGTCCGTATACGAATACGCGCGTTGCCGGCGAATGGCGCGAGATCGCGAATTTTGACGGACATCGCTGACGTTAGTTTGAATAACCCCCAACTGAAATTTAACCGACGCCAGATGAATTGCTGTGATACTTCTTACACATGTCTCGGGAGTTGTGATAGGCAAAGCTAGCCGATGACGCGTGTGCATTAACCATTGGGACACGTGTCGTGTTATCTTGATAAGCCATCTCTCTTTGCTGGTGATTTGAGTAATTCATCTCTGTAATTGAATCGTTATTTTAAATTAGTTATGGTAGAAGTCCTTTGTGTATAAAATATTAATTACTGTGTAAAAGTTCGAGCAAACATCATGAAATGATCCAATCGGCTGATCTAGTGAGCAGACCAAGATCACATAATTGATTATTGTGTGTCTTAATTTTTACCTAAATTATGTGTCTTGTGAGATTTGTGGCAATAGCATGATGATCAATAGAGGAAAAAACTAATGTTTCCTAAAAATATACACATTTAGGCTTGGAAAAATCATCAAGATGACTGGCATGACAATAGAGTAGTCTATTTATAATTAGTTGAGAGTGATCGAAGGTATGCGTCGTGCAAAGTGACAATTTGACTCCAAGTATTTTGATGGGACCACGATAACGAGATCATCGATCTTAAAGTCTCAAGTCGTGAGGTAGTGCCAAATAATTATGCTTAAAATTAAGTATTCCGCAGCGAATGTAGGACTTTAAAAGAAGCATTCAAATATAATTGCAGTGCCGAATATCTCTTGATCTCTAAAAAAAATTGGAGCGCGAGTCGATGGATGCCAAGTCAAAAATTAAAAATGTTTCTAGAGATTATAAAATGCAATGGAAAATCAATTACGCTGACTGACCCAATTTATAAAAATTTAAAAAAAAACAAAAAAAACAAGAAGTGAAAGTGAGTGTGATGAATCAATGATCGAAAACGATTTCTAAAATCGACTCCAGAGTTGGAGGAAAGCGATGGGCATGAGGGAACGACACAACTGGCGATCATTATCTGCGTTTTATAAGGGGAAAACGACGCTGGAGTAACTAACGCGGTACGACGTAAGCCTACCTCACGGTTTGAAAACGAAGAAAATTCCCCCAGAAAATCACGGGGAAGAGCGTATGGGTACGTTCGTGGATTTCATAGCCAAAAAGTTGACTTCGACCGTTTCAAATCCTAAGCACCTTCTCCGTCCAAGGAAAAAAAAAAAAAACAAAACAAAAAAACATCATCTTTAGATTATAAGCCGACCTAATCTCATATGAGCTATGGTCTAATCCCAGACTTCGAGCATAATTCATAAAGCAATGGAATCGGTGAGAAAAGACCGAGACGTTTGTCAAGATTTAGAGTACAATGTTAGAATACCATTTAAATGCGAAATTAATCTATAAGAAGAAATCTATATGAATTGACATATGTTCATCGATTTCTATCGAGAAATGCGTTATGGCGACATGCTATAATGATAGGAATTGACATGGGGATGATATCGGAAGAAATATAAAGTCAACTTAACTAGAAGTCGCTCCCAATTAAAATGTATATATCAATATTCCTCAAGAAAAACACTCTATTGACATGCTTTATCAATACGAACCAATAAGGGACAATATAAAAAGGAAAAATCAGTGTTAGGTCTAGATAGGGATGGTCAAAGATGGAATTTGACCACTGAAATCGACTTGCTGTTGAAGTGCTGACAGGGAAGTGACTCTCGAAATTATTAAATGGCAGGACTTGAGCATGTCCTTAAACTGCTCCTGTTATCGGAGTCAACCCTAACAGTAAAATGGGATAATCATAATCGGGAGAGTTCAGACCACCTTTAACTGGGTCTCCCCGCCTTGATTCCCGTGAAGCCCTTCTCCTAGCGTATTAGGTTGGGTTTAGGAACATTATAAGTAGAAAACCTTGAAGTTCCTCGAAGTCTTTGTGAATATGTCTCGTAGCTTAACGATCATCTCAAGCTGATCTAATTGGAGTATAGTCTTTGGATATTTTCTAGTTATTTTTCTTTTGGAAAATTTAAGATGCCCATCTTCTGCTAATGTGAAAACCAGAAAAGGGTTTATGCAAAAAGAAATCCCACATACATTTATAAATCGAACAATATAGATTCCTTATATAATTCGTGAGTTGTCTAGAGACTCGAATAAACTCATAGAATATCTTACAAGTCACATGAACCAATTAAATTCGAGCGTTTAACTTATGCAGGCGGTCATGATTCAAACTCGTATATAGATGACCTCCGATTACTAAACTATAAATTTCCCTAGCCTTCAACTGGCCGCGTCAATTCAAATTTTTTCTTTTTTTTGGTCAGAAAAAGGAAACGACTTTCATTACCGGGAAAAACCCAATTTCGTGATAATTTGTTTTTGCTCTGGGCTCTAACAACCCCAATCAGCAATCATATTGGATTCTCTATTAATATGGGCTAACTTTATATGTGTGAAAAGGCCTTGAGAAGTGAGTGGGCTTGTTTGATGAGCCCTTGACCAAATGATCTGTGCTCCGCAAGTAAGTGCGTCAATTACCATGGCATTTATCAATTTTTTCCCTTTCGGCTCGAAAAACAATCTTTTCGTGGGTCAATAGCAACTGAAAAAGTTCAAACTCTAACCGGTGACTTTGATTGCGGGAGAAAAACTAGAGTCCAAAGCCCAACCAATTGCTCGCCATGGACGGGCCCAAGACGTTATCAATGTCCAATCCGACAGGTGAGCAGGAATCGATTCGGACGGCGAATCAAAGCTTGGAACCAAACCATTCGAATTGAAATTGGCTACAGTCTCTGCTAAAAAAAGAAAAAAAAAACTGGCTACGGTCAATTCACTTCCATTTCAAACCAAACCAAGTCGGATTTTAGGTTGGAATTGGACGGTATAGTCAAAGTTGCGCATGTGCCATCAATGCTTATGATAAAGGTAAAGGGGGAATTTGGAAGATAAAAAGGTTTAATTTTCGTCGGTCTAACAACTTAAATCTTATTGCGACGCCCCACAACAGTCTATACCCATGTGATGAGCAACTCAAGGTGGGCACGTGCCCATGAATAAAGCTACAATGAGAAAGCACTTATGCATTTCTTCATGTACGAAATAACATGTGCCTACTGAAAATCACTAAATTAGCAACGGATCACTTATTTATGCAAGAAATAGCGCTCGATAATTGGACAAATCTTAACACATTTTCATTTGGAACATGAATTCTAATTGATACGCAGCAAAAGAAGAAGGAAAAAAGAAAAAGAAAAGGTAAATTAAACACCACATTTTGAAAAGGGTAATGTGTATCAGTATATATGTACATTTCTATACTGTCGTCTTCTTCTTCCGCAACCTTTCCATCCGTTTGTCCGGATTAAGGAGCGAATAAAAACAAACCACAGTGGGAAAAGAAAAAAGAAAAGAACAAAACAAAACAAAAGCGCGCCAAAAGAATGGCACGGTCCCCATCTGAGCTGGATTTCTAGAAGTCTCGTCTCGTCACGTTGTTGAATGTGGTCGCGAGATCGCCTGCTTTCTCGTCCGTCGCTCCGTATGATGGAAGGACTGACTTCATCACGAAGCAAAACCTACGTGGACCCCACCCGACCGACCCCTCAACGGTCCTCCGCTGCCCCCCCCATCCTATCCTATCCTCCACGCTTTCTCTCTCCCCCTGCTGTGGGGACCACCGGATCGGCAATCGGACACGAATTCTTTTGGCCTCTCCCCTTTCGGTATGGTGTTGACCCCAGGGAAGCTTCCCCGAATTTTTATTTTATTTTAATGGCGCTAGAATCTGCAAGTATCAATTCGAGCAGACAACGTCGAATCCGCCGGATCCGAAGTGACCGTCACTGCTTTTCCGATCACTCCGGCGAGCGCCGGGGACTCGGGTACGGCCTCATCTCCGGCATCTGCTCCGACACGGTCCATATCCTCACCGACTTGTCCAGGCTCCCGCTGTACACGATCCACCGCCCGTCGTTCTCGTCGCCCTCGTCGTCGTTGTCGGACCCGGGCGGCGTCGGGTCCTGCTCCACGGCCAGGCATTTGATGGGCCCGCCGTGGCCCGTCAGGACGCTCAGCCACGAGTGGGCCCCCGTGACGGGGTCCCTCCGCCACACGGAGATGCTCTTGTCCGCGGAGCCGCTGAGCACCAAGTTCCCGGCCGCAGCCATGCACAGGACCGCCAGCTTGTGGCCCCGGAGCGCCCCGCCGTGGGACAGGTGCTTCTGGCGCGTCCAGAAGTTGACCACGCCGTCCGAGGACCCGGAGTAGACCACGCCGGAGGCCTCGCTCACGGCCAGCGACGTCACCGCGCTCTCCTGGTCCAACAGGAGCCGGATCAAGAAATGCCTCGTCCCCTTCCCGTGCAACTCCATCCTCCACACCTTCACCGTTCCATCGGCCGAGCCGGTGAAGACCAAGCCGTCAAACCCCGAGGCGATCGAGTTTATCGCATCGTCATGAGCATCGACCGATTCCAAGCACTTGGAATCGGATAGCCTCCACACCTTCATGGTCTTGTCCCAAGAGCCTGAATACAAGATGCCCGCTTCCTGGTTCAGGCTCAAGCACGACACCGCGTCGAAGTGCTTGATGCGCAAGACCTTGCTGTGTCGGCGGACCTGAACGTAGTTCTTAGGGTTTACCGAGCTCTTGATGTAGTCCTTCAACGTGGGCAAGCTGCCGATGCGCTTGTGCGGGGCCACAGACAAATTATCGAGAAGGCGATTATCTTTCGAGGGCTTTTTCCAAACTCGGATCTTGCCATCTTGGTGGCCGGTGAAAACTCTGTCGCCGGCGACGACGATGGCCTTGACCAATCCGCTGTTGGACTTGAACCCCGAGAATTCCCTGAAGTTCTTCCACACCCGGATGTTCTTGCTGTCGGAGCCCGTGTACAGCAAGTCGCCGGTGGCCGCAAGGGAGTACACATGGCCCTCCTTGCGGATGAGGGACCCGACGAGGCCGTTGTTCCCGGGGAAGCCCCCGAGGAGCGGCGACGGCATAATCCACGGGGATTTGGCGTAGGGAGACAGCTGGTTCAACGGCGACATGAGGTAAGGGCTCGGCGAGGACGTGGAGTAGCCCGCGGAGGGCGAGGCGAAGTAGTAGCGAGCCGGGCTCGGCGTGGCGGAGGCGTTGCTGAAGCGGCGGTTGCCGTTGGCTGCGGCGGCCACGGCGTGGTACTCGTTATCTTGGTCCTGAGGGAAGAGGGTGGGTTCGGAACGCAAGAACGCTCCGAAAGTCGGTCGGCGACTGGGGTTGGCGTTGCTGGCCGGCTCTTCCGACATTACCGTTCCTCCTCTATCTTTCCTCATCTGGCAACGACGACGCTGAACTCTTCGGAAAGACGAGGAATTGCGGGAACGGCCGGCGAGGAAAGGGAAATGAAAAGACGATGCAGGGAGCTTATCCAGAGGCTTGAAGGAGATTTAGAGTGGAAGAAGCAATGCTTTTCTTTGATGATTGAGAAGGTATACTTGAAAGGGCGAGCGCGAGGGAGGAGATGCGTATAAATACTGGGGAGAGGGGAGACAGGAGATGATATGTAGGTGGGGGAGGATGGGACACGTGGAGGACGGAGACGCGAGGCTTACGAAGGTAGAGAGAGACGCACCTTCTACAATCGTGGAGACCGGGAACCGGCTGTGCCAGTCAGTGGGGGAGCGTAAACGATTTTGGCAAAATTGAATTATTCAATTGAGGCAGGAGCTCCACGCGCTCACGAGTCTGGGGATTTTGCGCATGGGAAAATGTGAGGAAAAAAGGGCGCGAACCGTTTTCAGACCGGACAGCTTCACGTTGGGTAAGTCGTTGACCATTGACTTTTACTCGGTGAGGAGACTTTTCTTAAACGACGGCGCCCTTTGCGTGCCTCGCGAGAACTTCGTGGTTCACCATAATCCCCAAGGACAGGCCGGCAAGTTGCAAAGGACCCAACCACTGGGATTCGCCCCAGTGGCTACCCTTCCCACATGGAAGGGGGAGGTGAGAGGTTCAAATCCCTACCTTCTCAGGGGAGATGGGGTGGGGACGCGTAAATTTCAGGAGTGAGTTTCGACTCCCACGCCCGCACTGTGAGAGGCAGAGGCAAAGTGCGAGTGAGTGTAGAATAGGCGTAGAGTAGACTCCACGCCCGCAAGAGGCAAGGCAAAAGTCAAAAAAAAAAAAAGTTGCAAAGGACCCTTTATTTGTGTCTTTAGAGTCAGTTGAGGAGGTTATCAATTAAACACAGGGATTATTGATATTAAATAGCCGTCAAACTAGGTTATATTTATTTTACGAAACATGGATGATTTGAAAAAAAATTATATAATTGATGAATAATGTTTTCCAAATCATTCATCTTCATTGAAACGTATAAAGTTCTAATGTGATGAGTTCTTTCAGAGTTTTATCACTAGGCGCACACATGTAATCCAAGAAACGATTGGCCTCGCATAACAATTGATTGATTCCCTATCCAATTGATTAAAGTCCTGCCATTGTATACGTCAGTGCATGCAAACTAGGGTTAAAATTGTCTAAATTTAGTGAGAGTTAATTGAATTAATTTATCTGCTCGATATCACAACACGTGAGTACCTTCAAATATCTGATCCCTCGTCTATTTCTTTAATCTTGAAAACCAAAGTTGAGTTAGGTAATTTTTTTTTTCTATTGGTTGGAGAGCCAAGCACTTTTTTTGACTCGCTTCTCTCTTCTATGTAGATGTTTATAGTAGTCACGGGGATCGAACTCTAAATCTAGTTCTCTCTAGTGCCATCTCCCCAATTCCTTTACAAACAAGGCCGCATGCCTGTTGGTGGAGAGCCAAGTACTTGATATGGGGAGGTTTGCATTCATGCACCCAGTGCTATTTGTTTTGGTGAAAGAATTTGTGTTATATAGCTTGATAACAAACAAACGAGAATATAATTTCATTTGAAGAAAAAGGTTGCTATATTAGTAAGTCTATTAAGCCTTATTATTAGGGAAAATTACAAAAAAAGGAAAGTCATAAACCTATTGACTAAAAAGACTTGCAAATCGTCAAAAAAATTTAGAATTGAATTAACCATCGTTTAATATATTTTGGACTTTTTCTTTTTTTTTTTGCAATTCTTCCCCTATTATTGAAAGCCGATTGAGAATTGACCCCAACAGAGTAGGTTTCATATTCCAAGTTCCAAGTCCAAAACCTACCCCCCTATTTCCTCTACTTGTAAGTGTTCCATCATTCATCTATTTCTTCAATCTCAAAAATTGAAATTGAGCCAGGTCTTGAGACAGGAGGGTTTGCGTGCAAGTGGCGAAAGGTTCGTACAACCAGTGTAATTTTGTCTATGTAAACTCTTTGCGTGTGTGTATGTTTTGATAACAAACAAACGAGGAACATCATTTCCTCAAATATGAAAATGAAAAAGAAAAAAGTTGAGATGTTAATTAGTCAATTAAGCCCCATCATTTTCCGACCCAAAAAAGAAGAAATTAAGCCTTATCATTGAAGGCCAAAAGTAAGCACCATCATTGTCAAGGATCTCGTAGTTAAGCTGAGCAGATAGATCTGGATTGGGGAAGAAAAAATCCACGTAAAGCAACCAAAACGTTGATGTTTTCCGCTCCACGACAGGCAAATGCATGCACCATCTCGCCTCCACAATCTCATCCTGAAGACCACAGCTATGCCCTGGACGATTGGTCGTTCCTGATGTGATGGAACGATAGAAATCGTGTGTCCGGAATGGCAAAAGATAAAACGCAGAATGAAGATAAGAAAGTCGTAATCAGACGGTTGCCCCAGGATGTTTTCTTGTATGGTCCTGAATCTCGAACGAATGGATGCACGGAAACCCTCGTTTCTTTTCCACTCCAGCACCACTAGAAATGCCGTCCCTTTTCCTTCACATGCGATATGATTGAACATTCTTCTTTTGGGAATCCCATAATTTACGTGGCCAGTGAAGAAAGAAACGATTCTTGTAAGCATCTGTAAGTTTGCATCCGTGTACACATGACGGTCTTGGCCTATACCAGTTTTAGGAACCCCTAGCCCGGCATTGGGAAACCTAACTCTTTTCCTCCTAGAGTGCATCGAGTATTTTCTTTTCTTGGATATGCACTTTGTCCGTCCAACTATGTATGATCAACCGATGGGAAACGAGTGACCGAAGAATAACCAAATCTATGATGGATAAGTGGAAAAAATGTAGCCTAAAGAGAAGTGGTCTTCAACTCCATCAATCCTTTCTTGATTGTGCAATGTAGCTGGCCAATAAAGGAAGGAAGAATCAAAAGAAGAAACCTTCTTTGACCATCAATTGCTCGTTTTCAGAAGCGAAGGAAGGATCCGGTCCATCGTTTACTATATCAATTTCACATGGCATCTCTCGAATATCCGTAGCGCAATCGAAATAATATATTCACACGGGCAAAAAGACGTTTTTTGTTCTGAAGGCGGTTTACCCAGCAGCAGTCCCATTCTCTATTCTACTGCCAATCTCTGCACTCCCAGCTTTCCCATTGGCAGATTTCTTCAAGAGCTTTTACGCGCCAAATGTCAATAACCCTTAATGGCTGCCGCCTACAATTCAGCGATTCGCAGCGAATTGGGTGAGGAGTAGACTTTGCAGCGAAAGCGACGTCTGCAATTCAAATTTCACAGTTGACGACACGTATCGGTTGTCCCTTCGACGTAGAGATTAGCTACTTATCAACGACGATACCCTGCCTCTTTGACACGTAATTAAGGGTAGATCAAGATCGGCCAGTTGGCTCGAGACACGTGTCTCTGCAATGCATACAGTACGTACGCACGTTAGCATGAGGAGAGCAAGAACTCAGAAAGATTAGGGTTTTATGTGATGTGCTGTGCTTTTGAGTTCTTCGAACTCATCCTCGACAGCTTTACGGTTGCCAAACTTTCGCCTTGTCAATCACGACACGGGGTCGGTAAGAATAGTTTCGTTCTTCGTCTTCACTGATATACAAAGGTTCATTAGCCTTCAGAAGATCATCCGAGCCCTTCATATCCCTTCCAGGAAATGCTTTCTGTACATAAATGAGAAAACATCATGGAGAGAGAGAGAGAGATCTTCATGAGGTGTAATCACTAAGCGAGAACTGCTGCACACGAGGAAGACAAGTGACTAGTAGTCGAGCTAATCATCGAAATCATACGTAATAATCGGGATGCAAGCTCATTAAACATCTGTCCCGGCCCTGGACACATGGGCGAGCTTGTCGAGTGATCTCATGCACCAATCATAACCACTGTCTCCCCCTTCTTTTCAAATGATAATTTGCCCGAAATAGCTCTTCTTTCGCCACCTGAAATTATTATAAAAACCCGAGTGGATTGCGAGCAAACTACTCGTTACATCCACGCACCTAAACGCCGAACAGCTGTCCCTAATAATGGTTCAAAGCGGCACTTGTCTTCAGCTTATCGTATGCACATTCCTTGTAAAGATTAAAAACTCGAAAAAAAAATTGTTGAGTGCCCGTTTGCATCGCATCTATAATTTAATTGATTATTCCCTTGCAGTATTGATTATGCACGGGGAATCATCAGCAGGCTCGCAATGGAAAGGTCTCGTGGCTTTTGGAGTCAATGAAATGATTATCGCGGTGGGGTTTCACCTAATCGAATCGGACTTTATGTTTGTCCGACCACCATCAGGCATGCACCATCTGCACTAGTTCTTATCACACTACCGCGATAGTCAACGTAATGGGCAATACGCAAATGCAAATACATTGTATATAATCGAGGAAGTGGCGGCCCCTCGCTGGCGTTTCATTTACTAAAATGCTTTTCATGTGGAAGTGGGTGTCTTAGGATCGCCCGACACGTAGCCAGACAACGTAAAAATGAGGCTTGTTCAATGTTATTCGCTGCTAAAGAAGGGCTGACGTATAGTTGTGTACATGGGATCACATGAATCCACGATTCTTTCGTATTCGTTTTACGGTCTTATAATGCAGGAGCACGTTTAATCTGAACCTCGCCCAATCTCCACGTTGCACGCTACGGGGGAACAAATAGATAATCCCACTACATAAACTATAGTCAGCTATGCACATTATTTTATAGGTGAAAGCTATATAATGACTAGGCATGTTCATTGAAGGAAGCTTCTTTCAATTGTTTATAACTTTTAGTTTGCCACCCGTCTTCTGTTGAGAAGAAATACGATTCTGTCGTAGATTTTGCAGTTTAGCGACAAGCCAAGTGTCTCGGAGTTGGAAAGGTCTTTGTTGACAGAGAAAGCATGCTTGATTATCGGGAGTTAACTTGTTGTTAGCAACCCTAATGACGTCTTCAGACCATTAAATTTTGGAAAATTAGTGAATGACCGTACGGTCATTTCAGAAAATGGATGGTGTGATGTTAGCCACGAGTTTTATTATTGGAAATTGGCATACGGGCTTTGCCGGTTTCCTTTTTTTCTGTCAACGAATTAGTGGGATTTTTCCACTATTTTAAAAAGGAATAAAATACTTTTTTTTTGGAAAAAATCAAAGTTATTATATTTGGATAATAGTAATATGTGCAAGATTCACTTACGACTTTTAAAATGAATAGATATTGTTCTCCGGCCAAAGAAAAAAATTTGGTAGACATTGTTCCTCAATAAAAGAAATTCATGAACTCCAAAAAAAAAAAGAAAAGGAAATGCGATTATCTATTATACTTTGAACTTCGAATTATTTTGGGATTTATAAAACGATTAACACATAACTATAGAGAAAGGGTCATTAATCTCTGCCTCTTTTAATTGCAGGAAAGTAAAAGGTATTCATTATGCTAATATTTAGTTTGTATTTGTTAATATATATGTATGTATACGTAGATATATGACTTAATTTTTTACGTTAATATCATTTAAATGGATTCTAATGAAAATCGATTTATAGATGAATACAAGATGAACAATTCAATTTAAAAAATTAGTGATGAAAGAGTCATGATGCCAGAAAAAATAAAACTTGTGTCGCCTCGCTAATAATATTAACAAATTCTTTTTTAGTTAGTGATAATACTTTTCTACTCGTATTATCTCTATGTTGCTATTTAATTTTGAAATTTTAAAATCCTCTAATTTTAAATTAAGCCAAGAGAAAAATGGAGACAATGGAAAGTGAAAAAGATACAAAAATCGGTCAAAGGGTGTCCTAGTTTCCTCCTTTGAAAGTTGGGGTTGGCATTAGACGGTCAGAAAATTGAAATTACGGCACCGTCATGGTACCCAAGCCCTTAAATTTTTACCATAAAATTTCGTGAATGTTTGTCTGAACTCTTAGCTAAAAACGAGTTTGATTTCTCAAACACACACTAAGCGGGTAATGTAATTTTCCAGTTAGACCATCCATCTAGGATTTTAGCCCTCGTCTTACCTAGTTCATGAGATAGCAACGGTTCATGATAAGCCAATTTTCATACCTAAGCTAGATTTCCTCTCAATCATAATTATTATAATTAAATTATATAGGGAAAATAATACAAATGGTTTTTGAACTATGACTCAATGTGCAATGCAATGTCTGAAATTTAGCCCAATACACAATATCTTTCCCAAACTTTTAATTTGTTCAATGTGGTCCATAACATTTCGGTACATGTTCAAATTAATCCCTAAAATATATGAAAATATTTAATTTCATCCCTGAATTTAAATTAATGGAAGGATACCATTAGTTATTTTTATGTAGTTAAAGAACTAGTTTGAATAATTACCAAAAATTTAGATACTATGTCAAATGAATTAAAAGTTCGGAGACGACACTACACGTTGGGTCAAAGTGTAAGCATTACATTAAACAAATTGAGAGTTCGAGAACCACATTACATATTTGGTCAAAGTTTATAGACTACCTATGTGATTATTCCAATTATATGTCACAAAATCACAAAAATGAACAGTAAACATACAGACCCTCACACCAGTACCCGGCCTCCACCATCAGCAATGGGCTTTCAGAGCCCAGCCCACTGCCATCTCAGTCCCAAACGAAGAAGCCCACAGGCCCAAAGCTGTCTTGTTCTGCAAGTCCCTCTTTCCAAGAAGCAACCCTGCGACGTGCGAACCCTCCATTTCCAGACCTCACGACGACAACGACGACGCTGACGACGACGCTGACGGTCATCAGCAGCTGCCGTAGACAAGCCAGCAATGGAGTTCCTTCCTGGAAAGGGCAAGGCCGTCCACGGCGACTGCACCGCCCTCGTCCTGGTCAGCTCCGCGTTTCACCCTTCAAGCTCTCGACTTCTCTTTCTCGAATTCCTTTTCTGTTTCGGCTTCCTGGTCTTCGGTGCAGTCGTAGTGAACTAGGGTTTTTGCGAATCGTACCTCTTCGCTCGAGTTCTTACTTCTTCAATTGCTGCGCCGAACTTCGGTTTGCGTTAGGTTTCGCGTTGCTTTTCTTTTGCGTTTGCTTTCTCGGCAAGCTAAACGGAGTGTTGATTTGATCGGTTCCGATCTTTTCTGGAGGCAGCCTGCGCTGTCGATTGGGAACGTCGGGCAGCTCGCGGTGGACTTGCTGGTTTCGACGCTGCGGGCGGAGAGGATCGGGTTCCTGGATGATCCGAACGTCCTTCCTTGCGTCGGCAATGACGCGTACGGGCCGGTTCCGTCCGGGGAGCTCGCGCTCCCGCTCGAAGGTGATTTGTCCTCTCATCTTGTCTGCTCAAGTGTTTTCGGGCCTTTGTTATGAGAAATGGATTTAGAGACTAGAGGGCACTTGGTTGGTGAGGAGTATGGGCTTGTTCTTGGTGATTTGGTGGTACTTTAATTTTGTGGATCAGATCGATGGAACATGTCGGTGACGGTTGATATTGTTTTCCTGATTGCAGCTTATGATTCACCTTCCAATGCTGCTACTCTTGTCCAACAGAGGTCTCCAGTTGTTAAGGTATTGGAAATCGCGCGTGGTTTACGATTTGTCTTGTCTTCTGCTTTTTCTATGTTTAGTTTGTCCCGTTGATCACCTGAAGTGAAGATCTATGGGTAGGTCTTTTTCCCAATCTAAGATGCATGAGTTGTGGCCAGTTAAGATTGGCATTTTCTATATTGCTCTGCGATACTATGATACAGGTGTAGTTTTTATTAATTTGTAATATGCTCTGAATTTGTAATATGCATAAGTCGTGGCCAGTTCAGCCTTTCCAACGTGAATGTCCTTTCTTTTGTTAACTTTTTTGAGATTTTGGACAACTGTAGACATGATTTTTTTTCCTCAAAGAAGATAGACAGATGATCCTTTAATTGATAGAGCTTTTAGTAATATGGTTTGACTCTATATTTTGACTGAATAGAATAGTTGGTTATAAATATGACGACTTGGTATAGTGGAGAGATCTTCATGGAGGTAAATGCATTGACAGACATTGTGTATTCTGCTGGCCTTGATCTCTCTCATGCAAATGGCTAGCACCTTCATGTACTTAGCTTGCACGTACACACACATAAAGGGAGAGGATGGTTACCATTGGGAATTGCGTAATGAGTAAATTTCTTTATGTATTAAGATGGTATTCAACAATTTCTTTGTTTGTAATGGACAAGATTATGAACACCTGGTTCTCTTCTGCTTCATGTTTTGGATTTCACCTGAACTTTGGACAGGGCTGGAGTCATTGTGGCATCAGCCACAAAGGAGAGAAAAGAAAACTCATGAGCTATTATCCATTTCCATTTTTTGTTTGTCAAATCGAAGCAATTATAGGTGATTCATAGGTGACCTTGGTTTCACTTCCCCCTTTTCCTTGATTAACCTGTCTTGAATCTCCCATGTCCATCTGAACGTTTTGGATGTGGTCATTCAAACAGGGAATGATGATTGAGTTTGCAAAGAATTTGGCTGATTTTGCTGTTTCAAGTGGAAAGAAGCACATTGTGGTTCTATCTAGCTTAGATTTTGGGAGATGGCAAAGAATTGATACATCGAGGTAAAGCGGGAAATCGCTTCTGTAAGCTATTTCGTACTGGGAAATGGCAAATGACTCCAGAAATTTTCTGGTGACTTGATTGTTCATTGATGCTTTGATTGTTTCAGTGGCTTGCAGACATATTACCTTTCCAGCAGTAGCTCGGATGGATCAGATGATCAATGTGAACAGTTTGGTTGGAAAAGATTGCCAGAGTTTAACCCTGACCAGAGGTGTTGGAAATATCTTAGCACTTTAGCTGAAGGAGGTAATGCAGCACAAGAAGGTTTGCCTGCTGAAGATGATCTTGAAGAAGATGACTACTACCCAAGTTTGCCTTTTGCTGCTCTTTTTTCATTCTTCAAGGTGATCATTTTGCTGCACAAATATTCTTTGTTTGAATTGTTTCTGTGCATGTCTTGGGAAATTGTCATCCAATGCCTTTATCTACTAGGTGCCTGGATCTATGCATCTTACTGCAGCCAGCCTGCATTTACGCAACAGATAATGCTTCAGAATCGTTTTGCTCCACTTTTCTCAATAAAAAAGAAAAATTGATAGGCTTTCTTTGTGGAAGCAGAAACTGAATTGGGTTTACAGTTGCTGGATACTTTCCTTGGTTTCCATACTTGTAGACTAAAAGGATGAAAGTTTTAAGAGTTTAGGTTCTATTTTCTAGGGCACACTGCATTGATTATGTCAAAGTCCTCTCAAAATCTAGATGATATTTTTTTTCTCTTTTTGTCATAGAGCTTCACATTTAGAGACATCATATGAGCTGAATTAACATCTTTTTTTTGTTGACTCAAATAACTTATAAAAGGTCCATCTGTTTTGATCAGGCCAAAGGTTTAAAGGTCACTTGCTTGCTGTGTTACTGCTCTGAAGGAGACAACATGTCCGATGCTTTTCATCTTGCTGAAGCAGCACTCAAACTTTTGGGGGTGAGGACAAATTCAAGTGGTAATTTTCGCTCCATGCATTGATTTTTTTCAGCACCCTCCACTTAATCAGCTACAAAAGAACCAGTATTTCCTGTTTCCGTAGCATGCATATAAATTTCTATCATGTATGTCAGTCTAGGACTATAACTGATATTTCTTTGATCTTTGGAAATACTCTATTTTTTATCTTTGTACTTCCACTACTTTTCTACTAGATCCTTCCACTTTAATTTTCCTAATCAAGCCATTCTACTTACAAAAAATGTCTAATCAACTCTCTCTGGCTCAAAATCCACCCGAATCGACCTGACATGGCTATTGGAGGACATTGGAACATGATGTGGACTAGATACTGCTTGTGTAGACACCCACCATAGGGTGTGGATAGCTAATAGATTAATTTTTTTAGTCTGTTCTGTTATTCTCCTGCTAATTCACTGTCCATGATGGGTTTCCACGTAGACAATATTTAATCCTTGTCACACTCCAGCGGCCTCCAACAGCAACATGAACTGAATTGGGCCAGATTTTGTGCCAGAGGGATTTGATTAGATATTTTGTATGAGTAGAACTTGATCAGAAAAAAATTAAAAGTATAGGATCTTGATTAGAAAAATGGTGAAAGTTCATGGACAAAAAGTAGTATTTTTCCTTGATCTTTCTTTTTTCAAGAAAAATATGGTTTTCCATAATAAATCAAAAGCTGTCTGATGAGATAATTTGGAATCAATCTTCAGATTCTTTATGTTTTAAACTACTCGTATGTCATAAAAGTTTCTTTTAAGTGTTGCCAAACAATTCGTTTCTGGCTGTCTCTTATTTCTGAATATCATAAAATGTCGAAGAGACAGTCACAGGTTATGCTTATATGCTATCTTTTTGGGTTATTTCAAGCAGAATTGCCAGACATCTTAGTCACCTTATATATTCATATTCTGGTCATTAATCAACTGGACTTAGAGTGTACTTTTGTTATACTGAACGAGTTCAAAGACTTAAACAGCACTCCTAAAATTTTCGTGGGTGGTATCAAATGGCAAAACCATTTGTTCCATTAGATTTTGCTAATTAAGCCCAACTGTAGTAGTTTTTTGAGGTCAAGAATGCCTCTTTCAATACAACCTGTAGTTGGTTCAATTTGAGTAAGTTTGAACTAGGAAATATAGATGCTGATGATGATTCGTTTGTGGCAATGGCTTCGGCCTTTGGGCAGGTCACGGAGGCGACTGGATCATCCCATATTCTTGGAAGACTCTGTATGGACCTCCCCCCGATATATCCATCTTTTAGGTCTGTAATGACTGGTGTAAGATCGATGCTTATGCATTCAGTTTCTGTAATGCTGTTGAGGATTCTTATGGCAAGTTTCATTTGGTCCGGCATTTTTTCTCGTGCGTGTCCAAATTGCTTGCTTTATCCAGTTCAACATGCCTCAGTGCTTTCCATACCAAAGTGATACGCCAGAAGAACCCCTAAGCAAAATGTTAATGAAACTTTCAAGCTGAAACAGAGAACGGACATCTGCAATAACTTGACTTTGGACCCCGATTCTTGATACTAATCAATGATGATAAAAGATGGGCTTCAGGTTTCTTACCGAACGAGAAGGGGAGGATTCAAGATCAGCATAAGGGCGAATCCTCGCGTTCGCAAGATGAACCTCTTAGACTTGCATGCAAACTCATGACCACGCGCAACGTCGTGATTGTACTTTGCCCAAGGACCGACGACGGAAGACCATTCGCTCACTCATAACGCAAAGTAAGAAAGAGAACGCATGTCATCGATCTGCTGTAATCATTATCGGATCAAGAAGAAAGAGAACGAATGTCAACGATCTGCTGTAATCATTATCGGATCAAGTATTAATATAGTAAAAGCAAGGTAGCCGACAAACACGAAATACGAACTGGCACGCTTCATCCAAAAGAAAATGCCAGAGGCAATGAGTCGGGCTAATGGAATGCAGACCAGTGGCCAGGCCATGCTTGGGGACCCAATGCTCATTCGAGAACGAGAGAGCACGCGACGTGGCAATGCGTGGATGGATCCAAAACCGCAATCCATCGAACGTAGATCAAATTTATCCATTTAGTTTTCAAATACCGTCAGATCCTTCCCACATAAGTCTTGACTCTCCACCGACCAAAAAAAAAAAGTCTTGACTCTCCACCAAATCTGGCAAACTGGCGGAATTCAAACATAAAGAAAGTCCCCCAAAACCACCCGTTGAGGCCACGTAGCGAAAATGACAGGGCGATCCCAATTGCAATAATGCTACGAGATCAACTACTGCGATCTCACTAGCTTCTCGTAAGCTCCGCCTTCTCTATAATAGACCATAAGAGTTGTTGCGTTGGGAACTTTGTGCGGGGGCGTCTGCTTGTGTTGCTTTTGTGGGAGGAGAAAGATGGGCAAGTCTGGTCACTTGGCGATGAGGACGGACCGAGTAGCGAGCGATTCGATAGCTTCGGATCTGAAAGAGATGGGGGACGCCGCCAAGAAGCTCGCGAATCATGCGATCGAGATGGTGAGCTCCGGACTGGGGACTACCATTCTCGAGTGGGTCGCTTCTTTTGCCGCCATGTATGTACTCCTCAACCCGCTCTTCAAACCTTTTTTCTGTTCCAATGATAGGTTATATCGCTCTAGCGTCTGTGCTTTGTGACATAAAATGCATGTGCCTAGTAGCTCGGTAACCTCGAACATCGGACGCCATTACACGACCGAATTCATGCGTTAGGAAGCATTTCTTCTAAAATGATGCACCCTGATTTTCCCCCCACCTGAGCATCAGCATACTCCGGCGATTTGCATGAGAGAAATTTAATCCCACCCTAGGGGAGAAAATCGCTAGGTCAACTCTCAATACTATTATTCAGTCAAAAAAGGAAAAGAAATGTCAAATTCACTTAATGGGCCGAGGCGATCCAGACCGCGCCTCGCGAGATGGGCCGGCCCGGCTGTGCCCTGCTCGAACATGCGATTCCATCAAACATGTTTCGGCAAAACACGATGCGATCTCGAACATCACCATGTTGTGAGCAGAAAAGAGAGTTCGTTCCTTCACTTTAATCTTGTGCATAATGGCAGCTACTTGCTGGTCTTGGATCGGACGCACTGGAGGACGAACATGCTCACGTCCCTGTTGATCCCCTACATCTTTTGACCCTCCCTTCGTGGCTGTTCACCATACTCAGGTGATTCTTCGCCACATGAACGTACACATCTGCTGTCCTCTCTAACTACTAAACCGGACTGCAATAGTAATTGCTTGAAATACTTTGCAACCCCGTGATGCAGGGGAGAGATCGGCAAGTGGATCGCTTTCGTCGCCGTCGTCCTCCGCCTTTTCTTTCCCCGGCACTTCCCAGGTATGTATAGGCTTCGAGCCATCGATCCTTCAATCATCCTGCACGTCCGCACATATTTATTACACGTCCACCATATGGTCATATCCCTGAGCGGACCAAAGAACTTTGATATAATTGATGTCATTACCGTTTTGACAGATTGGCTGGAGATGCCCGGCGCTCTGATTCTCCTGATAGTGGTGGCCCCGAGCCTGTTCGCCAGCACCGTAAAGGGGGACTGGATTGGGGTGGTGATCTGCCTTGCCATCGCGTGTTACTTGCTGCAGGAGCACATCCGGGCTGCTGGCGGGTTCCGCAACGCGTTCACGAAAGCCAACGGCATCTCCAACACCGTCGGGCTGATCATCTTGTTCGTCTACCCGGCGTACGCACTGGTGCTCGACATACTGTAGATTGAATTTTTTTTAGTCCGCCCGATCCCACCGTGGTGGTTGCCGACTCGTGTTGCTCTTTTGATGTCATTTTCCAAAGTGCCTCGTTTGACCACTGTTCATATTCAATTTGTTCTGTAAAAAACGTGTGGACCGGTGATTCAGGAAAGGGACGTTGGTTTTTACGTGGGGGTGGGTGGCTGTGTCGCACTGAAACAAAGGCGTTGAATTTTTCGGGACTAATAAGCTGATCAAGCCCAAACGCCAAGTTTCATTAGTTGGAAAATTCAAGTTAGTTATAAAATTTAATAATAATAATAATAATAAAAAAAGAAACTGAGAGAAAGAGTGATGAGTTTGGGAATTCCAAGGTTGTCCGAACTGAGATCTTTGACTAGCCCAAAAGATTCCAACAGTAGTTTTGTTCTCCCCCCAAACGTAATGATTATGAGCTGATGGAGTTGTGTAACACATGAGCTGATAATGATGATGATTATGATGATGGGTTTTAACACAACAGGTGCAACAAGGACAATAAATCCAAGAACGTAACAACACAGAGCACATAGAAGCAATCAAATCCCCTCCCCTTTTTTTACCGACAGGAATCTAACACCACGACCCCTTAACAATTTTCCAACTCGAAAGAACTTTTGCAAAATTCATCTCGAGGCCGGGCGGCTGGCCAAAGCAAAAGCGAGAACTTTAGTAAACTCACTGTCCATTAATTTCTACAAAAGACGGAAAGAAAGGACTTCACCTTGTGCCGTTCGTTTCCTCCTTTAATTCCTCCCGCCAATTGCCCTTCGCCCTTTGGCCCCAAGGAAAATGCGCATCTCGTCGCGACTTCACAAACCACAATTCTCAATCTCAATTTCGATTTCGATTTCTATTTCGATTTCGTCTTCAAAAAGGACCAAAAACCCAGTAATAATCAATGCACCAATCGCCCTCCCCCTCATTGATTACCTCCCCACCTCCCTCCTCTGTCCCCCACCCTCTCCACCTCCCCGCCATTTAATGCTTCCCCATTAATTCGACTCTCTTCTCAAAAAAACAAAAAAAAAAAAAAAAAAATTCAATTCAATATAAGTTAAAATTTTATAAAAATTAAATTCTTTTGCAGACACCCCCATTTTCATCTCCCTCAGTCGTGTCCATTGAAAGCACTTCGTTGACCCCATTTCCCACTTCCCCCGCACTCCCCCCGGTCCATCACCCGCCGTCCCTCCCACCCCGCACTCCCCACAGCATCGCATCCTGGCCGTCCACGTGTCGGCCGGGCTTGAAAACCTCCGCTCCGGTCGCCGGTCTAAAATTTGAAGTTCCTCCCCAGTCCCCAGTCCCCCGTCCCCACTACCTCCTGCTGAACCGCTCCGGCGACAGCAGCGCCTCGGGATCGCCGCACCTCAGCCGGCTCGACGAGAACGCCGCCGACGGCCTCGCGAACATGGGGCTCGTGATCGACTTGCTCCGCCGCGACGATCCCCCTCCTCCTCCTCCGCTGGCGCCTCCCGAGAACCTCACGCTCGACTCCGACAGCGGGTAGAAGCCGCCCCCTCCTCCTCCTCCTCCGCCTCCTCCGCCTCCTACTCCTCCTCCTACTCCTCCTCTCCGCTTGAAGAACGGCGACTTCATTCCCCTGTAGTATCGGAACGAGAACACCCTGGGCTTCGGCAAGGACCCGAACGGCGACAGCCTCTTGCTCCAGAACGCCCCGGCGCCCCCCCGTCGGTACCTCCACGGCGAGGCCGTCACCGGCTCCAGCACCAGCCTCTCCGACGCCAGGCTCCTCTCGAAGCCGAACGAATAGGATCGCTTCAGCAGGAAGTCCCTCGTGTTGCTCGCCCGGTCCTCCGATAACGGGGTCATCCTTCGAGGCGGAGGCGATTGCTCTTCGACGATCTCCGTGACCGTCGTCCCGTTCGCGTTGTTGCTGGGGTGGCCGTTCGGGTTGTTTGGGCTCGCTTCCGTCGCGGCGGCGAGCGGTTCCTCGAAGATGATGTCGCGGAGGATCGCGTCCTCGTCGAGGCTCGGCCGAATCCTCGCCGCCATCAGAGGCACAAACGGAGAAGCCGGCGGGAGGAATATCCCGGCGCGGCAGAGGGGGCAGTTGGCGTGCGATCGGAGCCACATGTCGATGCAGTCCACGTGGAACGCGTGGGCGCACGCCGGCAGGGTCCGCACGTAGTCGCCCTCCTCGAACTCCAGCAAGCAAACCGCGCAGTCCCGGGCCCGGTGGTCGTGGCCCTTGGCGGTGAACAGGGAGAGCGGGATCGTCTTGATGACCGCGTCGTCGAGGCCGTACGGCGAGTACACGTGGAAGGCCCCGCCGCCGCCGCCGTCGCCGTCGGGCGAGTCGAAGAAGGGCGGGGGGGAGCTGAGGTCGAAGGAGGAGGCGGACGACGGGAGGTAGAGCCGCCGCCGCCGCCGCCGCCGCCGGCGTGAGGAGAGGCGGCGGTGGAGGCGGAGGAGGTGGCGGGAGATGAGGCGGGAGTAGGAGACGACGAGGAAGGCGGCGGCGACCACCGCGACCATCGCGATCAGCGGGGGGCTGAAGCTCACGGCGGACCTCGACGGCGAGGGGGACTGCTGCAGGAGGGTGACGGTCCTGGGGGCGGGGGCGGGGACGGGGGCGGCCGCGGCGGCCAGGGACGGGGACGGGGACGGGGACGGCGAGATCGCGATCGACGAGGCCATGGTGGCGGCGGTTATGGAGGGAAAGTGGAGGAGCGGCTCTGGTTTTGGTTTTGGTTTTGGTTTTGGTTTCGGAGTGGAAGTGGTGGTGGTGGTGGTGGTGGTGGTGAAGAATGCAGGCGGGGGCGGGGGGTTGACTGCGGGCACTGTGCTGGGCTCCGATTTGTCGACCCAGTTGGTGGGTCGGTCGACACGTCAACGTTTGTGAATTTAAGGCGACCCCCGGGGAGGGTTTCGTTCCCCTGCTCCGCCATCCCACCTGGTCCCGCCCGCCCGGGTCCGCCACGTGCACGCGCCGCAAACGCATCCCGGCCGTTGCGCCGCGCGGGCCCCCGACGCCATTCGACGGCGCGCACCGACCGGTCTCCGGTGCTCGGGTCCCCATGGGATCGTCGCTCACGTAGGGCGACGGAACTCCTTGTGGTACTGTTTTGAAAGTGGGGGCTTTCCATGACGTGGCGGGAGGGCATTGGCGGGGAGGTAGAATTGGGCGGTGGGCCCCCGGGGGAGGCTTTTGCAATTGGGTTTGTTTTTTTCTTATACAAAGTCTTGCCGCGTGGGAATGTAAGGATTTCTTTTCCCTACTCTTGATGTGGGGGTCCGCAATGGGAAAGATAGGTGCTAGACGGCTCGAAGCATTTGGTTTGAAACTTAGGTTATAACTGTTCATCGGCCACCACATGGAATCGACCTTGTGTGAGTTCTAGATGATGACGATTTGTCAAATTCAATCGATCCATAAATTCAAATTCGTATAAAGCACTTCACACGTATTATTGAGCCGGTCAAGCCTTGTTTAATGAAGTCGAGTGATCTGTTGATAATTGAAAATTATGATAACAATTCTCAATTCCATCTAATATTTGTTAGGTTTTCAATAGAGTATTGAGAGCAACTTTATAAACTAGTATCGTTAGATATCAATCGAGGGAAATGATATGCTTTTAAGCTTGTGTTTTCAAGACACCTTGATGAATAATATGCAATGAATTTGCGCACATAGCCCTCTGGAGCTAGGATAATTAACGGGAGAGGTCGGGGAATTCCCTTGTCCTTTTATATAGAGCTCCCCAAATGTATGCAAACTAAAAGGATCACGGGCACATGCTGAAGTCTTGAATTTATCAGTCTTTGTGTTCATTACTCCTAAATTGTCATCATTAAAAAATCGACACGCGTCGAAACTTATGCAGCAGCACATTTGTTTTTTTTTTTCTTTCGGGGAGGGGGACACAAAACTTACCTTATTATATATTTTCAAACCATATTTTATCTATGGCTCTCGTGGTGCGGGAAGCACCACAGCTAACAAGATCATCCTAGAATGCACAGGAAGACAAACGAGTCCTGATGTCGGAATTTGGACTCTTGGAACATTCGACGCCGAAATAATTTCCACTGCAATATAAAGTAACAAAAAATAAAAATGAAGAAAAATCAACGGAAAAGAAAAATCGAGAAAAACGAACCAAAGTGGGGTGTCCCTCTTTTTCTTTTTCTGTTTCTTTTCTTCCCCGCATTGGCACATGATTGACACGTAAGGGGCTCGCCACGCTTGCGTCAGCAAGCGTACTTCGATTTTTCATTGCACGGCACTGCGATGTGGATTGCGGGGGGATTAGATTAGTTCTTGCCTTTCGTTAATTGGTCGTCGCTAGTTCGCGGAAATGCTGATTAGTACGCGTAATCGACGTGATTTGTTTCTACGGCATGATGTCGTTTTTCGTGCGACTGATGTGTCGATGCCAAAGGTAAAAGATTTCTTTAAATGCCTACCGGTGCAAGAATAATTATAAGAACAAGACTTCACTGTGAAGATTGAACTCTACGTGATCGAATGCGGGGAAAACGCTTTTGCATATGGTGTTATGAATATTAAAGATAGATGATTACAAGAACTTTCCATCTTGTCCCATATCTCGATGAGCAATTAGTAGGTACGAAATTTCTATTATTGTGTCATCTTAGATTTGCTAAATATGTATTGGTATTTATAGTTTAATTGCACAATGATGTATTGTCGATTGATGTATAATTTGAATTTGTAGGTTTACTTTTTTAGGAAGTATAAAAAATAAGACGAAAAAATTATCGATCGGTCCCTAAGGATTGGCCTGGAACCCGACCGAACCCATTGGGTCGGTCCGGTCCTTGGTCCCAGACTCAATAGGGTCGGTCATCGGTCCTAAAAATTGAGGACCGACACTGTACGGGTTGGTCCTAGGGTTAAGGGGTGGCCCGGACCAACCCGGACCATGCTCACCCCTAATTGGGAAGATGTAAAACTGTATTGTACTCGAATGAATTTTTTTCACACATTTGATTTCTGTTTTTACAGCTTCTATTTATGAGAAATTGTGCAATATTCCTAGGGCTCCTGATGTGGAAGGTATATACAAAAATTGGAGCAACTAAAGTTAGGGATGTAAACTAATCAAGAATAAATCATAATAAACCAACGAGTGATTGTTAGAAATCTGTTAAATATCATGTTCCAGTCAATGAGTGATTGCTAGAATCTGTTGAATATCCACTTCCAAATTTGGTATCCTTTGATATTCATAACATGTTCGTGAAATTTGTTTCGGATCATGTTCGAGGAAATGCTCAATTATCTCTAGTGTATCGACTCATGGTCTTTGTTTTTATGGTAAATTAGCAAACTTTAATAAAAGCATATGGCTATGAGACTCTAGTTGATACCAAATAAAGATGGTTGTTCAACTGATGTGGGGAGCATCAAGATTTAATTTCTACATGTTATTTGGTATGCTTAGGATCTCATTATATTATGTGATATTTCTTCATGTAGATTGATTCTCATAAGGTTTAATGGGTTAGATTTTCTTATTAGTTTATCTATTTCTTATTTTAAATTTCGAATTTCAGTAGAATTATATAAAATTATATGTAAAAATTATGTTATCTTATAATTGACATGGGATATATCCAGAGATAATTCTCATTCACTATTTGACAGATTTAGGATGACATCATGTGATGTAAGCTTTCTTTATGTAACATAACTTCATAATTAGATCAGATTAGATTGAAATCTTAGTAATCCGCCATGTGAACTGTGGAAAAGACCCTTAATTTAGATTCACCTTTTTCTCGCCATAAACGGTAACCCTAATTTCCTCTCCCGTTTTTATTATCCTTTCGGTACGAGATATGATGATTAATGCCCCCACCAAGTTTGGAGCTTTGGAAGTTCGATCCTAGTGTGTCTCTCAACGGAATAAAAAAAAGGACTCAATTGCTAATCTCGAGATCTTTTCGGCACTCTTTATGTCCATTCACCGTCCACTTAATTCGTCGATTTGTCCCTATCTCGGTGCCAAAACGAGAGGAATTTAGGTAAAACGAAAAAAAATCTCGACGTGGGCCCTAGCGTCTAAATTTGGGCCGACAGAAAATTCTTTGGGCTCAGTGAAAATGGGCTTTCAATTTGGGCTCTAAGATTAGGCCCAGTAACATCTTTTCGGGTCTCTGTTCCGTTCCGTTCCGCCCCTTTCCATGGCTATAAACCCTAAACCCCAAATCAACTCAGAGGGATCAACCGCAAGAAGAAGAAGAAGAAGGAAGAGAAGCGAGTCGATCGATCCGCCGACCAGACATGTTTCCCGGAATGTTCATGAGGAAGCCGGACAAGGCGGAGGCCTTGAAGCAGCTGAGGGCGCACGCGGCCATGTTCGGCGTCTGGGTCGCCGTGGTCCGGGTCGCGCCGTTCGTCCTCCATTACTTCTCCGACGAGAAGGAGGAGCTCAAGCTCGAGTTCTAGACGATCCTTCTCTCTCTGCATAGAATTTTAGGTAATCGATGCGTCGCCCTGTGGATCATCTGTTCTTTCCGAAGTGTTTTCGCGGATTCGTTTCTGTTTGGCGTTTGTTTTCGCCGGATTTCCAGTACATCCGTCTTTACATTAGTGAATTGAGATGATGGATCGAAGTGCAACCTAATCTTTCCTCTCATTTCTGGGTTCAATTTCTCTTGCATCATCGACGCGGGCCTTTGCATTTGAATGACCGACGATTAGATTTTACCTTGTTTTTCTAATGTCTCGGGGACTGTCGATTTGCTGCATACATTTGAGTTCATTGGAATAGTGCAGCTCCTGGTGTAGAACTTGTTTCGGCGATGCCAGTGAGGAATGGTAGAGCTCTCGCTCTTGACCTCCTTGCATCAGTTTGCATCTTCCTTTAGGACTGACTTGCCCAGGAAGTGCTTACTGCCTATGTTGAGACTCGATAATCGAGAGCAGACATGGAAGTTGCATCCTCAATTGCTACCCTTTCTGTCCTTTCTGTCCTCATGGCCAGATAACATAGTAGATTGGGAAGAATATCCGGTTTTGTTGCGGCGTATTTCATTCTCTGGTTGATCAATTTTCACCAATCTGAATGGGAAGATGCATTAATGAACCTATGGGAATCATCTCTGCCTATTTCATGCTCTAGTTGATCAATTTTCACACTTCCGAATGGGAAGAGTTAGTTAGGATTAATTGACCCTATGGGAATCATCTCTGCCTCGTGTTCTCTCCAATTGAATCGGGGGTTGTGTTTGCACATTAAATACTAGAGGCTTCATACCCGAGTGGTCCAAAATTTCCCTATAGATCAGGATCCTAGGTTTGTGAAATTGTGTTTCAGCTATTGGCAGCTACATTATGCTTTTCTGTTAAATGTAGGAGCACATTTTTAGTACTCGTTTGTTTATCAGATGCCCTTTTCTGGTGATCCAATGGATTATCACTCAAATGGGGGTTGTTGGGTGAGGAAAGCAAGAGTCGTTTTGGGTTTTGGTAGCCAAGTTGCTGCAAGTCTTGTTTTGATGATGTTTTGGTCTATTGTCTTTTGAGTATGTGGAAGTTGAAATTGTTTATTGAAAATGAGAAAGAAAAGGCCCAGAGTTGTGGTTGAGCGTTATGGCTAATGAATTAAGTGTGCTCTTTGGATGTGCTTTTCATCCTAAAACAGACTGAATAAGTGAACTGAATCCATGACAGGACGGGCTACCTTTATGAGTTGTTTCTCGAGGTTTTAAATGACAACAGGAACTCTTCGATCCTTAGAATTCCATCCTTAAAGAAATGAGAGAAGCTGGTTTTAACTTGGCTTGTTTGGTCCGTAGTTCTTTCATATTCTACCCCTTCCTTTCACCTTTTTTCTACTTACTATTATCGTCCTCCGGAATCTGATGTTCCCTCACCACATAATGATTGGTATCTTTGGAAACTTTGAGAAAAAAATTCATCATCATGGCTTTCGATGGAGATTTTTGTAAAATCTTTGAAGAGATGGGTGAAAGCGAACTGACTTATGATATAGTCGGCCACATGAAGTTTAGAACATGGTAGCTGAACACCCTCACAATTTGGCACAAGGCTAATCAGGTTGAAGTACATGTCCAGTCCAGGCTCACGCTATCTGTGTATGCCTCCGTTGATCAATCAATCGTTCATCTGCAGAGTCTGTTGCTTTAATTCAAACCCTTCGTCTTGAAAATCATCGCCTGTATCTGTCCAAGTGCCAAGTGCGTCATCTCGGCATCCTAAGGTTGCTGGCTGTTGCTTTCTCTGCTCGATCGAGTGTACGATGCTGACATATATTCTGGTTTATCTTTTGGTCTCCGTTGCTGTTGGTTTTGAGCTTTTCCATCGCCATAGCAACCAAGGAACTCAGCTCATGTCAAGGGCTCACATACAAAATCCCTTTGAATACGCAGTGAGACTTAAAGGTTTTCTCGTATCAGTTCAATTTGCCGGAGGATACATGTGGAGGATGCTTGGTGATCAAGACTGACGGCGATTCCCATGATTTTCCTTGGAGGGAGAGGCATTACGGGCCTCCAAAAAAGTGCACGTGCCTTTTTTTTTTTTTTTTTTTTTTTAAGACTAAATCGAAAAACTGGGAGCCGCCATTGAGTCCTGCCGACAGAGTGTTAGGTGAGATGTCCTTATACGTGGGTGTAATGTAAAATTTGAGCTACTGTTGTTTCTTTCCTTTCCCTTTTTCCCTTTATGATCGATCATACATGAGCTCTTAATAAATTTTTCCAGGCCGCCGCTCCCCCACCCAAGGAAAAATTAATTTATTCCACTTATACCAATTCGTCATAAATCTTTTAATTCAATTAATTTAATTCTGACACGTTAACAATTTGTTAATGTGATCCATCGGATCAAATTTAGCTTGGAATTGAGGGTAGGAATGTGATGATCTTACATGAGATGATCAATATTACCATGACTTTTTAAAAAAATTGAATTATTTGCTTACTTTATTTATTTTCTTCTTATTGTTAAGGGCAAGGGGTTGTCAGCCACGACTAAATTCTAACAAGGGTTACAACCCTCGCACAATGACTAGTGAGGACTCGTTGCCTTTACACACAATTGGCAAGGGCTTGTGGTGGGGCCCTCACCTAGTGGCTAGCAAAGGTCATGAGTCTTCATCTAGGGCTAGCAAGGGTGGCGATTGTCGCTGGCGAATGACGAGGGCTTGCAGTCCCTCATCCAGTAGTTGCCAGGGGTCATTGGGCCTCACTTAATGGCTGACGATCCCTACCAGCCCTTAACAATAAAAAAAGAAAAGAAAAAATTAATTAAAATTAAAAAAAATTAAAAAATTTCAACTTCAACATTGATTGTATTACATAGAATAGTTAGCATTCACATCATAAATTTTTAACTTAATTTAGCCGGATTGATTACATTGATAAATTATAAAAAGTTTAGGATTAAATTTGTCATTAAAAATTTAAAAGTGAATTAACATAATTGATTGAAGATCTTTGGGTAATTTTTCCCCACCTAGGCACCCCATCTCCAATCTTGAACTCGACACAAAATCAAGGTTGGGTGATCCGACCCTGACCAGATGTGGTCTTGGAGGCGGCATCGGGGTCGGGGATAAATGTGTTTTTTTTTTTAATCTTTTTCAAGCTTTGAGGGTATGGAAACTGATGACGAACGGTTTTCAACAAGTAAGAATGAATTTTAAGATCCTTTTGCGATCTTCCCATCACATGAACAATAAAAACGGTGGTTGCATCTTTTTGGAGATGCTCTGAGATGCTCCCCCACTACCTCGGGAGCACCTCACTGCCCGGCACGTGCCGATTCCTTATCCCTCCCTTGAAAAGCAGTCCATTTCCTTAATTCGTCGATTCTGGGGATCGATTCCATTTGGTAAATAACGATGGATTACAAATTTTTTTAGTGCTGTGTTCAAACCACCATCGAATCGGAGTGAAGCGTCTCGCTTTATTTCTAAACCATTAGTAATGGCGAAAGTGCTGGCGGGAGGGGAAGCATCTTATCTTTTGAGACTAGCTCTGTGGTCCACGCTCTCCCGCTTTTTGGCCCCACCTTTGATGCATGTCTTCTTCAATAATATCTATCGAAAAGGAAAAGGAAAATCAACCTTGTTCTTGTTCTCCTTTTATCACATGTAGAATTTCATTGTGAACAGTCGATCTTCCTTGCATGCTCGATTGCATTGATTTGATAATGATCGATCAATTTTTATGTCGATAATGCAGAATGATTCGTACTCTCACTTGTCAACTTGAATATGGAATTCTAACACGCTGACCTTTTTTTTTCCTTATAACTTGGAATTGTGTTATCACTCACGAATTTTCTAGTCACGAATCCACTTATTTCGCAAAAAAATTTGTTGTTTTTAATTCGGATTATTGAGTGTAATGAGTCAACGGAAAATCTTTTCACGGTTATCAGAAAATCAATATTGACGTTTAAGAAAATAAATCCCTCTTTCAAATATCATATTTCATAACACAATGGCTTTGACAATTGAACCCAATACCTCAATACTTAGACCACGTTTGGGATCTTGCTTTCATTCCATGCAAATGCACCTAGATCCCTGATGGCCGGGTCAGGGGATTATCACTATGCCCTAGCTTGGACCACAATGCCCGAACTCGGGACTTCATTTAAGATTTTTCCTTTAGATACACATATCATAATTTTTATACAATCAACATCGGAAAATAACTACTCTCTCTCGTGAAAAATACAGTCAAATATAAAAGACAAATAAAATCAATTTTCTAAGATAATTTTATGAAAAATGTTTTTCCAGTAAAATTTTGATCTTCCCTGAAAAATGGGGATGAGTAGATGCCAATGAAAGTGACCAAGGCAGCGACGGCTTATTTGGTGGATAGCGAAAGGTAGGATGGCCAGCCACATTGATTGACCCCTCGACACATCAGCGATCGGCGAAACATGTCATGAGACCAACCAATGCAAAAGCCGCAAGGTGCGGCGACACGTGTCGTGAAGCCGAAACTTCGGCGTGGATTTATTGCGTCATCCATCGGTCCTCCAAATGTACCTATCTACTACGCATTGAAGCCCCGCTGTCATGCACACCTGGTGCAGGTGCAGGTGCAGGTGCAGGTGCAGGCGCGGTTGACCCCGATCCGGCGAGGGCGTTTCCATGCTTCGGTTAATCACGCTCGACATAGTCTCTCGGCCCTTAATCAAGCGCGTTAATCTCGGATGACCAAAGCTTAAGCTAAAATCAGACAGCGGAATCTTTTATTTTAAGGGGGATATTTCAGCACAAGAAATACTAAAAGAGGGTCGTGTCGGAAAGGGAATGTCTTCGGTAAAACATCCCCACGTTTTCTCCGCAGCCGTAGAACAGATCAAATGTTCAAGTCGGCCACAACAGCAACAATCTCTCTCTCTAGAAGGGGGAGAGAGAGAGAGAGAGAGAGAATAAAAATGGTTTCTTTTTTCTTTTCGTGGGGCACCAAGGACGTGCCACCAAGAAATGAGAGAGTCCCAAATGTCAATTCCCACATAATTAAAACCAATTGAATCCGCAAACCACTGTAGATCCCTTCCACGGGTCCCAACCCCCTCCTCAAAATTTGCCCCCCCAAGAAACTGCAATCGCAGAGAGAGAGAGAGAGAGAGAGAGAGAGAGTTTTTGTCAGAGGCTGACAGTTCCCTCTCCACAGGGCTCCGGTTTCTTGCCATTCCTTTCATGGCCGTATAGGATTCTTGGGAGGAAGAGAGCGCACCCTTATGCTTGTTTTGGCCATCTGTCAGCAGTTGGGTTGGTGGGTCTGTCTTCTTTATCATATAATTTGATCGAGGAGGAGTTGAATTCTGTGATGGCTTGCGGGTGGTTACGATGAATGGCCATCGTCGTGCTGATGATGAGGCAGGAGGCGAGAGAAGTCGTTCCGCAATAGCGAGGGGGTTGCGAATCTATGCGAGAAGGAGGAGGGGATGGATGAAGTGCCTGGCTCGGTGGGGACGAGCGCGAGTTTCGCTCTGAGATTGGGCCAGACCATCTTCTCTTCTGCTTCTCTCCTCTTCATGTCCCTTGGCGTTCAGTTCTACAGCTACACCGCTTTCTGGTAGGTGGTTCCTCTCTCTCTCTCTCTCTCTCCGTTCTCCCATGATCTCAATCAAACTTTTGCTGCTGAATTCTCTTCGGGATCCAACCAGTCGGTCCGTTGTATCCATCACGTGCATCTTTACGTGATAAACTTGGTGTTACCATTTCTGTCGGATCCAACCAGTCGGTCTGTTGTATCCATCATGTGCATCTTTACGTGAGAAACTTGGTATTACCATTTCTGTCTCCTTGTCTGTCTTGAGGTTACCCCAAAAAAGGGAAAAAGAAAAAAGACTAGGGAGAAGATCAGCCTTCTTGTCGGGTGACCAAATCTGTTTCTGGGATTGTAGCGTTTCTCTTCTTGCGTTCTCTCCTAATTTTGATCTGGCGATCCATTAGAAACCAGATTTCGGAAGGGTTGTAAAGCTCTCTGTCTCTGAGCTGAGAGATTGTGCATCGCTCTTTCGCGATGAGAAATATGATTAGCAACTAGTCGTGTCAAGTTCAAAGGGTTATTTCAAGAGCTCATTCGGCAGCGTCAAAGAGGATCATACAAATTTATGCTTCACTACCATCTGGCAAAGACCGAACGAAAAGATGTAGCCCAGCGGTCTGACTCAATATGGCTTTTGACTTGTACCGCTGCTTGGAGTTTGGCATCTGCAGACCAACGCTGTGTGTCTATGCCGTGTGCGCCTTTGACTAATAGATGATTTTCTCCGATGTTTCTTTTTTGACGGTTCTTCCGGTACGTTTGCTCCATGGGTGACGCATCAACTTTTGTCACATTGGACTTTTCTTTGCTTGCCGTGTCTTTCTTTAGCTAGTTGGTCACGCCCAGTTGGTTAAGTCCACGGATTATCCCCCGCAATATTTAAAGCCAGAAAGGTAGTTAAGACACAACATCAAGAAAAGAGTTCTCCGACAAGTTTCCTCCTTTGACAATATTAACAACTTTCTGCGTGTTGGTTACATGGCTAATCACCTGGCTAATCCGGACCAGGTTCGAGAGGGGAAGGTAAAAGTGGAAGACAAATTGCTGACATTGATGCAATCTTGCCAGAAACATAATGATTAGCTGAAATTGTTGGTCATGTCAATTTAATGATTTAATGAGCCTGAATTGATATTATGTGGTAATATTTGCATCCATCTGACTACTTTTGAACTCTCTGCAATTAGCTGAAATCGTCGTTACTGATGCAGCTACTTGGTCACAATCATGGGTTTAAACATACCGTGGAGTTTTACCTTGGCATTGGTGGATGGATACTCCGTCCTGTTTAAGTGCCCGCTCCGACAACCTGGAGTTCTCCTCATCATCGTAATTGGAGACTTGGTGTGCACTGCATACTCTCTGCATAATTAGACAGTCAAAATGTTGGGTTAATAAACATGAAGCTCTTTGTTACAGGTGCTGTCTACTCTCACACTAGCGGCAGCTAGCTCAACAGCTAGCGTCGTGGATCTGCTGGTGCATGCCAACGGGCCTTACATCCCTCCAAAGTTCTGCAGTAGATATCAAATATCGGCGGCCATGGCTTTCTTGTCGTGGTTTTTGTCCCTCGCTTCGTCGCTGTTCAACCTCTGGTTGCTTCCAGCTTTGTGAATTCTCTGGCTCTCAAGATTTTGCAGTGTTCAGTGGAAATGTTCCGTGACAATCTCACAACTGAACGGTGTTTAGCATTCACGTTTACAGAAAAAAAGATCTCTGGCTATACTGTAATGGAAATTATAGCATTGAGCGTGCAATTGTAGATCAGAAAGTTACACTCGGAGCATAATACTCTCCAGATCATTGTGCAAAATATACATAATTCTTCCTAGTTTTATCATCAGGAATCGCAAATGCAATTCTTTCATTGTCTACAAAGGTTATAATGTAGAGTGTCTATAAAAACTGACCACCTTGGATCTTTGTGCTGGCTTTCTTGTACCTCGCCATGAGGATTAAGATTCCTTCTTCTGAAATGTGTAGCTTTGCCAAGCTCTGAGCCCTCGTATATCGGAATCTCTGGGAGATTAGTCTTGCATATTTCAAGCTGTTCAATTATTTCAGTATGGTCTCTCACTTCCGCAAACAACGTAACACCTGAGAACAGTTGTTTCCATCTTTGCAGTCCTATGTACTCAACAACCCATATCTCTCCTTCCTTTAAACTCAACACTCATATAAGTATTTTGGTGGCCACAGTCGTCTCTGGAGAGAGCATTACAATGAGAGATGACCATCAACCTCAATTTGTTGCACTTTACAGAGTTCACATCTACAAACAATCTTCTCATTGTCTAAAGATCGCCAACCAATAATAAAATGTGGATCCATCAAAAGAAATGCTTCCCTTGTTTTACAAAACGGACCCGTGGGAACACAGTACTGCGGTCACCTTTTAACGTACTTGCACACAAGTTCATATCAACCTGAGCCAAGTACTTTCTTACCTTGACTTGCCCCAAAACCAAACCAATCCTTCCAATGTGTATTCTTCTCCTAGGACCAAAAAACCTAGCCAAAACCATGGTAACGTCAACTCCTCCACTCCACTCAGCTCCCCAGCGATATCAACTTTCCTTCTGAAGCCAATTCCAAACAAAAGAGAACGTAGAGCACATAAACCATTGTTTAAGATTGCTATGCCACAAGTTGTCACAAAACAGTTAGCAGAGGCTCTGGCGATGATTCCACTACTTATGAAAGCATGAAATCTTGCATTAGCAGATGCGGATCCCAGAATCAGAACTTCTCCAGAAAGTGGCTCAACCAACTAATACCCTCTAATCCACTTTCTGCTGCATGTCCAGCATTTCTTTTCTCAGCTTCTCCACCATTTCCCTGTTCCCTTTCTTCTTGTAACCATCTATAAAAGCAGTGTAAATCTCCAAATTCGTTTCAAAACCTTTACCTACCATCTCTGCCTGGAGCCTCAAAGCTTCTTCCATCTTCCCCTCCAAGCACAGCCTAATTATCAAAACCTCATAACTCTTCCCTTTTGGCAAAAAACAAGAATTATCTCCTGCACCTCTCAAAATATCCAGAGCTTCAAAAACCCTACTCTGACCACACAGCGCTACGGTCATTGCATGTATTGTTGATGGCTCTGGCCCGAACTTTTTTCTGCACATGTCCTTATAAACCAGCAAAGCCGAATTGACATCTCCTACATTACAGTACCCCTTTATAAGGTGCTCATAAGTGACGCCAGTACTCTCCAATCCATTCAATTCCATTTCTCTCGCCAATTCCTCAGCCCTCTCGATCTGTCCACTCTCGGAAAACCCGGCAATGATGGTATTGTAGGCCAAAACATCAGCCTCGATCCCCTTAACTCTCATCTCATCCCAAATTTTCTCGGCTTCTACAACCTTTCCATCCTCGCAATACACGGCCATCAACACACTATAGCTGTGCACATTCGGCGTGCAACTCGACCTCACCATTTCGTCCCAAATCTCCTCAACTCTCTCCGCAGCGCCGTCCCGATAGAAGCAGGTCATCAATGTATTAAAAGTATGCACATTCGGGCTGATTCTGACAGCCCCTTTCGGATTCCCCACATTTCCACCATTAAGCACCCCGAAAACCTCCTTATAAATCTCATAACCCGCCAATGCACCTCTACACCTAGAAACCGAGCAAATTAACGAATTCAAGGTAGCGACTTTAGGGCTCAGACCACGCGACCTCAACAGCCTCGCGATTTCCAGAGCCGCGTCGACCTTCTTCGCTTCCAAGCAGCACTCGATCAACAAATCGAACACGAAGGGCGCGGAATCGCACTCCCGGTACGTCCGGACAAGCACCTCGAAAACCCCGACGGGCTTCGTGTCGGGGGAGATCCTGAGGGCTTCTCTGATCAAGCCCTGAGCGTGGCGCTTGAGGCGGGCCCTGGAGAGGACGTGGATGGTCGTGGCGTAGGAGCGCAGGTCGTGGTCGCAGAGGGCGCGCCGCCGCGTGAAGAGGAAGAAGCGGAGGGCGAGGTGGGCGTTGTTCCGGAGGCGGAGGGCGATTTGGGAGAACGCCGCCGGGGGGAGCCCGTCGGGGCACATGGAGCGGAGGTGGCTCCATCGCGACTTGGAGCGGTGGTGGGTCAGGAGCGAGACCACGTCGGAGACGAGCACTTCGCCGGAGCTCGCGGCGGCGGCGGCGGCGGAGGAGGAGAACGGAGAGCAGGGACGGCGGCGGAGGTCGAGGAGCGCAAACCGAGCGGCGATCGCCATTGCCATGAGAGGGACCATTCCGCGCAAGCGAAGGCGGGGGAGGGAAGACACCCGACCCGATTTTTTTTGGGTTCGGGTCGGTTCGATTGACGGGAAAAAAAAGATTTTTGGGCTTTAGAGCTTAATTGTGGCCCAGTACCCGTACCCGAGTCCCTGCGCTTCTTGAGTGCTAGTATCCCGCGTTTGATTTGAGTGGATTTGGGCACAAGTGCGAGGGTCTTGGGCCTCGAGTTCTATGGACCTGGGCTCGAGAGCAAGGAATCTAGACATGGGGATTAGGGTCTCAAGCTCGAGTATGGGCATTAGTCTCGAGCCCGACCTCGGCCTCTATGGACTTAGGCCCTGATGTTGAGGACCTTGGCTTGGTGGTCGGGGATTCGAGCATAGGCTTTGTGGAACTAGGCTCGAGTATCGGGGATCCTGGCATGAGCATTGGGGCATCAAGCTCAGCCTCTATGGATCAAGTCTGGGTGTGAGGGAGCGAGCATGGGCACTAGGTATCATGCCTCGCTTTTGTGGACTCAGGATCGGTGCCTGTGTTCATATACCTAGGATTACATGCTCATGGTGCTTGGTACCTAAGTGGGGATCCATTGAGTCCACGACTTAGAATCCCCTTGCTTTTGGCCAGTTTTCAACTATCCATCAGCAAGTTACTAACGCTTGAATTATATATGTCTACTTAGAAAAATTAAATTAGATTTTCCTCTTGAAATAATTGAGACTACTTTTTGGTTCTTTTCAAAGTTTACATTTTTTTTTTGTCGGTTTAGATTTAAATTGAATATCGAAAAATGTTGTCAATTTTAATGAAAAATAACTTTATGAAAAACATTTTAAAAAAATGTAACATTTTTTGTGAAATGATCGGAGTCTATGCTAAAAACATTAAAAAAATTCGTTTGCTCGTATCCATCTTAATTTCTACGCCAACAATTCTTTTTTTGCCCCTCTCTTCTAAGGGTGAGTATGGTCTAAGTTGGGCCGGTCTGTCCCCTAACCCTAGGACCAACCCATACAGTACTGGTCCTCAATTTTTGGGACCGAGAACTGATCCTATTGAGCTTGGGACCGAGGACCGGACCGACCCAATGGATTCGGTCCGATTCCAAGATCAATTCAGGACCAATCGATAATTTTTTATTTCATTTTTTGTACTTCTTAAAAAAGTGATTGAGGACCGAACTGACCCATTGGGTTTAGTCCAGTTTCAGGGTCAATCCAAGACCAACCAATAATTTTTTATTTCATTTTTTGTACTCCTTAAAAAAATGATTAAGGACCGAACTGACCTAATGAGTTCGATTCGGTTTCAGAGTCAATCCAAGACCAATCAATAATTTTTTATTTCATTTTTTATAATCCTTAAAAGGGCAACCGAAGACCATATCGACTCAATGGGTTCGATAATGAGCGAGATTAGTTAAAAAAGGCAAGCGGTGAGGATCAAGTGGGGTGAGCATTGAAAATAATGAGCATCAAATGTCGAACGGGAAGTAACAAGCCAAGCAAGCATTGAGCGGCAAGTGGCATGAGTGACCTAAAGCGAGTGAGGCGAGTGTCAAGTGGTGAGTGGAGAAATTGTTTCTTTCAATTTTGGTAAATTGAAGACTAAGAGGACAAATAAGACAAAAGGAAAACGAATACTAGAGGATAATGCCATAAGGAGCTGTTTATACCTTTTTGGACGCCGTAAGAACTCCTCACAAAAACATTTTTCTAATTGGTAAATTATAACTATCGACACCGTAAAATATATTAAAATCTAAATTATTAAAGAAAAATATAAAATTACTTAAACTTTTCACTAAAGAGCTGTTTAATATTATTGACGCCGTTTATTTTAAGGTTTTCTCTATATAAAAACTTATAAGTAATATATTAGATATATATATATATAGTCAGGATTGGTCCGGGTTGAACCGACCTAGAATTTTCAGGATCGAGGTCCAACCCGCACAGTGCTGGTCCAGGAATTCTAGGACCAAGGACCAACCTAATCTCCTTAGAAATCGGACCAGGATTGGTAGGGTTAGGCTGATCCAAAGTCGTTCCGGGTTGACTCTAGACCAATGCTCACCCCTACTCTCTTCTATAGTGTTAGTAGAAGAACACATACTTTTTTTTTTTTTTTGTGACCCAGTAACCTCGTACAACCGGCAGCCGGCAAGTAAACCTTGGGGGACACGTAAGTGAAAGGACCCACTACCCCGGCGTCTCACTTAAGACCCCAAGCGACCGTGAGAGGATTTGAACTCCTCCCTTTTGTGAGGGGGAGATAGCTCAAACCATCGCGGCCACCAAGGCGGTGGTGAAGAACACATACTTTGTATGTGGAAAGATATAAATTTCGGTCGATTTAGGATAATTGTTACAAATTTAAAAATTGAGGAAAATTGTCAATGTAAATTGTCATAAAATTTTGGTATTGAAATAAGAAACAATGAACTCGAATTTTTTACGACTTACCATGAAAAAACTAAGTATGATCAGATGCAATAGGAAGTATCTAACTTATCATTGTTAAGAAATAATACACATATTCCAAAATTTCTAGAAAAAAAAACAAATATGTTTCACATAACGACGAATACAGGCTTTTCATGAAATTGCGGTAGAATTAGTTGGAGGTGCAAGGCATTTTTTGAGTTTGCTTTAGTGTAGAGAGAGACAGAGAGATTAAAGCAGCATACATTAGTACGAATCACATTAAAAGAAATTCTTTCACCCCAATGGACGCAAAGTTCCCAAGGACCTAAGCTCTAAAGATAAAGGCAGGGTTGATTTAGCCACTTTTTCGTCTCGTTCCCTATCAAAACCAAGCCATATATGTTGAATTCCCGAGTGCATGCACATCATAACTCTGCATTAAAAGTGCAAAAGATGGATTTGAAGAACTGATCTCACAGCACTAACATTCCACTCTACAGCAAACACAACTATGAATAAAAAAAATAATGGAAAATGGTATAAACGATCTCTGAAATTTGGTCCAGTATGTAATGTTATATTTGAACTTTAGTTTAATATTCAATGTGATCTATGAACTTTTAAACATTTTCAATGGTTTAGAGATTACACTGAACAAATTATAAGTTTAGAGACAATATTGTACATTGGGTCAAAGTTTATGAATAACATTATATAAATTAAAAATTTAGGGATGTCATAATATATTAGATTAAAGTTCATGAAATCTTGATGTTATTACAGTAAAAAAGAGAAGCAAAATACTATTCATTGCACAATCTCTTTCCCACTTTTGCAAGTACAATACAATAATTCCAAGATAAAAGGAAAGTGGAGAACTAGGAGTGATGTTCACTTCAGCCAAGCAGGAACATTTCAGACGTTTCATGTGGCTTCCCAAAGAGCCAAAAAAGAGAAAAAAGAGAGATAAGTACAAAGCATTGTTGTTGACTGAATGCTATTGATGCCTCTCCGTATATTTTAAACCATTGAACAGTCACCCCTTTTCTTTTCTAGTGACAACCATTGAACGCTAGCTAGTGAACAAAAAAAGACGAGACAAAAAAAATGAAATGCAAGAACAGCATCATGAATTATTGATGAAAATGCGCATGGCATACGATGCTTCCTAAGGATAATAAGCCATGCTTGTCAAGCAACTATATTAACCTTAGTGTTCAACCAAGTTAGGGACTTTGTTGCAAGGATTGAACAGGAATCGATTCGTATATGTGATTCAATGCCAAGTTGGTACCGTAAGACGCTGCATCAATTGGAAAAAACCAGATCAAATGGGGAGATTCGCACACCATGGGTCATAAGAAAGATACGTGGGGATAACACACTCATGAAAATGCCCTAAAATGCTAGTAATAAAACTTTATATTATATAGGGTGGATATAATATGGAGCCCACGAAATTAGATGGGTGATGGGGTTGGAAATTGGAATATGTTCCGTCCTATGGATTGAGATTGAGATTGAGATTGAGTGGTTGCTAGTTGAAGCAATTTGGATTTCTTTCTTTTCCTTGTCAAACCATTTTAGAATTTGATTGCATCAACAGAAGTTAAAGCATATGACAAAAAGCAAACATGTACGCTTAAGGTACGGTCCAAGAGAATACGTTAATTACATTCTAAGCCTTGGGAAATAGAAAAAGAAGGTGATTTCTGTGCATACGTCACCGATGGTGACTACAAAATTTTAATCAATTAAACCATGCTCAACGGGCAATTTTTTTTTTTAATAAAAAAAAAGGTCACCATGCTCGCTATGTAAATATCGATGATCTTTTTCCACTATATTGTAGAAAGAAAAATAAAAGAAGATAAATGTGCACTCAAAGTAAAGTCTCTGATTTTCTTTTTCCATAGAGGAATTCCAAAAAGTAATTTTATATGACGTACGGATATATGACGACATGATATATTAAGCATATGTATGGATAGGTTATTTTAATTCTAAGAGGACATTATTACAATAGAAGGGAGGGATATTTTATCTATAAATACGTGAACTGAGGACTATTCGCCGTCGCGTTTAAGTTATGTTTTTCTTGGATCAAGTAATTATAATCTTGAAAGGCAAAAATATTCTCTGACCATTAAGGCAATCACATATTCTTAACTTATCGATAAGATGCCACATACCTTAGTCACTCGAGCCATATTAAACAACGATTGATTGCCGGATACAGCGCACAGCAACATTATTGTCTTATTATTCTGTTCAAGATCAGCGAATATTAAACCAAGAATATTACCATGCTGAACTCTCATTCGCTTGAAAAAGCTCCTTGATTTAAGCATTGATCCCTGAGAAAAATGCCCGAACGACGAGCACTGTATTCTAAAGTTCAATATGCTCCGGCGAATAAACGTACTCAATTATTCTAAACTTTTTTTGTATGTTCCTGTGTGCCATAACTTTACGGCTTTAAAAAATTGATTTTTTCCATTAATCATGGATTTCGAAGAAATAATGCTATCTTATCATATCTAGGCTAAAGTATTGCTAGAGATCCGCTAGCACGACCGCTACAACATGTTGTCTCATTTTGGAAACATCTCGATATGTTTTTGCATCTGTACATGCATCAGGAGCTGATTGATATGCAAAGTGAAAGTTCCAATTCTTCATGTGGGGCACGACCAAAAAAATTTATGCCTTGTGTCCGCACTTTCCCTTCTTGACGCAACTTATTCTCTTGTGTACACTCAATTTACAACCATCACCACCATCCCCGAAAGCATAATTCCCTCCCTTCCTTCAACAGCAAGCCAGGATAAAGAGAGATCAACCTGGTTAAAATCCCTAATCAGCCCTGGTCTTTCCACGACCGGCTAACGAGGAAATTCTCATCTCAAAGCAACCGCTATAAGTAACCATTTCCAGGGTTCTTTCCGCATTGCTAGAATCCAAATCTCTCTACCATGAAGTACAATGAGATCTCCCACTTCAGCCACCCCCAACACATCCTGAAGTTCGAGTACACCGAGTTCCCGTTCAAATGCGACGGATGCAAGGAGATCGGCATCGGGTCACGCTACAGCTGCGCCGCGTGCAACTTTGATCTCCATTCCCACTGCGCCATCCCGTCCGCGACGATATCTCACCCTTTTACCCCAAGTGCTCCTTCCAGTTCATGTCGAGGCCTCCGACGGAGGATGGGCCCCGCTACTGCAATGCATGCGAGAAGGACGTGACGGGCTTCGTCTACCACTGCCGGGCCTGCGGGTTCGACCTCCACCCGTGCTGTGCAAAGCTGCCGATGGTGCTGGACGACGGCGAGGTGAAGCTCTACTTGTATAGGAAGGTGAGTGCGTCTTGCCATAAGTGTGGGAAGAAAGGGAGGAGCTGGTGCTATAGGTCCAGCTGCAAGAGGTACAATTTGCATGTGGCTTGTGTGAGGGAGATGCTGGTGGAGAGTTGGCATGATATATATGTTGGGCTTGGGAAAGGCGGTGGCAGCAGCGGTGGCAGCGGCGGCGGCGGCGCTAGGAGAGGGCTTCCGACTAGAATCCCCAGCTTGAAGGACACGCTTCAGACACCACATAACAGGGGCAAGAGCAAGAAGAAGAAGTGTTGTGAGATGGCCGGTTTGGCTCTTCAATTCGTGATATCCGCGGTGCTAGGTGACCCGACAACCCTCATCGCCGGCGTTATCGGCTCACTTATGTCTCGAGCATGACCGGCGATGTGTTGATCAGGGGTGGATGCTGAATTTACTTTTTAAGGATATAAAGAACATGCATGCGAAACGATTTGGACGTGTTTAGATGGTGCGTGCATGCATGCCTGCCTGCTAATATGGTCTTTATTTGGTTATGATCAAGTGTCCGTACACTCCTCCGTTGTAAAAAGACCTGTTCACCGCTTTAGTTTTTCATTCATGTTCTCTCCCAAAAGGTCTTCTTTCAAGACATTCTCGAAATATTTAAATTGAAAAACTCCTGAAAGAAAAAAAGAGAGTGAACGAATCCGGTCCAACTTGAGTGAGGTGAGGTGGCCGAATAGCCCGAATCTAATAACTTTTTATCAAACCTCTTCGTAGCATGCTATGATTTATTAAAAATTATGGGGGACCTGCTCACATGTTTTTCCACCGTATAGCAAGATATTATTTTATTGTTTGGACAAAAAAATGAGAAATTTGTTGATCTTGAGGCCATTATTTCATTGGATAACCCTATGCATCTGAAATTCCTACGACGGCCTTTGTCCGAAAACAAGAAAAGAAAACGCCAATAACTGTCACGATACTTGCGGTTGATGGAAAGTTGATCTTTATATGTCTTTATCGTGGGAAGTGACATAAGAGATGGTTTGCATGGCGTGAAGATATTACATATCTTGATGTGCTGAAACGAATGGAAGAATCGTTCTTTGGATTTATTCCATATAGTTGGCGTGGCATGCGTACAAGCCAGAATTTGAAGGAACCTCATCATCAATTTGCATTTTTCATTTATTATATTATTCTTATATATAAGCTCCGTTTTTACCTATTTTGTTTGTTTTTCTAGTTCTTGTCCTTGATTAATAAAGAAAATAGATATTGTCTCTAGACTCTTTCTAATAGACCAAGCTAAATCAGATATGTCCAAAGTAGTCATGATATCCCCGTCGGTCCGCACTCGAAATTGTATAAACTCTTTCTGCGCTATGAATAGCTTAGTTTATATCAATCGTTGTTCAGAAGAAGAATGATAATGTACGATCTTCTTCTTCTTCTTTTCTTTTTTCTTTTTAATTTTTATCTTCGGGACTATGTAATGACAAATAAAGGCGAGAAATCCAATGTGGCTTCTAAGGAAAGGTACCCAAATATATCCACGTCAAGCAATTAATCAAACCAACGACAGTGGAGACGAACAAATTACATCGTTGTCCGACTGACGATGTCACAAAGGGCACGGCATTCCTCCTCTAACATTTCACATCCTCGCCGGATCAAACTAAGCAAAATCCTAGAAAAAACCATGGGGATCTGCAGCTCCAGCGAGTCGACGTCCGTGGCCACCGTGAAGCTCGTCCTCCACGATGGCCGGCTTCAGGAGTTCTCGTACCCGGTGAAGGCGTCGCACGTGCTTCAGAAGAACCCCACGTGCTTCATATGCGACTCGGACGACATGGACTTCGATGACGTCGTCGTGGCCGTCGATTCCGAGGAGGATCTCCTACCAGGGCAGCTCTACTTCGCGCTGCCGATGAGCTGGCTGGATAGCCCGCTCCGGCCAGCCGAGATGGCGGATTTGGCCGTGAAAGCGAACTGGGCTCTGAAGACGAGGAAAGATCAAGAGGAGCGGGCGTATGGTGCACGTGGATGCGGGTGTGATAGGACAAGAGTAGTCGAGCCGGTGGTGCTGGCAAGCCCAAAACATGCGAGAACGAGACGCCGCAATAGAATTTCTGGCGTTGGCCGCGCCGGCGACGGAAGATTGTTGCTGGAGAAAAGAGGGAGAAGCGGGAGTCGGGGCGGGAGTCGCGGCGGAAGTCGTGGACGCGGTTTCAAGGCAAAGCTAAATATCATTCTGGAGGAAGACTAGTAGTTTCGATTAGCACTTCTCATTTTTGGGTCAAAGTCCTGATTGCAGTATAGCTGTAACTTTTTGGTACATATGGCAACACCTGAGCCATATCTTTTTTAGGCCATGAAATGCAATACCTAAGGAATGCAACTTAACATGCACGCTAGCTGCTAGTCTTTTCTCATTTTCCTTGTAAATTAGCAAATCTATTATAACTGGCAAAGAGAAAAGAAAAGGCTCATCTAAGAGGGGACACCAGACGCAACTTTAGATCTTGCGTTGGTTGATTTTTGCTTTTATACGACATCCCACGTAGGTTACTTTACATTCTCAATTTTTGTCGAAAATGGACGGTAAAATGAGAGGACTTTCGTGAGTTTTGTGTCCAGAACAACTTCTTGAAAAACCCTTCCTCGTCCCCAAAAACAAAAAGAAGAAAAACCCTTCATTATTTCATGTTAATCCCGACATGATTTTCAATATAGTATAGTTCTTGGGATAGAGTCTGAAATCCGAGCTTGATCGAGGATGAACAGGAGAGAATGAGAAGGTTAAGCAGGAGAAGAAATGGAAAGTTAGCAGCAGACTATTTTGACATGTGAAGAGAAGGTACGAACCGCAATAATTAAGATAAGGAAAGGGTACACGAAGAGAGAGGACGAAGCATCGTCAAACCTTTTTTTTCCTTCATTTTTTTTTTTATATATATATAAATTAAAGCATTGTGGAACTTACTGGTTACTCCAAAGTAACATCTAACCCTCGGTTTTACATCATAATTATTAAGAGCTAGCAGCCAAAAAGAGGGAGAGAGAAAGAAAGGCAGCCTTCAACAAATGAGAGCCACGCGATGAAACCTTCAATTAGGTAGAACTGAGCACGACGCCTTCGGCTAGATGAGTAAAGTTCCACTTCTTCTTCACGCGATAAGACGTGGAGGAAGGTGACTGATATTGACACGGGTAATAGTTTCAAAGACTCTGTCAACTGTCACTGTTGCTTATTGACTCATAAATCAATTAATTTTCTTATTCATTAGTCAATATGGTATCGAATTATTGACGAATATTCTTTATTTTAAGTGACTTTAAGAAATATCAAAAAGTCATAAATTTATTATATTTATGTTAATTCGGTCATAATCCTTTCAATAATTATTCATGAATTTTTCATCAGCAAAATGTTATAAATATCAAGCGTCATTTATCAATAACTTAAACTTTCGAACAAGCAATTGCGTACTCGACTTGTTAGATCCAAAACTAAAAGGTTGTGTGTGTTTGCAGGTGGTGATCGTGGTTAGTTCTACCTTGTCATCGGGTTTGAAACTTATTCCGATGATTATATTAATGAATTGACTACTATTAGTGGTTTCTAGTTAGGTATTTTGGTTTGCCTTTGATTTTGAGAAAGCCTAGTGAGAGAGATTGTAAATCTTTAGTTGATGTAGTGATGTTTAAGATGAAGTTTTATCTTCGATAAGGAGGCACCTCATATATGCTAGGGGATTCCAAATGATTTGGTCTATTAATCACAACCTGAGAAGCTATTGGTGTCAAATTTTCACAATGCTCAAGAAAGTAATTGAGTTGATTAAGATCTAGTGTAATTTTTATTTTATTAATTTGTTGCATGGAATGACAAACCTAAATCAGCTAAAGGTACAAGAGTCGCTTGGGAAGATACTTATAAAATCGAAGGTATTGTCTGGATCTTTGGTGTCTGATTATTGGGTAACCTCATTAGATAACACATGACTTGCATCACCATGTTAGGGCCGCTCTGTCTGCTAGGTAACCCTCGTGGGTTGAGAGGACTACGTTTCTTATTTTTACGTGTCGGTGCCCGCATACCCAGCACCTCACAATTTATGTTTGTATATTTGTCTTCTTCAAGAAAATGGAATACTCTCTTGTTGTTTTACATCTTAAATCTCTCATGGTCTAGTCTACCTCAAAGTGAAGGTGGTTTGGGGCTTAGAAGACTTGGTCTTTGAATAAATCACTCAATGGATGAAGAGAGAAAGAATGGCTCACGTTTTAAGTAGGAATCACATTTTTTTCTTTCGCAATAGTTGGCAATTTCAATAAATATCCTTTCTAAATCCATGCTAGAAAATGAAAAGAAAAGAAAAAGAAAAGAAAGGAAAGATCACAGGCAAGGATTTGATGAGTGAGACCGTTTATACTTATTAATCTATAAGCGAAGCTTAACAAAGATTTGTTTAATTAATTAAGCTTTTTCCGTGATAATTGTGCTTTTAATGATTTTTTTTTTGTACATGTTTAATAATTTTGAGCATAGATAATGAAGGAATAATGAGATATTTTTGACAAGGGAGCAATTTACAGGTGAGGATCTTTGTCGGATTTCACACTACAACTGAAACTTCATCTCTAGCTCTCTCTCCCTCTCTCTCCTCTCTCCTCCGCTTTTGGCTCCATCCTATATATATATATAGGCTGTATTACACGTAGTTGGCGCCGATCATCGCGATACCAAGGCAATTCTCTCTCTACCTCGCGAAGGATAGTGGAGATGATGATGGCTGAAGTAGCTAGGAACGCGGTCGGCATCGTCGGTAAATCGCATCTTAACTCATCGATAGGTTTAGCAATAAAAGCAATAAATGAGCTCATTGTTACATGTTTACGCTACGGTGATTGTATCCATTATTTTTATTACTGTCATCTTGACTGTTCTGAAGAGATTGCGAAGAGCTTACTCGGATAGCTAGCTAAGATTGTTTTCAAAATAACCTGTCTTACATGGGTTGAGTAAGGGGCAAACGCCATTAATGCTTGATCCAAGAGATACGTGTAGAAATCAGAGTTTCGAGTCCCACTATTATTTTGGGCATGAAACAACCAGATTTTGAAACGAGTTATTTTGAATATTTGTGATAAAAATTCATGGGTTTCATTCCAATAATTTTTTCTTGGAGATAATTTATTTACTTTGTCTTTGCTTTTTCATTAAACAAGGAGCGTTATACCTTTTGGCATCAACCTCTCCCTATAGTAAACTTCGCTCATCCTCTTGTTATTATTTTTAACATGCAATACTATACATAGAGCCATCTCAATTCGTGAGTGTGGCATATCACGATTTTTTTTTTTTTTTTTTGCTTTTGGATCTTATATGTAAATGTGGTTGGCCTTACTAGATTTATTGATGTTGATGCCTGATATTGGCATGGGTGATAATTCCAATGCCTTTGTCACTGTTACTTATTTACTCATAAATCTATCAATTTTCTTGTTCATTAGTCAATATGGTATGGAATTATTGGCGAATATTCTTTATTTCAAGCGACTTTGAGGAAACATCGAAAAGTCATAAATTTATTGTATTTATGTCAATTAGGTCATAATCCTTTCAATAACTATTTAATAATTTTTCATCAAGAATGTTATAAATGTCGAGCGTTATTTCTCAATAACTTAAGCTTTAAAACAAACGGTTGCGTACTCAACTTGTTAGGACCAAAACTAAAAGGTTGTGTGTGTTTGCAGGTGGTGATTGTGGTTATTTCCACCTTGTCATCGGGTTTGAAACTTATTCCGATGCTTATGAATGAATTGACTACTATGAGTGGTTTCCAGTTAGGTATCTTGGCTTGCCTTTGATTTCTGAAAAGCATAATTAAGGAGATTGTAAACCTTTAGTTGATGCGGTGATGTCTAAGATGAAGTTTTTTCTTAGACAAAGAAGATTTGGTCTATTAATCATAGCGTGATCAACTACTGAGGCCAAATTTGCATATTGCCCAAGAAAGTAATCGAGTTGATTGAGATCAAGTGTAATTTTTATTTTATTTTATTAATTTGTTGTGTGGAATGATAAATCTAAATCAGCTAAAGATGCAAGAGTTGCATGGGAAGATACTTATAAAATTGAAAGCATTGCTTGGATCTTTGGTGTTTGGTTACTAGTAACCTCATCAGATAGCACATGATTCACATCATCATGTTGGGGCCACCCTGCCTGTTAGGTAACTGTCATGTGCCGATAAGACTAAGTTTCTTATTTTTATGTGCAGGTGCTTGCACTCCCAACACCACCCAGTTTCCTTCTATATATTTGTCTTCTTTAGGAAGAGGGAATACTCTCTTGGTATTTTGCATCCCGGAAGTCTCGAGGTCTAGTCTACCTCAAAGTGAAGGTGGTTTAAGGCTTAGAAGACTTTGTTCTTGGATAAATTACTCAATGGATAAAGAGAGAAAGAAGGGCTCATGTTTTAAGTAGGAATCACATTTTTTCTTTCGTAATAGTTGGCAATTTCAATAAATACCCTTCTAAATCCATGCTAGAAAATGAAAAAAAAAAAAGAAAAAAAAGAAAGATCATGGGCAAGGATTTGATGAGTGAGACCATGTACACTTAGGGTGCGTTTGGTAACGTTTACATTTAAAAATTGTTTTAAACGAGAAATAAAAAAAAGTGTTTACCGCCTTCAGGAACAATTTTGAACAAAAACGCGTTTGGTAAATGTTTCCCGAAATATAATAAGAATAGAAACACGTTTGGTAGGTTTGTATAATTTTTTATTTCTTTTAATTTTTTAATATTTTAATTTTAATTTTTATTTTCTTTCTTATTTTTCCTTTTTCTTTTTTTCTTTTTCCTTTTTCCTTTTTTTCTACTTTTGGCAGGTCGCCGGCTCGGCCATGGCCGGCCCGACCGACGAGGGCCGGCGGCCTCGTCCCGACCACGGCGAGCTCGGCGTCGCCGGCCCCAGCCCGATGCTCGGCGTCGCCGTGCCGCCTCAGCGTGTCGCCGGATCTGGCGAGATCGAGCTCGCCCGGCCCAGGGGCGTGAGGTCGGCCTCGCCGCGCGGCCGACGACCTGACCCGAGCCACACCGTCGTCTCCCTCCACCGCATCGGCGACCGCGCTTGACGCTCCTCGCCGCCACCGCATCGGATCGCCCCTCCGCCTCACGCCCGATCGCGCATCTCGTCTCGAGCCTCCGTTCGCCACCGCCGCATCGGATCTCACCGCGCCATGACCCACGACTTAGAGATCCGCTCGATCGTCGACCCCGCGCCGGCCCACGACTCGGCCGGCCGTCCTCGCCGCTCCGCTCCTAGGCGTCCGCCGCTCGAGACCCACGGCCGAGCCACGCACCGGCCGCCGCCGCCGCCCGGCGACCGCGACCAGCTCCGTCACCCGCTCGCGGTGGAGACGCTCGCCGGCGGCGTCGGCGTCGGAGAGGGCAGACGGTGGAGAAGCCGGATGGTCTCGAGACAGGCGGCCGTCGGCGCCGGAGAGTGGGAGGCGCCGGAGAAGACGACGGTGGAGACGCTTGCACGAGGAGAGGCTCGGAGGAGACATGTTCCCTTTTTGTTCCTTTTTTGTTTCTGATTTGTGTTTCAGAAACAAGAAACACAAAATTTGTGTTTCTTGTTTTACATTTTCTTTTTGTTCGCGGGGAACAAAAGAACAAAAAAAAGCAGAAAAAGTGTTTAAAAACAAAAAAAAAGAAATACAAACAAACGCAGCCTTATTAATCTATAAGCGAAGCTTAACAAAGATCTGTTTAATTAATTAAGCTTTCTTCCGTGATAATTGTGCTTTAATGATTTTTTTTTGTGCGTGTTTAATAATTTTGAGGTTAGATAATGAAGGAATAATGAGATACTTTTTATGGGGGAGCAATTTACAGGTGAGGATCTCCGTCGGATTTCACACTATAATTGAAACGCTATCTCTAGCTCTCTCTCCCTCTCCCGCTCCTCCGCTTTCCCTCCTTATATATAGGCTGCATTACACATGGCTGGCACCGATCATCACGATACCGAGGCGCTTCTCTCTTTAGCTCGCGAAAGATAGTGGAGACGGTGATGACTGAAGCAACTAGGAACGCGATTGGCATCCTTGGTAAATCGCATCTCACCTCATCGATAGTTTTAGCAATAAAAGCAATAAATGAGCTCGTTGTTGTGTGTAAATCTCCGACGATCCAATGCTGGATCATGCTCTTCATTCGTGCTACTGTTACATGTTTAAGTTACGGTGATCGTATCTGTTGTTCTTGTTACTGCTGTTTTGACTGTTTTGAAGAGATTGCGAAGAGCTCACTTGAATAGCTAGCTAAGCTTGTTTCCAAAATAACCTGTCTTACATGGGTTGAGTAAGGGATGAACGCCATTAATGCTTGATTCGAGAGATACGAGTAGAAATCGGAGTTTCGAGTCCCACTCTTGTTTTAGGCATGAAACAACCAGATTTTGAAATGAGTTATCTGGACTCTTTGTGATAGAAATTCATGGATTTCGTTCCGATAATTTCTCTATTGGAGAGAGTTTATTTACTTTGTTCTTGCATCTTCATTAAATAGGGAATGTTATATCTTTCGGCCTCTACCTCTCTCCATAGTAAACTTCGCTCACCTCTTGTTATTATTTTTTACATGCAATACTCATGAAGAGTCATCTCAATTCGTGAGTGTGGCATATCACGATTTTTTTTTTTTTTTTTGGGATCTTATATATAAATGTGGTTGGACGTACTAGATCTATTGATGTTGATGACTGATATTGGCACGGGTGATAATTCCAATGTCTTTGTCATTTTTGCTTGTTTTACTCATAAATCAATCAATTTTCTTGTTCATTAGTCAATATGGTATGGAATTATTGGCGAATATTCTTTATTTCAAGCAACTTTGAAGAAAAATCAAAAAGTCATAAATTTATTGTATTTATGTCAATTTGATCATAATCCTTTCAATAACTATTTAATAATTTTCCATTTGCAGAATGTTATAAATGTTGAGCGTTATTCTCAATAACTTAAATTTTCTGAACAAACAGTTGCATACTCAACTTGTTAGAACCAAAACTAAAAGGTTGTGTGCGTTTGCAGGTGGTAATCGTGGTAAGTTCTACCTTGTCATCGGATTTGAAACTTATTCTGATGATTATATGAATAAATTGACTACTATGAGTTTTCCAATTAGGTAACTTGGCTTACCTTTGATTTCTGGAAAGTTTAGTGAGAGAGATTGTAAAACTTGAGTTGATGCAGTGTTGTCGAAGATGAAGTTTTATCTTAGACAAGGAGGCATCTCACGTATGCAAGGGGATTCCAGTTGATTTGGTCTATTAATCATAGCCTGATTAGCTACTGGTGCAAAATTTTCATATTGCCCAATAAAGTAATCGAGTTGATTGAGATCAAGTGTAATTTTTATTTTATTTTATTAACTTGTTGCGTGGAATAGTAAACCTGAATCAGCTAAAAGTATAAGAGTTGCATGGGAAGAAACCTATAAAATGGAAGGTGTTGCTTGGATATTTGATGTGTGGTTACTGGGTAACCTCATCAGATAAAACGTGAATTGCATCACCATGTTGGGGCCACCCTACCTGTTAGGTAACCCTTGTGGGCCGATAAGACTACATTTCTTATTTTTACATGCCGATATCCGCACACCCAACTTTCCCAGTTTGCCTCTGTATATTTGTCTTCTTTAGAAAGAGGGAATACTCTCTTGGTGTTTTACATCTCGGAAGTCTCGAGGTCCAATCTACCTGAAAGCAAAGGTGGTTTGGGGCTTGAAAGATTTGGTTCTTAGATAAATTACTCCATATATGAAGAGAGAAAGAAGGGCTCACGTTTTAAGTAGGAGTCACATTTTTTCTTTCGTAATAGTTGGCAATTTCAATAAATACCCCTTCTAAATCCACACTAGAAAATGAAAAAAAAAAAAAGAAGAAAAGAAAGATCATGGGCAAGGATTTGATGAGTGAGACCATGTACACTTATTAATCTCTAAGCAAAGCTTAACACAAATCTGTTTAATTAATTAAGCTTTTTTCCGTGATAATTGTGCTTTTAATGATTTTTTCTGTGCATGTTTAATAATTTTGAGCGTAGATAATGAAGGAATAATGAGATATTTTTGATAAATCGCATCTCAACTCATCGATAGGTTTTCGCAATAAAAGCAATAAATGAGCTCATTGTTGTGCTTAAATCTCTGATAATCCAACGTTGGATCGCGTTCTTCATTCGTGCTACTATTATATGTTCAGGCTATGGTGATCTTATTTGTTGTTTTTATTACTGCCATTTTGACTGTTATGAAGAGATTCCGAAGAGCTCACTCGGATAGCTAACGAAGCTTGTTTCCAAAATAACTTGTCTTACATAGGTTGATCCGAGAGATACGTGTACAAATTGGAGTTTCGAATCTCACTCTTCTTTTGGGCATGAAACAACTATATTTTAAAACGAGTTATTTCGACTCTTTGTGATGGAAATTCATGGATTTCATTCCGATTATTTCTCTCTTGAAGACAGTTTATTTACTTTATCTTTGCTTTTTCATTGAACATGGAACGTTATATTTTTGCGCCTCTACCTCTTCCCATTGTAAACTTTGCTCACCCTCTTGTTATTATTTTTAACATGGAGAGCCATCTCAATTCATTTGTCGTATCACGATAAAAAAAAAACTAATTTAATATGTTAATGTTCATGACTTATTATCCGATTGATGTGATTATACGTGTCACCCATAAATGTATTGAATGCCTTTGTCGATAGGAAAAAAAAAAACTAATTTAGAATGTTTTATCCAGGTTAATGTAATGCATTGAACTGTAGATAGGATCCTGTAAATACTAAGATTTCTTCCGACGTTTTATAAAATCATTAAAGAATAAGTCGGTGGGGAATTTAAGGTAGATTTTTACCTTGCTACTGTGATGAACCACATCTTCTAGCTTATCTATGGCTTGCTCTTTGTGCATCCTAATAGAATCCTTATCCTCACCATCAACCCCATCGCCCTTGCGGTAGAGCTCATCTACATAGGCATTTTCTTTTACTATGCTCCAAACTAGGGAAGGGTATGTGCTCAACATGTCTTTGAACTTTATTGATTCATTATTTTTTATCTAGGTTTTTCGAGATTTACCTTCAAAATTGTCATACATTAGCTTTTCTACTAATACCATGCTATCTGAATGAAGTCCACTAATAAAAGTTCCTTTTACAAGTTTTTGTACAATAATTGTATACATTTTGTCACAAAATTCAAATTTATTCACATATAACATTGTTGGCATACAGTAATCATAGATGCATAGTAGTTAGTCTTGTTCTTTTTATTTTCCCTAAATTTGACATTTATTTAGTTTGCTGCTCCTATAAAGGTTTTCTAGTCAAACGTCCGTGATCATGTTATGTCCAATTTATGTAACACTCATCCAATAAACTATAATTTCGCTTAGCACACAGTTCCTTCTTATGTCTCATGGTAGGATTGATGCTATGTCTTGCCCCTTCTGCAATGAGGTGCCAGACTCGGTCGATCACCTCTTTTTTGGTTGTTGCATTACCTTCTTTTGGACGACTAGATGTGGTCTTCCTTGGAGTAATAAGCCTTGGGAGGATATGCTTAGTTGGGCTTCGGCCTTGCTCTCGAGCAAGGAGTTTTATAAATGCATTGTCCGATTATCTTTTGGAGCACTTTGCCACATCATTTGGAAGAATAGAAACGATATTCTCTTCAGGGGTGTGTAGATTTCTACTTTGGCTATGAAGAAGCACCTTCTAAAGGTTGTTAAAGATAAGGCTTGCACATTCAAGAATGTGGGGGATTCCCCAAGAAATAGAAGAGTGCAACGTTCCTGGGAAGTGGACCCTGCTATCTTCGATGTCTGAGTTGGCCTTGCCTGGTTAGACACTTGATGTTGCTTTGTGTCCTTCCTTTGGCGTGTTGTCTTGTTTTGGTGTTGTTGGCCGATTGGTCTTTTTCGACTTCCTTTCACTCATCATGAGCTTGTTCATCTTGAATGACAGCTTTTTGAAGCCATTTGTCTGTACATTTTGACCTTCCCCTACTTACCTTACCCCAAAAAAAAAAAATTGTAATTTATTACATATCTTAGTTTTCCGTCAGTACACACTTACCTAGACACAATGCCCATTTTGTAATGTGCAAACACTCAAAGGCACTTTGACAAACTTCAGAACATTGGACTTTCTTTTGATATGCTTGCATCAAGCTCGGCATCTTCATTTTGGTAATTGAAATGGGATTTAAATTAGTTTCAACCCTTTTTTCTTTTGACGTCAAGAGGCATAAGAGTTCAAAGAAACCACCACAACGCAAATCTGTTTGATCTAACAATCACGCATAACTTGGGAATAACCTGGCGCTGTCGCAGCTCATACTCTACGGATGCTACTTTAGGTCCACGCCAAGAGATGAGAAGGTGATCGACGTGAAGGCTTCTCAATTCCAATTCTCTGTTCCTGGTGGACCAGCTATAGTGTGATCAAGGAACATTACCCCAACTCCACGATACACCTAGCTCTCAATCTGGGCAATAATGCCTAAACATGACCGCACTTATGCTTGGAGAAGGGTTCTCAAAGCTCGACCTCTTTTAAAACTCTATGTTGAGCACTTGATTGGAGATGGGGAAAACACTTCATTATGGCAAGATAACTGGCATCCCTTTTGGTGTTTTATCTGAAGTTTATCCTCCAAGGGTTATCTATGATTCCTCCTTGCCTCTGCGTGCTAAGGTGCCTTCGGTTATCTGTGGAGAGGAGTGGACGTGGCCTGCTGCTAGGTCTGATTCTTTAGTTGAGATTCAGGTTGCACTTTGTGACAAGTTTCAGCCATGTTCTGTACACAAACGGAGAGTTATCTTTGCTGGCTCTAGCTCAAGCGCTTTTACTAAAGCTGAGGGTTGGAATTTAGTCAGAGAAAGGAGGCAGAAAGTTTCTTGTCATAGGTTGTTGTGGTTCAACCGACTTTACCTAAATTTGCCCTCAGAGCTTTGATGGCCATTCTCAATAGATTTTTGACTCTTGATAGATTAAGTGGAAGGCTGTCGATACTTCTCGTGCATTGTGTGGTTCTTCCACAGAATCCAGACGACGCTTATTTTCTCACTGTTCTTTCTTTAAGGAGATTTGGGGCAAACTTTTGAACTCAACGTGGTGTACAAATATCCATTGGAGGATGGCAAGTCGAGTTCAATTGGGTCATTCATCGCTTGAAAGGCAGAGCATTTGCCAAAACTCTTTTGAGATTAGTACAGAATGGATCCATCTACCACCTCTGGAGGGAATGAAATGAGCTTATTCGCAATGGTTTCTCTCCTCATGCGGACAGAGTTTTGCATTATGTTTTTGCTCTGTGAGAATCAAGATGGCTGTGCTTCTTGAGGGAAGGGAAACTGTGTTGGGACCATCTATCTGATAAGACCCTATATGCATGGCTTGAAGCACTGATCATCAGTAGCTTGTTTTTTCCTATGTGATGTCCAAACACGATCTTCTTGTCGATACTGGGATTGTTCCTTCGTTTTTGTCTTTCTTGGTTGTATTGGGATTTTGGGATGATGATGGATTTGTATGGCTCTGATCCTCCTTTTCTTCATATTAAACTAATAAAAGTAACTCACTTGAGAAAAAAGAAATGGACGTAACATAATGTCTCAACAAAAGCATGCAATGCAAATCACAACCTTATTTTCTTCGTCGATACCTATTTTGCCTTCAGATCTTACAAAAGGAACAATGGAAAAAGTTTTAAGGCTTCATTTCAGATTTGATAGCAGCAACAAGCTGGTCATAAGCTTCGCCCCATGCACTCTTCATTTCTGGGCACCACATCTCTGGAACCGCTTCTTTTATGGTCTCCATCAGTGCATATTTCGTCACCTGACCCATTTTCCATACATGGTCACAATTTCTTTCCACACCACACTCGAACAAGCTTCCGAAATTGAAACAAGAAAAGGGTTAATCGTAGGGATGCATTCGCATTACTATACCTCGAAATGTTCGTCGACAACGCCGCTCTTGTGGTGGACAGAGCCCAGTTTCTTCAGGCTAGACTCTCTCACCGTGACTTTGCCCGCTTTCCGGAGCTGCGCCGCCGACTCACAGGTCTAGAAGAGGAAGAGCGGCAAGGGGAGTTGGTTGATCAAGAGAAGAGCAAAGTGATGCGATGCATTGGATGGAAAGTAACGAATACACAAATATCGAACCAAAATCAATTTCAAATCACAGGCAAAGGGCCTGAGCAACTCGCTGCTGGGCTTGGCCCAACTCGAAGCTTCTACAGAAAACCGTCTGATTTAGCAATATAGTTAGGCCTAATTCCCCATAAAATCCCGATTCAGTTCTAATTAATGTCCCGAACTCTTTTTTTCTTGTCTAAAAAAAATCCTAAACTTTAGGTTTAGTCCCAAATGTCCCTAAAATATTTTGTTGTCTCAGAAAAAACCCCAAACTTTAGGTTTAGTCCCAATTTTACCATGAATTTTGTTTTATCTATAAAAAAAAAAAACACAAACTTTTAATCTGTTCTCAAATCTATCTCGTGGTCTAGTCTCAACTTGGTGTTGCATTTCCACATCAATAAGAATTCTACATTGGCAAGGCGACATGGAAAATTATCTTCAAAATAAAACCGTTCTAGAATATAAAAATCAGAGATGACTAACCGCAACTTTTAGACAGACAGCTAACATGGGCAAATTTAGGACTATAGTTTAAAAAAAAAAAAGTTTGGGGTAGATCTAGCATTAAACCTAAAGTATGTAGTTTTTTTTTATAGTGGATATTTTAGGAAATTAGGTTTATATAGTCATGAGAATGACGAAACTGAGGGGGAATTTGCTTTTACCATGATAAAAACAGACATGGCATGGGTCTTGAGCTTAGGATTCTGCTCTAGTGGAACATTTGAGTCCCTCAGGAATGGGAACATCTTCCTGGCTGATGGGGCAATCTCAAATATCCTGCACATTTAATACCCAATCAATATCTTACTCTCCATCCAGAACACAATATAAATAAAACATTGATGAAAAATTTACAAATCGTTCAAGTTTGTCATGCGCAGACAGACACAAAGATAGCTTTACTTCAAGAAGAATTTGAGACCCAGATCTGCCGCATTCTTCTTCATCACACCCCATGACTTTACCACCAAAGCTTCCTGCTCTTCTGTGAAAACTGTTCCTTCCATTTGGTTCTTTTACTTCTCTTTTCTCAATGGAAAGTGGGTTTTTGAAAAACTGAGCAAATGGTACTCTACCAATTGAGAGGTTGGATTTGAGATGGTTTGGGTTCTTGAAGCAATCTTGAAATGGAGTGCACGTATAAATAGGGTGAGGCCATGCAGACGGAGAGCGGCTCTTCATGGCAATGAGAAGCCATGTTCAGTTTAATTTGTTTAATCCTTTTGCTGATAATGTTTCATTCGGCAGAAGTGATGAGCCATCGCGTGGAAGAAAACCAGGGGCTGCCTGCTGCCCAAAGGAACACAGTTTTCAAGATTTTGACCAAGGATTGGCCAAGGCTGACAGTTTCAATCCTGATCTTTTTCTGTTGATAATAGGGAAAATGTGATATATCGCTCCTGAACTTTCATCCAATGTTTGATTTCATTCCCGAGCTTTTGATTTGCTCAATTTTGTCCTTAAACTTTCATCCAATATTCAATTTCATCCATGAACTTTCGATTTACTCAATTTGATCCATGAACTTTCATCTAATGTTCATTTTCATTCTTGAACTTTTAATTTGCTCAATTTGGTCCTCAAACAATTAACAAATGTTTCATCTAGTCCTTCCGTTTGTTCAAACCGTTAAATGATGACGTGGAGCATTAATTGATGACATTGAACTAAGTTGGATTACTAGAATTATGAGTCACTATATATTTTTAAAAATGAAAACAAATTAGGGGTTAGTTAGAGATGAGAGCACTAATCACAAAAGTAGAGAAAATAAGTGATTTTGTATTTCTTTTTTGGATGGTGGCCACAATTTGACTTATTTTAAAGGTAATTTCCATGTGGATATTTCACATGTCCTTTTTTATTTTATATTTAAAAGACTAAAAGCCATGTAAGCCAATTTTGTTAACTTTAACTAACCGAATGACTAAATTGATCAATTTTTAAATAGTCGGGGACTAGATAGAACATTTGTTAATAGTTCATGAACCAAATTGAGCAAATTGAAAGTTCAGAGATGAAATTAAACATTAGATGAAAGTTTATGGATCAAATTAAGCAAATCAAAAGCTCAATGATGAAATTGAACATTATATGAAAGTTCATGGACCATTTGTAACATTTTCCCTTGATAATATTGATAAAGAAGGTCCCTTTCCTTGTATTTATTTATTTTTTTTAAATTATGTTTCCCTTGGAATCGACAAACTTAATGTGTGAGTAAAGACAGAATGACTCCAACCCAGATGAGCAAAATCAATTGGGGAGTTAATTTTTGACGTTACGGCTACATTTGTATGCGTCATTTTCATGCACAAAATCAAGTTTCATCTTCAACGAAAACCAAAGGCACATTCGTGAAGGACTAGAAAATTCTTGATATATTATTTTCTGTCGTGACAGTATCTCGAAAAATTGCATCAATCAACCATCAAATTCGAGGTCTCGTCAGTCTTGAGACTGAGGTACATGTACTTTGTACCAAAAGGCAGAAACTCATGTAAGTGTCTCATGTCTACTCCAAGCAAATACAAACCATCTTTTTCTAATGTCACATTCTTCTACATCTTTATACTAAAACATATCACGACACCACCTATGGATCGATAGACTTTTTTTTATTAAAGCTACTGAGAGGGAGAGATTAGGACAATCCGGCTACTTTAGATGACTTCGTTTTAGTTTCTGGTTTGATTAATTAGAAGGTTGGGGTCCAATAATTAAGCATAAAATATTAAGACAGCCGCCATGCCCTCAGTAGAAGCAACATTCACTTTAACCATGATCTGTTTTCTTCTCTGCAAACATTTAAAGTTATGACTGTTTGGATCGACTATAAGCCATCTGAATTCACGAATCTGCTCTAAAAATGGATTTTTCTAGTGCAAAGATCAACAATTGGATGATCGGTGTGTCCCTGTCATCATGTTCCGTCCTATGTCGTGGACAGAGGCTGTCGTTCCTACTCTTTTGCTGCTCTTCCTTCCGGTTCAATTAATCAAGTCTACATTATCTTCATCAGAAACATGAAATTGCTGCTATTTCATTATTGATGAAACTGTATAATGGGAAGAAATTATACAGCACCATGCAGGATTATTGAAGACAACTCCACACATTACTTCTACATCTCATCAAGTTTTAGTAGAACTCTCTCTCTCTCTCATGGAGTGTCTGTGGGTGGATATATATCAGGTGGAAACCTGAGGTTTCATTTCACTCTTGATTGCGGCTGCCAACTGATCGTAAGCTTCTCCCCATGCACTCTTCATTTCGGGCGACCACATCTCCGGCACTGCATCTTTGATGATTTCCAACAATGCAAACTTCACAACCTTCACAGTGCAAACCACCATTAAACATTGCTCTATGGGTGCAAGATGATCAAAATCAATATCTATCTTTGAGTTCACTGGATTTTGACAAGACCCATTTTCGCCTTCAATATTTTTCACATGAGCACCTTCATCAAATTAAAACTATAGAAGACAGATAAAAATGATTGGAATCTTGCCTCAAAATGTTCGTCCACCACATTATATTGGAAATGAGTAGCACCCAAATCTTTTAAGTTGGACTCTCTCACGCTAGGTTTTCCGACTTTACGAAGTTGTACTGCCGATTCACAAGTCTGTCGAGCAGCATAAATGACCATATCAGAATCACTGAAGCATTGAGGAATGCCGAAAAGGATATACAATTCACGATTATCCCTAACACAACAATCAGTGGGGGAAAAATGAGCTCTGACCATAACAAATACAGTCATGGCATGGGCCTTGAGCTTCGGGTTTTGCTCCAGAGGAACATCTGAATCTCTCAGGAACGAAAATAGCTTCTTGGCTGATGGTGCAATCTCAAAGACTCTGCTCAATTCATGCGAAATCAAACCACATTACGGTCGATCATTAGTTTAAATACAACTTCGCTTGCATGTTGGCAAGGTACTAAAGAAAGGAAGCGTTGTCATGCTTAGCAGCTGTAGTCATCACCTGAGGAAAACTTTGAGACCCAGTTCAGCAGCATTCTTTTTCATTGAATTCCATGACTTGAGGACTAGAGCTTCCTGTTCCTCTGTGAAGGCTCTAACTTCCAACTTTTTAGTCCTCTCCACACCTTTTACAAGTGAAGATATAATCTTGAAGGCCGGAAATACGACATCACATCTGCAAAGAAGATAAAGACCTTATTTTCCTTACCTCTAAGAGGCTGCGAATTTCTACATCTGAGCCGGCCCAACGATCCATCTCTTTTGATCCATGACAGCTCGTTCGACTGACCCTGACGCACGGGTCTTGACCAAGACTTGGGCATTGAAATAGTCCCACAAGCGAAGGCATGAACTTCAGTTCCTACATCATGAAAAATAATCCGCTAAAGCAAAGGGAGAGGGTATGCATGAGAAATAATCAAAGACAGAAGCAGGAAAAGAAGACGGACGAGGAGACAATACCATTGGAGACGTGAGCCTTGATGTTGATGAGATTCATGGTTTATGGTTGCTGATCCGGTAGATTAGAGAGACTGAAGAACTGAACCGAAGGTGTGCTGATTGTCAGCTGTTTTTATTGAGTAGCAGTGGTTCTGTTTTTCCCTTTGTTTGACCTGGAACCTTGTAAGGGAGACTGCTCTTCTGTGTCTGGTCTGAGGTTGACTGTATTATCGCCAGTAGGGTTCTCTTCGAGAAACTGGAGAGGTGGCTTGTCCTTATGAGGCTGCCTAAAGCCCCGCCCTTTCGAGCTTAGGAAGAGCCAAATCACATCGTTTATTTTTTGCGAGTGAGCGATCGAGATGCCCTTTGCCCCCACCCCCACCTAATACATTGGGGCTTGCGTGCAAACCCAACTTTTTCTTCTTTCCATGTTGGTTGTGAGCTTTTGAATTCATCATGCAATTTTTGTAGATTTATTTTAGTAGTATAACATAATTTCATTAATATTTACTGTTAGATATATCTCAAATTTAAGCCCGAAAAGGAAAGTTTCCTAATTTAAGAATAGGTTTTCTAATTGAATAGTTTTTCTTGCTAGAGAAGGTTTGCTAAAAACAGGTTTTCTACTTTGAATTTGATTTTTGCTATATATAAGAAGTTGAGATAAAAAAAAGTCTTAAACTTTTCAGAGCTACCTTTTATAATCATTGATTTCTACAGTGAATTTTACTTCTTCTCTCCCCATGTTTTTTTTCACAAGAGTTTTCACGTTAAATCTAGAGTTCTTTTGTTCCACTTGATTTCAATTTTATTATAATTTCCACATCTGACATAACATTTACATAGTGATAGGCTCCTGCCCTCGTCAAAGTGCAGAGACTGCTCATTGCAAATTAAAAAGACCATAGACAAAACCATCCCGGATCAGGCCCTTACATACTGATGGTAACTGTAAATCACCACCTAAACCTCGGGTTCAAACACAGGTCAAAAGGGGTTCGTGCAGGAGGGGAGAGAGAGAGAGAGAGAGAGAGACTTATCGAAGCAAGAAATATTTGCAAGTTTCGTAACAGATCAATCATCAGGCGAAAAGAACACATGCACTATAGATCAACTAGAATCAAGATGAGGGAAATAATAAGGAAATCGGACAAAATCGTGCACCAGCATGCCATTATCGATCTTACTTCTAAGTGTCACATAGAACAAAGATGTACAAAAAGATGCGATACAACCAAAACTAACCACACCCGTAGTTTACATCAGATGTTGCAACAACAGACTCAAATGGAACTTCAACTCTCTCCTTAACAAGGCATCTAGGTTGCCCGTTCTCCACAACTAACACTTTTCCGGGAGGACACTGAACACCTCGTTCGCTGCTTCTAACTACTTGTCTCAAAAACAGACCCAGATGTTTTAAGGGGCCGTTGCTTGTCTCAGACTTAGTGCCAAAACCAGCCAAGCTCAGTATTGATATCATACCGACAAGAGTAGCCACCGTCTTGGCGGCTGAACCAATGAAATGACCCAGTCGAAGGCCCTGGTTTCTTGAACCGCTTTGCCCCTGATTCTTCTCGATCCCATTCACATTCTTCTTTAATTCATTTGTCAGATCAGATGAGATCAACCCATTTCGGACAGACTTGCGTGGGGAAAAGCTTGAAAGATGAAGTGGAGGGCGGCTAGGGTATGGTGGAAGCAGGAGGTCGTAGTCATGCTCCACCGTTTCTCCAGCAAAAGCAGAGGCCTCTTGAATCACTGCCAATTCTTCCCCTTTGTACTCCTTGAGCTTATCGAAGAAGCATCTTACGGCTGTATTCAATCTCAGCAAGGGCAGCTTCCCTCTCATACCGGTGGTTTTGTTGCATAGCCTGGCCATTGAAATCAACCTTTTAGATTATATAAATTAGAAAGCTAAATAAATTTTTTGCACTAGTATGTATGAACACAGACATATAGGATGGCTAAAAGAAGAAAATGTGGAGGGAAATGTGGAGGTCAAGCTTGTTGGTATGTAGTAACCAAAAGAGCAAGCCTATTGATTTTGATAGACCAACACCACGACTCTCATTCCACTGAGGAATAACAAGAGATGATATTTTAAAAGTATGCCACAGTGAAGCCCTGAGATACCTCGCTTGTCAGAATAGACCACTGAGGGGTCAAAGAAAGCAAGAAGCTCAGCTGCATGCTCACATGACAATTTTAAAAATATGGTTGAGTAAACCACAGAAGAACAAACACAAGTTCCGCATTGCATTGGTTAATAAATAAAAACATCTGCTGCACCTAGTCATGAATGACTGTCATAGCTCATGCACGTAAGCCCGTGCAAAGCAATAGAGTGATAAAAGAGAAGCTTTAGCTAAAAAATTGAAAACCTTGACCTCTCATTTCCTCTTGTCTCCAGCGGAAGGACAGGCAAGTCTACAAGAGTATGCCACCAGTAGAATAGACAAATGACCAAGATATTTCAGTATATTCTCTCCGTTTAGAAGGGCTGGAAGCATCACACAAGAAAAAAAGACTAACTGTGCCTGACTATGCGTTCAATTATGTAAACATTTGAAACTATTTGCATATGCAATGGAAAAGTAGAAAGATTATCATGTTGCATGAGAAAAAAATGCCAACAAAATGCTCTAATGTCACTGCACGCTAGAGAGTTCCTTTACCATCCAGTATTAACTAAAGGCTATTAAGAAGCTCCTAGGCTAACTGACAGATGGAAGTGATTATTTGAATTCATCAGTTCAAGCGCATTTCTGTAATGCTAGCCAAATGAGTTTTACACTGACCATTTCAAGTTGCTGCTGCAATGCAATGGCATCAGTACCTTCGGAAAACAACTTTGACGAATCTTAGGGCAGAACATTCAACTGAGCTGTTGATTAGGACTAGCAAAACGGGGGGTTTCTAAACATCTCGCGCACGCCAATCCCACAAAAAGATAGGACCCGATTCTTCAAAAACTCGTAACGAGAAAATAAGACCTAACACGTAAATCAACAGCACAATGCCATTCAGTAAAGTTACACACAAAACCACCAATACTCCAATCAAGGCTCACCAGGCTGAACAGGAAAGTAGAATCCCTACAACACAACCCACAACAGCAAATAGTTTAAAAAATGATCCCACGGATGCATTCCGGAATACGCAGCTAACAATAGTTCCAACATTCGCAAAATCCAAGGGGAAAGAACAAATCCTAGAGAAGAAAAAAAGGCAGGATTTTGCAATGGAAAAAACCAGAATGCGAAGCGAAGGAGCTTCTACCTGCAAAGACGAGAGCTGGGACTCGAGGGTCTCGAGCGCGTCGCATATGCTGAAGAGCCTCTCTGCCTCTTCTCCTTCCTCCCCTTCGTTGACCTCGCCGCCATCCTCCTGCTTCTCGCCCGGCGGCTGCGGCGGCGCGGCGGGGTCGGTGGCCTTGTGGACGCAGTTGCTGATCTTCAACCTCAGCTCCGTGGCCCTCGCCAGCACCAACCCAATTCCCTCTTCCTCCATTCCCGTCCGGCCCTTCCCTCAAAATCCCACCTTTCTCTTCCCGAGCGCTCGTCTGCGCGTTCGGTGGTTTTCAATTGTCGAACGGAGGAGCCATCATTAGGGTTTGGTGAATAGGAAAAGGAAAGGGTTTTTCTTGATTTGGGTTGTTGGGGAGTTTGTCAAAAAGGGTGGGGGCAGATTTTGCAAACGGAAACTGCCAAACGGGACGCGAATTGGACCCGCTTTGGCATTCAAGTGATCCTGGTGCCTTCTCAGCAGATGACTCCTGTTGGCTCCTTTCGCTTGCTGGCCAGACACGGCCGCTCCAGACGCTGAATGAATTTCTTCTTCTTTTTTGCCCTTTTTGGCCGGAAGACTGGAGGAGAAATGTCAATGTACTTAGCTCAAGACCGATACTACGATTACTCTCGATCTCGAAACCAGTTCAGTCCAGGGAAAATGTCGAAACGTCTGTGGTTAGGATCGACAGATCGTGGCACGTGAGAAGGGTAATCATTTAATGAATCTGTGTTGTCTGATCATGTGAAGTGTAGAGTTTCTCATCCAATCTCTTCAGTTCCCCCAAAGCCTTCCGGCAATTTTAATGCCGGAACAGACGAGGCTAAAAGCGATCCTTAGAGCGAGTCAAGTAATACAATTTTTTTTCACTGTTCCTGCCTAGTATTTGGAGGAGAGGAAATGGAAGTTTTCATTAAGAATGAACATGATTTGAACATGATTTGAAGATAGAACCTATAAATTTTAGATTCCAAAATATATAGAATAGGTTCCAAATTTCATAAAATGATGAACGTATCTTGACGGATAAGTAGGTTTTAAAATATATAGAGTAGATTTCATGTTCTCATTGCTCTATATAATGAGAGATCTATTTTGATAGATAAATTCTGGATTCTTAAATGGAGGAAAAGAACCTGAAACTTATAATCTAGAACTTGAAAGACATTTTAATATTTTTCTTGATCCATGCCTTAATGTGATTCTACGATTTTCCATGCCGTTTGATGATAAGTATATAATCTAACATTACTAATCCGAACTTCCATCTTATAACCGAGACTTTCCTTCATTAATATTCATATTTTTCATATGCTTAAATAGAAGCTACAGTCGACATTCAAGTCTCAAACAAAATAATACCTCTGGAGCTGGAACGTAACAGATTGATTTCTCGACAATACAATGGATCAAAAGGACTGACGCTAACAACTGGTCCAGCACTGGAACATCTCGAATCTCTCTTTCATCAGGGTACGCATAATTGGAACATTCATCGCCACGCTCGCACCTTTGCTTAAATCAGCCTCATGCCGAGGTCCAGTACCCAACTGGAGGACCAGAGGAATGTGGAAGGATGAAATGTGAAAGCCGGTTCCTGTGGAAGACGGGGGGATAATCACAGACGGCAAAATGAAAACGCGCAGCATCCATGCAGGCCTCTCTTATAGGGACCTTGGATCGCCGAAGTCACAATCGGCCAAGTCTAATACGCGATGATGTCTGAAATATATATTTGATATCATATCGCATAAGTATGTGCAATGATAAAAAGGACATGCCAACTCAGGCGACACTCCTCTTAATATATCTATAGACTATACCCCCATAAAATCCAAATAACTCCGACTCTGTACAGGAGTTTTATGGAGAAAAGATAAATATAAAGTTAAAGCAACGGGGAATCCAGATTCCTACTTCCCTCCAAGGAAAGGTTGGGAAAATCAAGGACAAAAATAGATTAGGAAAAGACCAAAAAAAAAAAAAAAATTGCATTTGGAGACTGCCATGATGATGTCCAATCGAAGGAGAAGAGGCTCTTTCAGTTAGACTAGACTGTACAACCTGCACGCGGCCAAAATATATGCAAATTCCACCCATCATAAATTTCGATCAGTATCCTCCTGCTGGCACGTTAAGATCGATTAGCGCCCCAACTAAACCCTCCGTCCTGGCACGCTTTGTTGGGCGTCCACTGTCATCCAAACTCCCAGAGCCCGAGGGTCGATCAAGTTCTGATGCTCCTAGTATGTAATTTCAACATATCAGCCATGCTACATTCTGAAATCCATTGGTTAAGATGATGAACCTATGATCATAAGGATAAAAACAATGACACCTATAGGGGTGTAATAGCAGAATAAAGCTTAGCAAACAACAGTTATCCATGTCCAACATAGGGAAGCCAACCAAAATAGAAAACTCAACAAAGGAGAGGGGAGGCAGAGCCATCACATGGAGAACCCTGGATGACAACTAGGAACCAGGCTCTTGATGAACACAAGCCCTGATAAAATAGGAACCAGGTCCTCATGGATGAATACTAGAAAAAACTACAACTGGCAAGACGCAAGTGCAAATTTAGCAATTTCGTAGGGAGAATTATATGACACTGAGTCTGCAAGGGTAATGCATCACATTTTTTATGTCACGTTGTTTTTCCTCTTTCTTTCAATTTCAAATAAACAAATCCTAGCAAAATAGGATGGAAAATCACTCAAGCCATAAGTTCAGAGTTGAACGTTTAATACCAATTAAAATTATTGACCAGATTCACAAAAGTATCAGATAGAATAAAGGGCAAAGAAGAAAAATTCTTAACAGGTTGAGAGACTACCAAACAGTTCATTAGCTTGTTCCAATCTCAAAGCAAAAAATTATGACATTGAAAGGTCTCAGATCGTTGGGGATAATGGACAGCAAATAGAAACAAAGTATCCTTGGCCAAAGAGGAATGAACTAATACTCAACTAAAACTAAAAATAGAAAAGTGGATATATGACCAACCATAAGGTATGTGTGATATGCTGCACAAGAAGAGAGGAAAGCCAAAGACATAATTTCTCAGACCAGATCTGAAAGGATGATCAGAAGAAAATACAAAAGGAGGGAAGTTAGGAAGATCAAAAGAAAATCAAAGGCACGAGCTGATTAGAAGAAAATTTCAGTGATGGACATCTACCAGGGCATCACATGAGTACATCAAACAAATGAAGGACATCAAAGTAAAGTTTGCTAGATGAGAGAAACAGTTAGATGAAACAAGGTAAAAGCCTGAAACATATATAACGATTGTCAATGCCAATGCCCCATGGCCAAAATCAATGCCCCACAAGTACTGATCAAGAAATTCAAACGTTATTTTATTCTGAACTAGTTATGGTCTTATGAATCTAAGGATAGTCAATTCTCAGAATTGAGCAATGAAAAGAGCTCAGAGATAGTTGCATCGGTTGTTATTTAACTTTATGCATGTGTGTGCCAATATAAAATTGGAATTGGTGAAGAAAATTCAACCGATCTTACCAGCTTTACCAAAATCCAAGGGCAGATATTTATCTGACTCATCAGCTTTTGCATTTAAAGCAGCAGCTCGCTCAATGCCCTTTGACTTGTAAGGAGCTATGTTGTGGGTGCCCAGTGCGAGACAACCCAGTAAATCAGTCTCAATGCATTCGTACCTGTATGAACATTCCAAATAAATAAAACCAATCTATCATTAGCTGCAAAAGATATTGACCAGCAATACTCACATTTTTCTACAAAGGGTATCAGTAACCACAGATAGATTGATCACGTGCATCCTTACATCCATCACTTTTTTCTCATCATATTCATCAAATGGCTCTTCTAGAAACTTGGATAGTCTCTCCACATTAGCCTCAAGCTGCTGCTGCTGGTCTTCAAATAAGTGTTGTTTTATTTCTCTTTGCTCATCAGTCATTTCATCCGTAAATAATTCCTCTCCAAACATATAGAATGCAAATGGGTATGAGTACAAAAGAACCCGCCTAGACCTGAAAAGTCTGTAGAGCCCATTTGTTACCCAAGTGAAATCCCTGAGGGCTGATTCCTTCTCTTCAGATGCAGATACTTTCTCTTGAATAGTTTCCCTCAGTTTGTTCTCAAGCTTAAATGAGTCTAAATGAGCCTTGTAGCGGTTATGATAGTGCATGTACCGATACAGATCCCGCTTTGCACGCTCGGACTTTTGCTCTTGGTCTTCTTTGTAGCGACCACAACTATGACCAGCAATATTTGACCAAGTATGGTCTCGCCCCGTAGCACCACCACACAGCCAACTGCATTAAGCAGGATCACATGAAGGTTTAAGATCAGGAAGTGCACATTCCACATGAAAAGGCTAAGTAAGGTCACCAACCAGGAAGAAGAAAGACTGGAAGGATAGATATGTTTTAACAAAATAAAAATAAACCACAATAATAAATTGCTCAACTTTAATCCTTGATGATCTTAAATGGGAAAAAAGCTAAATTAGTAAACAGAAGAAATCAGATATCCTCTTCAAGATTACAATAAGATGAATGCCATTATCATGGTTTCAAAGAAATCCAGTTTGCATCATGAATAAAATTATAAATATAACAATGCTTATGCTAGAACCTTTTTTCTTATTAGTAAAAAGCTTATGCTGGATTTATGCCAAAGGGAAGAATTGATGCTTCGCAGAAAGCAATTAATTCAGAGATTATTCACCAACTTTTCTCAAAAAAAAAAAAAAAAAGAATCCAAAGAAAATGTAAATGATAGCAAAGAAGAAAAGATGATAATCACCAAAATGCCTGCCCACAGATACAGCTCACTAGATTGCATCCTCCGTTTTTCTCCACTGGTTTGTGGCACTTTGGACAGGGCTTCGTGTGGACTGTAATCCAATTGACAGTTTCCGATTCATCTCGACACTTTTTACTCCAAAGCTCCCACATCAAGCACGAGCAAGGTGAATGTGGTTCTGATAAGCAACTGAAACAAAACTGTAAGCCACACGAACATTCTACCTCACAGCATTCATCTTCCTCAATGCGTATTGCATTCCCACAATGGGGAGTACTGGGACACCACTTCACCATTTTATTATCCTCAATGTAAGACTCAAGGAGGAATCGGTCGAATTTGTTAGCTAGATCAGGATGCCTTCTTCTGACTAGATCTCTAACAGTGGCTTCATCACAAATGGCATTGCATTTGTGTGCCATGCACTTTATCCGCTTGCTTTGACCTTCATTTATCTTCACAATAAAATGCTCAGTCCAACCTATAGAAAAGATCAACCATCATATTTTGAGTGAATCCAAAAGTGGCACGAATATATGGTTGGTGGGCTTTGCAAATGAGCTTCGGGGTTCTAAAAGCCCTTGGGCAATTACGAGTAGTGTTTGGCAAACCTTTTGAAGAGCTTTGGGGAGATGCAATTGCATTTACAAGTGTAGTTTTGTTCTTTATTTTTTTTTTTCCAAACAGCATTTTAACGAAGTTGCTTCTCAATGAACTTTTATATTACACCTTACCAAACACTGTTTGCATTTCAGAAAAACTCTTTAACTAAGTTCTTTGCATTTCCCTATAGGTTTTCTCTAAAAGCCGAACCAAATGCAGCCATAATTTAGAAACAATCAAGCTTGAGTCGTCTATGTATGATATACAAGTAACTATAATAATCTTGGCCCTATAGCAATAACTATGAGCAAGGGTGGTCTACATCTCGTTCAAATGACTAGATACTCCAAACCGTTCAACATCAACTAACAATGAAACTCAGACTCCATAGCAGAGGATCATCACATCATGACAATTGGCATGAGGTTCTGATACAAACAGACAGTTGGGACAGTGGATAAGCTGTAGCATTATGCAGGGAGACCAAGAATTCATGTACAGCTTAAGCTAGTTAAAGTTGCACAACAATTATTGACATTTGCACACGCGCATCAATTGCACAGGCATTTGCATGCCTGAAGCACAAAAAATGGTTCTGGGCAGAGAAGATGAGAAGTTGGGGTTTCGAGATGGGGATGGTCCTATTCTGGCACTACATGCTGATTTTACAGGACCGCTGCCCATCCTATAAAAAGCGGCCTATGTAACTCAACTGTGTCCATAACTGGCCATATGAAAAACAAGAGAAAGAATTGCTTACAATCGTTGCAATAGCAATGACTACAGTCCATTCTCGTCGTAATTTGACCAGGTATGTCTTCCATGCATATATCGCACATAACTGTAGAAGTCGAATGCCTGGGCAAACTGAGATCTTGGTCCTCAGTCAGAGGCACACCCGCATCCGCAAATAAACAAGCTTTACCCCTCTCGACAAGCACCGCAAGCAACTTCTCGACGTCCCATCGGTGATGGATAAGCAAAGTGCGCGCATGGTGCTCTCTCAGTGACAACAATTCCATCACCCTTCGCAAATCCCCTCTCTTTAACAATGAGGCCGAGTCAGAGAAATAATTCATCAACCAAACAATAACTTTCGCAAAATAAAAACCATAAATTTTAACGGAATTCTTACCTGCGCACACAAAAGCGATTCTTTTGTGATGACCTGAAAAAGGGTAAGGGTCAAAAATCCATTATTGGAGCTTCGATTAAAAAAGACACTATCTTTCAACCATATGCACCGGTAATCACACAGTCCAGTTCACAAAACCGAACCCTATCAACTACCGTATCAACCGAAAATAAGAATTTCAGGGAGCAAAGTAACTGAACCGAAATTCCAATCAGCAGCGCTCCCAACACGACTCAATTGCTCGCGGCCGTGGCCGAGGCAATTTCGTACGTTACCCGTCAAACAAAACCTCCACGAAGGAAACTCGTTCCAACAATAGCACGAGATCACCCCGGGCACTTCAAAAGGGAACAAGGAAACGCACGGGATCATACCCTCCGTTTCCCAGATTAAGCCGAACAGAAGAGGGCGAAAAGGAAGAACATTGACCGAATTAGCGGGGGAATCCCAGCACAGAAGAAGAAAAAGGTTTTACCTTGGTGGAGGGGCCTTTGGGAGGGACCCAGTCGTAGTCGGGGTCATCGTTCTCGAGCCCGTCGAGGGCGTCCCTGTCCGAGCAGTACTCCTCCTCCTCCTCGCTGCTGAAGTAATCGTCCATCGCCCGCGGTTCCCCGATGCCGGCCGACCACAATTCCTCACCTTGGGGTCAATCGGGCGCGCCGATCAATCGGCCGACGGAATCGCGCAATCGAACGGGAACGCGGCGCCGGCGCTCCGATCGGGAGGGGATTTCCCGGCGAGATCGAGGAGAATTCAGGTGAGATATCGCCGGCCGGCGAGGGGAGTGAAGCTTAAGGAAGAAGCAGTGGGAACAATATAACAAACAGGCTGTGTGTAAGAGAGACCCAGAGAGGAAAAGAGATATAGAGAGAGAGAGAGAGAGAGAGATTATTTTGCGTAGCAAAACTTCATACTACGCCGTTTTTGGGGGAAGGTGCTTTTTATTTCTTATTCCCTTTATACGCTCTTTTTGTTCATGCGTCGCATGGTTGCATACCACAAAATAGTCAAACGGATTCAAATTAGCAGAAGGAAATTGAGTGCAATGTGAAGATTTCGCCCCCATTTTTGGGAATATGATTTCTGATAGAGCAATTGCCATATCGGTTCTCGACTCATCGTATTGAACAGTGAATTTTTCAATTTTATCGCTTTACTTTTAAAATGGTGTACGAAATTCCGATGTCATTGTTTAATTATCGTCGTTTTTATGTGGCATGCCGATGTGGACACCTTTATAGCATCCCAAACTTTCGGTGGTAATTATTTATAATAATTATATTAAATTTTAGTGTAAAGGTTTGAATTATATTGGTAAAATTAGATAGTTTAGAAATGAATTGTGTATAATAAGTTTAGCTTAGAATTAGGAAATTTACTGTTCTAAAATTACAAATAGGAAAAACATTGGTGGATTATCACAATTAATTACCTTGCCCATGGAAAATGAAGATTATCTTTAGTTAGGCACGGTCAATGTTTGGTTCACGTGTAGGAATGCATTTTCACCTTAGACTTTTCGAAAAGTTCAAAAGTGAACTTTCCATCTGATTCACTCAATCAGTAGCTGAGATGATTTCGAATACGAGGAGTAGTTCGTTTTTGATTTGAAAACCGATGGCTTGGATACGACACTCCCCCATCCCTTTTCATAGATAAAAACGGGAGGCTGAAACTTTGATCTTTTCTTTTCTTTTCTTTTTTGAGGTGTTTGGAAAATCTTGATTGCTGAAAATGAAAGCTAGAGAAGACATTTGTCTTGCAACTGAAAAGTTAAATGTGAGATGCCGATGCCATAAATTAATTAATTAATAAAATATTAGTAATGGGGTGTACTATAGGGCAAGCTTCAGTAGCATCATTGAATTGCATTCAATGTCATGGGTGTCCCTCAAAAAACTCCTTCCCTTCCCTTACCAGCCGGTTTCATATTCCCTACCTGCGAGGGAAATTATTCTGCAAAAGGGAAATTCTGGAAATGGTCAGAATTACCGGAGTTGTCCACTCGTCGATCTCTGGTCATTTGCAAATAAGGGAAAGGACCTTTGTTTTGGCGGTTTTCCTTTTGGTCAAGGAAAGAGCTCTCGATTCCTGCTGCTAGATGAGCAGAACTTAGGGGATGTTGATAACGATCCATAAGTCTTCCAAATTCTTGTTTGATCGTGAAAGGTAGCCATATTAAGCGATGCATACTAAGGATGTAAATGGTTTGGTTCGATTCGATTTTCGATTTGGTTTTTGACACCCTTAATGCATACTTACTTTTAATCAACATCTTGTTGCCCAACAAATTTAAAGAATAATTTCTTTTTTTTGCTATGGATCCATTTGTTTCAAGAAAATTTACTATGGGAAAACATCATTTTCATTCTCCAATATTTGACTCGCTTAGAAAAATTTCTATGTAAACCTTATAGTTAATTTTTGGATAGAAGCTCTCCCTTATGAAAATTGGAAATCGCTTTCTAAAGTCACAACTGAATCCTCATGTGAAAGCCTAAGATCACAAGAAGTATTCTTGGAGCTAGGATTCTCGGCAGCCGTTCTTGGGTCTTTAATGCTCATGCCTAGGAAACCTACGACCAGGTTTAAGTACTCTACTTTTGTGCCTATGCCTATGTCCCCTTTGACCGAGACCAAGACCCCGTGCCCGTGTCCAAGTCAATAGCGGTCGGGGAAGAGGTCCCCACTGGCGGGCCAAAAACCCTGGCAGTCAAGCTTGGGTCCCCAAGAACAGGCCTAGTTCTCTTACTGAAAATTAGCTACACGTTAAAATCATCAAATAGAGTGGAATGAGCCCGTGGAAACCAAAAGCTGGAGTAGCTCAGTTGGTTAGAGCGTGTGGCTGTTAACCACAAGGTCGAAGGTTCAAGCCCTTCCTCTAGCGAATGCTTCTCCATTCTTCCCTTTATTTTTGGGGGGCAATTCCGAAGAGAATTACTTTTCCTACGCCTTTTCTTTCCTCTCTTTTTTCGGGGCATTTTATAATATTAGCTGAAGTCGAAGATGTAATACGAGAGAAAACGCCCCTTCTGTCGTCTCTTTTTTTGGCTGGACATATATTTTGCCAAAGACATCACTTCAACCATATCCTGAAGCAAAGTGTCGCTTGCATTGCATGCCGCATACACAACTTCAAAGGATCCGAGCCGTCAATCCTTTCCTGATTCAAGTTTCCGCAAATCCCACCTTGAAAAGCTCTTACGTTTCGCTAGTTCCTCATCGACGCTTGCCAATTACAAGGCGATGATTCATTACCACTTTGCCTACAATATCCTGAACACCACACGGCTACCAATGGATTTACTTGCCCGATTCGTTTCGTCAGGGAGCTGCATCCTGAATTTCTACTCCACACAAAGATCAGGTTTTCTTGCCCTAGTTTTGCAGAGATGCACGGCACATCAGCTCGAACCGAGGGAATTTGCTTATCCAAGATTTGAAAGAAACAAAGAGTAGGGTTCGACGAATGAATTAGCTTTGCAAAAATTACCCATTATAAATGTTGTGCTTCTTGCCCGATACATGATCAATCTCAGAAGTGAAACCGCGATTTTCAACATCCGTTTCTTCATCTGAGTTATCAATTCAGGTCAAAAATTTTGTGAGATTGTGATGATAAATTATGGACCAGAAAGAGAATTGCCGAGGTCTGTTTTAGCAGTCCATCTCATCAATAAGATTCCGGAAAAGATAATCTTCACTCTCCAGTTCCTCATGAAGCAAGTTAATGGATGGCACCGGCAGCTTGTTTCCAGGCTTCTCGCCATCTATTGATCGCTGTCCCTGCAAAATGGCAAAAACATAAACTTCAAGTTATATGGGTCTGGATATGGTAAATAATGCAACATTTAACCCACTGTTTCAGAAGAGCATGATGGGGTTGTCGGTATTTTTTAGACCAACCTTTTTCAAGATGTAGAAAAAGTAGTGGAATCCATCACCGAATGTGTTCCACTCCACAGACCATGTAAACTCTGGAGAATCAAATAAAGGACGTCTGAAATGCGGCTGCCAGACCAAATAGAAAAGGTTAGCAAAGGTAGGCCATCATGAATCACAACGTAGGAAGAGTTCCTTGAAAAATTGGGTCTCACCTGACCAAAAGCAATAGATATAAATATTCCATCCGGTTTTAAGACACGGTGTACACCTTGAAGCATCAGCATGACTCTAGCTACTGTTGCAGGTCGAGGGTTCCATGGGTCGCCACTGTCCACGAACAATACATCCTTTCAAGAGAATCATTTCAATGCCGTCTCAGGAAAGGTAGAATCTCAGATAAAAGATACAGTTATTTACTACGACTAAAAAAAAATAGAGCAAGGAAATGGAAAAAAAATTCAAGACATTTACCATCGTTCCTTTCTCAATTACCACATCAAAGCACTCATCACCAAAGGGCAGGTCTAGCATGTCAGCTTCTAGCACTTTAATTTCTGATAACCAGGAAATGTAAGAAGTATATATCTTAGGCCTTAGATTCTTTCATCGAAACAGATGTTCATGCCACGGTAGGAAAGATGCCATTCTGTTGAACAAAGTTGTGTTTTTCTGTTTTAAACATGGTCAATCCAATGAAGTTCAACAAGGAAGGCTGACTAGAGTCAGAGACAGCATAATTGACCCTTCACTGGAACTCTTAAAAAGTCAAGTGAATACAAGTTTCAAGCCTTGGCAAAATCCACTACATGTTCCCTCCCTGCAACAAAAAATGCATAAGCTCATGCAGCATCATAGAAGTTCAGCCTCCCAATTTCATGCTGGAAGCTATTTTTTCCCACTTGATTTTGCACTATGCAAAGAAAGCACGGAGTGACACAGACGCATAATCTCCAGGTAGGCTTTGGATTGGCACGGTCAAGGTAGGAAGAGAAATAAACTCAAAGGTTCCATAAAAAAGAATACAGTCCTCAGTATCCAGATTCAAAACTAGTCAAAAAGCCTCAAATGATTAATACGAAAGTGAAGTGTAAGGTGTGGAGTGTAATCATTTCTGCAAAGATGAAAGCGTATATACCTTTATATCCCTTGGACTGTACCCGTTTTTGCATCCTTTCCACAGCCACAGCCGACAGATCAATGCATGTTACATCCGTAACCCCGTCGTCATAGAGATTTTCGCATAGCTGCGAGTTTCCACAACCAAGCTCCAGAACCTTCATTACAAAGTTCCCTCATCAGGAAAACCAGCAATTAAATTGGAATCCAAGAAAATCTAAAAATAGGGTAAACATGGCCACAACAAAAATGGAAACAAGATCACTGGACAATTCAATATTTTCGCATCTACTTCCACAGAAAATTCAGGACCAACACCAAAACTGAAGTAATTCTTATAAGACGGCCAAAATACAAACAAGCCCCCGTTGCTGATAATCTATACACGATATAAGCTCACTGCCAAACTAGTCACATCAGCATATCTATCAATGCCAGCACGCGAAATAAACCATAGAAGACCGCAACGCCAATTTCTTGAACTGAGCTTCGACAACACCAGGTCTGAAGACCAGATACAGAGCGCCAGGGAATCGAAAAGGCATTGAGAGGACACGGTGCTCACGGAAGAACCGGGCTTGACATTCTGCTGCATCAGGTGGCGGAAATGAGAGTAGTCCTTGAACCACTCGTAGTGCTCCTCGCGAGAGAACCTCTCGTCCCTAAAGCAATATGGACAACAACAACAACAACGTGAGAACTGCAATGGACTGTAATCGGGTGCCCCCTTCGGCAAGCAAAAATGGCGAAACGCGATTCTGGCGAGCGCACGTACCAGTAGGAAGGATCGAGGTACTCCAGGGCCGTGGAGGGAGCAACATCTCTCTTCTCCGCCTGGTTCGATCCCTCCGATTCCACCATTACCAAAGACTTCGCTGCCTGCTCTTCTCCTTCTCCTTCTCCTTCATCAATCGTTCGAACGCGCGAAACCCTAATCCCCAAACTTGGCGGTCCTGGGCCTGGGCCTGGGCCTTGGAAGATGGGGCTTTGACTTTTCAATGGGCTCGACCCAAGGACCACCTTCTTGCCCATGAAATCAAAGTTCGGGCCCACAGAACACGTTGGAGAAAACGCTGACCCGAGGGTGAAAGCGAGAGGGCAGCGCAGCCAGCAGCTGCTGCGTCGGGCGCTCATTAATGGCGGTGCATGCTTGAAACACGAATTCAGAAATGGTTATCAGCCACCTAGGCTGTTCTCCTGGTGGTCCGGCCGTCTCTCCTACTCTCCTCCTCCATAGGGGGTTGGGGGCTTTGGGGGCGTGATAGGTTACCAGATGGGGTTAAATTATCATCCTATATAGATCTGCCGAAACGAATCTTTAATCCGTATTTGATTCATAATTTAGTTTAGAATGATAAGACCCGAAATAATATCGAGTGTCGAATGAGTTCAAAGTTTACTTTAACTCGACTTACCTTTATGACTCGTTCTTCACTTATTCTTAATCTTATTTTTTCTTATGCTTGCTTACTCCGCACTCTTGACTTAATTTGGGTATCGTTTTCCTAAACTAATAATTTGGGTCAAGTCAAATATGGGTTGGATCATTATAGATCACTAGATTTGTATTGTCTGAAAACATATTAAAAAATGAGTTAAACGGGTCAATTTGCATCGGAATATTATTCAACTCGGCCTAAATCCGATCCGACCTAACTATTCGACGAGTTTAACTTTACATGACAAAGTAATTAGAACTAATCTCGTTTGCGAGTGCTCGGGCCTCGTACCTTCTAGACGGAGAGAACGTGGATCTCATTCGATTGGACAGGCCGTGCGTCGTTTACTTAGGTTCCCATCAATTAGCTCCCAAACTTTGTGAAGCAGAATTCAAGCTCAGCCCAGATTTTTTAGGACAGCGACACTGAACTCGTGGAACACGACAAGGACTTGTCCATTGGAGTCGAACGTGACGTTCATGGTACTGGTCGGGAGCGAGCGATATGAGGCCATGACTGTTAGGCTCGTTGGAATTGTGTTTTGCGCGGGGCACAGTTTTTCTTCGTAGTTTTCGTGAATCTCGTGGTCGTTTGGCCTCTAACTTTCCTTTTCATGCGTGACCGGAATCATCCACGTGGCCCGGTTTTGTTGCCTCTTTTTTCCTTGCCCCAAACCCCAAAAATTTAAAACTCTTGATCAAATTTCCAAAACACTCGATTTTTCATGGATCATAACATTTCCCCTTTTTTCTCAGCATCCTTTTCCAATTTATTCATTGAGAAATTGATAGTACATAGTGATTTATTTTGTTGGGCACTGCGCATGATAAACTTCCCCAGCCCAACAATTTATATTTTTCTCTTCCCCAGAACAAAAAAGAATAAACCTTGTTTGATAACGACAGTTAATTTTTTTCTTAAAAAAAAAGTTAGCCTCGGAATGGTTTTGAATAGAAATGAAAGTAAAAAAGTTGCTTCTTGTTCCTAAACAAGTTTAAGAAATAAGTGATTTTTTTTTTTTATTCTTCTCTTGCTGACCGCCATTGATTGCCCTTTGTCCGCCGCCCGCCGTGGCTCGCCGCCGCCGATCGCCGCCCGCGCCGCCGCCGTTGCCGAACGGCCACCCGCCGCCGCCGGCCGACCGTTGCCGCTGGGACGACCGCCAAAAAAAAGGCCAACCGACCGCCGACGGCGGCGGCGGCGGCGGCGGTCTACCGGCAAAAAATAAAAATAAATAAATATAAAAAAGAAACTATTTTTTATCAAACGCATTTCTATTCTTTTTTTTTTTATAGTAAAAATTTTGTGTAGTTATCAAACGGGTTTTTACATAGAAATTGTTCCCCATAATAGAAATAAAAAAGAACTATTTCTGAAAAAAATTTGTTCCCCCCAAGAAAATGTTATCATGCGCAACCTAAATTTCCCGATTTTCATAGTATTTTTTTCATGACAAGGTGAGCAAAAAAGCAAATGATGTTCGCTTGTACTTTCTCTGCAGATTAACTGCATTTTGTACTATTCTGCTTCCCACTATTCTTAGAAAGTTTAAATCATTGTAACAACCTCATGAGATGCTAGCTAGCTACCTAAGATAAGTATATGTGAAAAGTAATTAAGGCAGAGGTTTTGTTTAAGATATTTTTCAATCCATTAATTTTCCACGAAGCAAATGGACCCTTAATAAATCAAATTTAATAAGTGTATAATTAGAATATCCAATATAAAAGCTTAAATTTTATATGTTTTGAAGACAATAAATGTGGGACTTAATAATGTTGTAATGTGAAATAAACTGATTAAAACCCGATTCTAATACTATGGTAAAAATATGCGGGAGAGAACTAAATAATAACCGTATTTAGTTTAAGAGATTAAATTTATAAATAAAATGATGACTTGAGATTTTTTTTTTTTTTTTTTTTTTGGGTGTAAGATGCTCTTAACGCCGAATCGAATACCTTTACATTTAGCACGAAAATAGCAAAATGACACACTTTTATGTGCGTTGGGTTGGTAAAATCGGAAAGGGACGTCGGAATCGCCCCCAAGAAAAAGCCGCCGATCCTCCCTACACAAAAATCCATATCGATTGCAAAAAAAAGAAATAATAATAATAATAATAATATTTTAAAAAAAGTTTATAAAAATAAATTAAGCCAGAAAAAACATGGGACACGAGTCACTAGCCGATAAATTCCCCCCCACCACCACCACCACAAAGCCATTCGCAACCTCCGCCTTCGCCACCGTCTCTCCGCCCTCCGCCACCGTCGCTCCGCTCCTGACCAGCGCGCGCGACATGGCGATCACCCTCCACTCCTGCCGCATCCCCGGCGCCCGCCCCGACCTCTCCCTGCCGGAGAGCCTCGCCGGCCCCGGGGCCTCCCGTTCCCGCCGGCTCCTCTCCGTCCGGTGCTCCGGCGAGTCCTCATCATCCTCCGCCTCCGCCTCCGCGGCCGTCGACGGCGACTTCGACGCCAAGGTGTTCCGGCATAACCTCACCAGGAGCAAGAACTATAATCGGAAAGGCTTCGGCTACAAGGACGAGACTCTGCAGCTCATGAATCGCGAGTACACCAGTACGCTCCTCGCCTTCGTTCAGTTCTCTCCTCTCGATTATGCGTTTTCTTCAGTTCAGTGCGCTGTTTAGAGCTTGGATGCAGGTGAAGACTTTTGATTTTTGGCCTCAGCTCGGATTGAAGGAGAAAGTTCGGCTTTTTAGAAGCGGTTCCAGTTTACTGATTAGTTATTGGTTGGCTAGAAAATATGGTAGTTGTGTCAGAAAAAAACGTTTTTTTGTATCATAATTAACGAGCTTTTGGATCTTTAGGTACTCTGCTGAAGTATATTACGTGTATGTAGATCGTATGCTTCATGTACTGGCGTTGTTGATTCCGTTTCTAGCATTTCTAGATGTCAAATCTATGTTGGCATGATGTCTGGATGATGTTTTTGCCGTGATGATACTTGTCCAGACATCGATTACCGGCGTTTCTGAATAATTGTGAGATGTAATGATGTTGTTTTTTTCCAAATACCAGGTGATATTATTAAAACTCTGAGGGAAAATGGAAACGTGTATACCTGGGGAAACGTTACTGTTAAGCTTGCTGAATCCTATGGTTTCTGCTGGGGCGTCGAGCGGGCTGTCCAGATTGCCTATGAAGCAAGAAAGCAGTTCCCCGAGGAGAAGCTCTGGATCACTAATGAAATTATCCACAACCCGACTGTCAACAAGGTCAGACACATAACAGCATATTTGCTGTCGTGGCCGATTTGCTTGAACGTTGTGAATACTGCGTCATGTGCTTTTATTTACTGATAATTTTTCATCACACTGACAGCGCTTGGAGGAAATGGAAGTGGAGAATATCCCCCTCGAAGAAGGCCAAAAACAGTTTGATGTTGTCAATAAAGGCGATGTTGTCATTCTTCCAGCTTTTGGAGCAGCAGTGGATGAGATGTTGACTTTGAGCGAGAAAAACGTACAAATTGTGGATACAACTTGCCCATGGGTATCCAAGGTATGGTTCCCAGACAGGATAATATAGCATGTTATTTCCTCTGGTTGTGGCTTTAAACTTTGTTTGTGACGCATCCTTATTCCTTCATTTCCCTTCTTAAATCTTTCTGATCTTTGCACTGAAGGTATGGAACACCGTGGAGAAGCACAAGAAAGGAGACTACACTTCAATTATTCATGGTAAATACTCTCATGAAGAAACTGTAGCTACTGCATCGTTTGCTGGAAAGTACATTATTGTGAAGAATATGAAGGAGGTATGGCTTAGATAAGCTCTCTATTAATTTGCTTTGCAGTGTAATATCGACACTTATCTATCTTTCTGTCAAATAGTGGAATGGAGATGTCTTATCTGTTACTACTTTTGCCGTTTGTCCAGGCAATGTATGTGTGTGATTACATTCTTGGGGGTGAGCTCGACGGTTCTAGCTCCACTAAAGAGGCATTTCTAGAGGTACTGGTAGATTGTTAATTTGTCCTATTTTTTATTAAGAGAAAACTTGTTCTCATTGTAATCATGCTTTGGTACAGAAATTCAAGTATGCTGTTTCCCCGGGATTTGACCCTGAGAATGATCTTATTAAAGTTGGCATTGCAAATCAAACCACAATGCTTAAGGGAGAGACTGAAGAGATTGGTAAATAGCAATCAAATCTTTACAAATTTTTGTCCCTCTGTCCGACTTGCTATTCAAGTTGAATGTTTTGTCACATTTTCAGGGAAGTTGGCGGAGAGGACTATGATGCGCAAGTTTGGAGTGGAAAATGTCAATCAGCACTTCATAAGCTTTAACACAATTTGTGATGCTACCCAAGTAATTTCGCCTTCCTCAACCTCCAAGCCTTTTCAGGTCTTCTGTATATCAAACCTTCTAGCGAGATAACTAGAGCTTGACATGGCTATTGGCCTGTTGCCAAAAAGAAAAAGGGGAGCCATAGTTGAGATGTCTTATGACTCTCAATGTCAAAATAGGAAGGCCCATTGCTTGTTAGTAGTCGATGCCAATTTTCATATGAAGACCTCGGGTGCTAGCTCTCTTCTGTAAGTACTCTAGAGATTGAACTAGAGGGATGAGGTCTTAAATGCAGAGTGCCGCCTAAAAGGCAGGGAGGTAGTTTTCCTAATTGTATTTTTTCCATGACAAGTTTTATATGTGAAAGGAGCATAATACAAATCCTGTAGCCAAAACTCTGATGAGATACTACAGAAAGGAAGAATAGAGAACAGTCGAAAGAAGAACGAAGTTTGAGTCGATTGCTAACTCATGACTTCTGCTGTGTCTTTAAGATGCTGATGCAATTTTGTCAACATTGGCCTTCTTCAGGAACGGCAAGATGCTATGTACAAGTTAGTTGAGGAGAAGTTGGATCTTATGCTAGTCGTTGGTGGGTGGAACTCAAGCAACACATCTCACCTTCAAGAGATTGCTGAAGAACGTGGCATACCCTCTTATTGGATTGACAGTGAGCAGAGAATAGGTCCTGGAAACAGAGTAGCCTACAAATTGAACGTAAGTCTGTACTTCAAAGTCGCACTCTTTCAGCAGATTTTAGCGTTCATGCCTTCTTTTACTGACTTTTGTACTTTGCTGTTGCAATAGCATGGGGAATTAGTTGAGAAAGAAAATTGGCTTCCAAAGGGTCCCATAACAATTGGAGTAACATCAGGAGCTTCTACCCCAGATAAGGTAAGCTTCTAACCTGGTGAAATTCTATTACAAGAACAGCTTTTCTTCTTCACAAGTCCTTTCCTTTGGCTGCTTTCCCATTGACCTCCCATCTGTCTATGGTCCCCTGTACATTATGGGCGTGACTGAGTTTTCCTCGAGATACTATTGTTATGCATGATTTACTAGATCAGGATAAGAGGTTACTATCAAACTTTTCATTTGTATATCTGTTATCACGTTGGGCCCATTGTCGAATTATTATGCACTGAAAATTTGGTCTCCTTAGCACTGTCGTTCAATGCAGTTAGATGATAACTATATGAGGCTCTAAAGATTCATATGTTGCATATTTACTGGTACTTTGTTCTGAAATTCAATCCTTCAGAAATAGTAATGATGCTTTGTTCCTTACCAGGTCGTTGAGGATGCTTTAGTGAAGGTCTTCGACATTAAAAGGGAAGAGGCCTTGCAACTGGCTTGATATAATATCAGACTATAAGACTGTGGCTTAGTTATCGGCCGGTTCTTGCATGAATAAAAATGAGAAGCTCCGCATATTTGATGTATAAAGGTCGAATACCCTGCATATTTTGATGTGTCATAACCTATATGCCACTTGAACTTTAGTCTGCTCTTGTAGATCTAATGATGTGATGTAAGGCTTCAATTTGACTGGATTTTACAACAGGGTGTAAAACATATGTTCATCTCTGAGCTTCAACAAAGTGATATCTATTTGTGCAGACTTGACATGCTTACGGATATACAAAAGAATGAGATGCCATAGCTCCCTATTCCAACTAATTCCATTTGGGTGCTCAGCAGTCTGTGTGTGTTTTAATTCTTTGAATTTGTCTTTCCCGGGGGCATTCTTAACTGAAACGACGGCATGATATAATAATTCTTGAACACTCGCTCGCTTGTCTGTGATATGTCACATTCAGAACGGTACAAAATATGAATAGGAAGGAATGGATCTTTAGCTGCGAGGACATAGTAACAACAATTGTTGGGTCCGACAAGACTAATGATCGGGTATATTGTCAGTCTCTTTTTGGAATGAACCCCGAGAGAAAGAGATGAGTAATGTGGTACCCTCCATAATATCTGAAAATTTAGATGTGCTTTCTTCTCATGCTTCATTATATCACAGTTCTACAATGGACCTCACGGTGAGTTTATGCTGTTGCTGCTTTCAGATTTTGCCTTTTGGAGCTATTACTTCAATAAATAACCCAAGGGCTCTGTTATGATGGTATAACATTACTGCTGTCGTAATTAAATACAATTGACTAGATCACGGATATAATTATCTCGTATCAACTTACTTGTCTTCATCTGCACAATTCTATTTGTGATTCGGACTCAGAAAAAAATGAAGAAAATTGACAGCAAGGTTTTATTGCAAAATCGCTGTTGTATCAATGTGGTTATTATGTATTCAGTCAGCTTGTTTCATGGGGTTCTGATGTAGCCTCCGGAGGTTCCGATGGCCCGCCCCATGTTCTCATGCGTATCTCGGTCTTCAGAGCCTGCACATCATTTTCCAGCGACTTTTTAAGTATGTTGGAACTAAGGAATGCCAAAGTAGTCAAGTAGGAGAAGAAGATTATGCACATGGTACCTCCTTTTGCCAATTCGCTCGAAAGATAATAAAGAGAAGCACGACAGTCTGCAATAGACAGCCAATCAGCATCCCGATCCAAATGCCAAGTGCACCGAGCTTGAACTTGAATCCAAGCAAGGCTCCAATTGGAAGCCCCAAAGCATAGTAGCATCCAACGTTCACTATGGCAACGAAGAATTGCCATCCTGCACCAACCGCCACCCCTGTACAAGTATATATGGTTCACCTAAATGCTTGATCAAGTTCTACATAGACAAATCTTATCATTGTGACATTTCAGGTCGTGCATGTAAGACAAAATGAGAGAGTACCATGAAGAACTGGTTGGATACTATTGAGGAAGATTGTAGCTGCGAGATAGTAACCGAGCTTTGATGTCTCTGTCATGACTTCTTGTTGGTTGGTAAATATCCTGGGGAAATCATTCGTAGTTGCAGCTACTGCTGCTGTAAAGATAATTCCTATTACCGTGGATGTGAAAACGTTGATTACCACCGAGAACTTTGCTGCTTTGGCATCTCCGGCACCTAGTTCATTGGACACTCGCACACTGCAGGAATGCAAAAGGATGAGTGAAGCTAACAGGAGAAAGTGAAGAAGACCGGTAAGCTAAAACTTGTGCTGCTTTAGGGAAACATGCTCCGTTCTAGATGTTATGTCGAAAGTTTTTTGGAGAAAAGGTAGATTGGAAAGTGAAGAAGCTAACCTCACAGAAGCGTTGAAGCCTAGGGCAATCATCAGAGCCCACATTTGTATATTCATGCTGCCATAGGCAGGAATCAAATTAAGTACGGAACATTCAAAAAAGGGAGAAAAACATAGGTATGATCTCAGTAAAAGGAGGAAAAATTAATGTCTAACCAGATCGAAATGGCATCAACTGCTATTTCTGGATGCTTCAAAGTTCCCACCAATAGAATAACAGCCGTGTAATACCATAGCTCCAAGCTGCCACAATGAGCACGGAAATGCCATTAGTATGGTAAATGCTTCCCACAATAGAATAAGAAGAAAAGTAGTATATTATATATGTGAGCCTGTAGATTTTAATGTAAAATCTAACCATAACATAATGGCTGACGCCAGCGACAGCTTCACGAAGCCAGCTAGTGACTTGAAAGCAAGCATAGAGAAACCAGTCCATGTTTCAGGGAAGAAACCACCAACCACATATATCACTTGAGCCACGACCAAGAACCACCATGATATATTTCCAGCTATGGCAGCACCTAAAAGTCCATATTGAAGCTTTGGCAGAAACACCCAATTCAAAAGACAATGTAATGCCAGAGCCACTAAGGAGATGATGGTCATAACCCAAACTTTACTTTGAGACTGCAGAAACTTTTGAATGGGAAAGTTCAAGGCATAAGCATATAATTGTGGAATCACCCACATAGAGTACTTCCCAGCAAGATCAGAAATATGCTTGTCTTGACGAAGGATTTGAAGTATTGGCGATACAAAGATATAAACTGGGGTTAGAAGCAAGGCTGTGATGCCAGTGATGATGCATGATCTTTGCATATAGATACCCAACATGTGCAGTTTCCCTGCACCAACAGCTTGACCGCAGAGCGTCTCGAGTGCGCTTCCCATCCCTAGCTATTAGAAAAAGTTCAACAACACATCATATTGGGACAAAGGGAAATGTTATAATTCTAAATATTGTAATTATTGGAATCTCAGGATTGACTCTTCTTTTAGGCCAAAAATCAATAGGATACAAGAAGGATGCAGTACATGCATGATGAAATACAAGCTTAAAGGATAAGGCTGCAGCAATGAGGAGACTGATTCGCTTAAATACAGTAAATTTAGGCTTCAGTCTCACTAGTGAGAATTCCAAGTTTGTCAAGCACAAGAATTCGCGGTCACAATGAAATTTGTTCAAAGAAGGCGAATGTTGATGTTTTCCGAGAGAAAGGGAATGATCGAAACAGATTACATGGACATCAAAACAGATCATATATCCTTGAAAAACAAAAGTCTCATGATCAAAAGCCAAACTTTTCTCAAATGTCCCCCACCATGCTGCCGCGATATCTGAAATCGGACATATTCTCTTTGTCGAAGCCCAAAGGTTCATTAGTAATGGATGGTTGATGACAATCGATATTTATCGAATCAAATTTCGAGCCTCTAACTCCTATACCACCTACGAACACGAAAAATTTACATAGGAAAAGCAGGGGAAAAAGGGACTCACCATTACTCCATAGACAAAGCCTTCAAGCACATTCTGGACAACAGAAACAGCAGCAAATTCTACATCACCCACATACCCAACAAAAGCAGAAGTTACAACCCCAATTGAGAACTGCGCAACTGCTGAAAGAATAGCAGGCGCAGCTATCTGCCATGTCTTCTTGGACTCCTTCATGCATTTCTTGGTCACCTTACCACCACCCAGACACCCCGCCATCTTCCTCCGGAACTCAGAGGATTCCTCTCCTTCTACAGCGTACGCTCTTGCCTTCAGTTTTCTCTCATTTAGCAGCGTCGTCATTTGTATGTCGTCCTCACTGACCCCCATACTAGCTCCTGCCGCACAAGGACAAGTTTTCGGTTCTGTTCGCACTTACGGACACGGAAAAAATGTTTCGCAGGCGTTATCTGAGGGAAGTACTTTTCAACAACCGCCTGTTCTTGTCCTCGCCTAGTCGGTTTATTTCTTTTTCTTTCGAAGCATTGATTGAACCCCCAAAAACAAGGATGCTCTTTCGAATACAATGTTTTGGTAAACGCAGGCATTTTAATAATTATGAAATTCGTGTGAACCTACAATATCCTCAAAATGTGAGACCCACTATGTATGCCTGCTCACCCTCCTCTTTTCTCGATGGACGGAGTGGACTTTTGGGACCTGTCCCAGGAACAGGATGGGTGGTAGCCATAAAGAAGCAATTTTTTCTGGTGTGAAAGTATATCAATTCACCAAATTCCTTTGAATTTATGGAAGGTTATGTTAGGTTGGTTTGTGGTTGGTGTACTCTTGAGTTCTCCTGAATGATCTTTGCTTCTCCTTATATGTTTATTGATTTGCATTGAGCAAGTTGGCGTTTCATAATCCTCATCATTGAAAATAGAAATGTTCGGCGGCTTTTAGTCTAATGGCAACTCACCAACCTTCTAATGCAACCTTCTAACTACATTCGACTTTATGCCAATATGCTACTTTCGAAATGGGACTGCTCGAAACGTGTTGAGAAGCGAAAGTGGGGCTGGGTGTCGGCCAGAGATTTCCAAGTCAAAAAGGAAGCTCGACAAGGCAAACGTCCCCCACCATGCTGCCGCGATATCCGAAATCGGACATATTCTCTTTGTGGAAGCCCAAAGGTTCATCCACTAATGGATGGTTGATGACAATCGATATTTATCGAATCAAATTTCGAGCCTCTTAACTCCTATACCACCTACGAATAAGAAAAATTTTGTTAAGAGAATGAGATAGCCTGGTAATGATTAGATATATGGCATCTCAGATTCTTTCACGTTCTGGGTTTGAGAGAGAGAGAGAGAGAGAGAGAGAGAGAGGGGGTGAAAAAATATTTAGTATTTTGTTAGTACCACAACAAATGATGAGGCGGTATGCATTTTTTACTCAAATCACATAATTGGCTTTTGTGTGCTGACGTTGAATAGAATTATATAAAACAAAAAAATCAAAGATTTGTTCGGTCACGCAAGCTTCCTCTCTGTTCTGCTTTGTGGTCGGCACCGTCGTACCTCGTGATCGGATTGTCCATGGCCGAGCCCCCCTTCCATCGCCATGACAGCTCACAGTCGTTGCCCGTCCAGATTTGGACTGGAGTCGTGCCTCCAGATCTAGTCTCGTCTATGGCTCTAAAGCTGGCTCATCCACATTTCTAGCGACCACAGCTAATCCATGGCCGTGAGCCTTGACGGCAAGCTTGAGATCTTGACGACCATGGATTGCAAGCTCAAACAGCAAAAAAAAATAAAAATAAATAAAAATAGAGACGAACAGAGGAATAAATGTCAGGGAAGATGGCAAGAGCTTGAACGTGGCCTTGGACACGCGGAGTCATGGACGGGCAAATGTTGAGATATGGAGAATGACGAGATGGAGAAAATAGAGGAAGATTGGGTATGGCACAACTTAGACAACAGTGATCAAACTAAACAACACCTAAATGTGTTCGTCACGACATCTGTTCGTCATAAACATGACATGCGTCCATCGTAAATAACACCTAAGTATGTTCGTCAGTTCGTCATAAACATGACATGCGTCCGTCGTAAATAACACCTAAGTATGTTCGTCATGACGTGTTCGTCAAGACGCCGACGATGGCTATGTACGAGCAGAACCGACGATGGCTATGTACGAGCAGAACCGACGATTTCAGCCATGAATGGCCAGATCTCAAGAATGATGAGATGGAGAAAAACAGAGGAAGCCGATTGGACGCAGTGATTGTCGGCCTAATCACAACGCCGGCGACTTTTCCAGTGGCGGCAACCGGTGGGGTGGGGGGAGCAGAGATCAGATGGCCGTGGACGAAGGCGGAGAAAGAGAACTTAGAAATGAAGAGATTAGATTTTTTAATTTTTCACTTAGATTACTTGACTGTTGACGTGGATTGGCGGACAATATTTTAGTGGATATGAGTAAAATATACACGTCACGCGTGACGCCAATTTAGTGGTATCAAATCATTTGAGAGAGAGAGAGAGAGAGAGAGAGAGAGAGACCCTGTTTGAAAGTTGACTGTCTATCCCGAAAAAAGAATCAACCTAACTCTGAAAAACCTGTCCATTTGGCGTCGCACATCTTCACTTCCACATTCATTTCCATGGATATGTTAAAGAATGGACAATAGCAGCAGTGATTGTCGGCCTAATCACAACGCCGGCGACTTTTCCAGTGGCGGCGACCGGTGTGTGGGGGGGGAGTAGAAATCAGATGGCCGTGGACGAAGGCGGAGAAAGAGAACTTAGAAATGAAGAGATTAGATTTTTTAATTTTTCACTTAGATTCCTTGACTGTTGACGTGGATTGGCGGACAATATTTTAGTGGATATGAGTAAAAAATACACGTCACGCGTGACGCCAATTTAGTGGTATCAAATCATTTGAGATACAGAGAGAGAGATCGACCCTGTTTGACAGTTGACTGTCTATCCCGAAAAAAGAATCAACCCAACTCTGAAAAACCTGTCCATTTGGCGTCGCACATCTTCACTTCCACATTCATTTCTCTGGATATGTTAAAGAATGGACAATAGCAACAGTGAAAGACGTATGCATTGCAGGGCACACGGCACTGGTTTTCCGCCCCCCCGCGTTTCCATGCTTCTTATGGCGAGTTTTTAGTCCATACAAAAGTCTCAGCTTTTGCTGGCAGAAAGAAAATCGTAGACCTGTGCAATCTCAATCTGTTATCATGTAATCTCCTACACAGTATACGATTCCCAACAGATGATACTTTAAGGCCAATCAATGCCTTCCAAATGTGGCCATCTCTCAATCCAAGTGACCCATTGTTCCTCCACGGTAGCATGAATGCTGTTCTGAAAGACTTCTGTATAACAGGTGTGCAGTCCCACGACGGAATCACGAGCGGTTGAATATTTGCACAGCTGACAGGAGAAGACAGCGACAGAGAGCAGCCAAATAAGTTCAATATTTTACGTAGAGTTCAATGAATTGAAGAGGAAACATGCTTCACGGCCTACAGGAGAAGTTGCGTATCATTTTCTTCGAGAGAATAAAAGATTAATGTCTGATGCTTAGGACTTGATCAGAGTACCGGGGGTATTAAGCATTTACTGATACGTATCTATATGATGCATGTAAATTCAGGATCTGATTCTCTACGTTTGTAAGAAATGCAGTAGTAGCCTAGAGATAGAATGGTCATATGCTTTCACCCAGAAAAATCTCATGCAAATTGCTAGTGCCATGTTTAATATCGATAGGAACCACAAAAATTTGTCACTTACCTCAAATAACAGTCATTCAACTCTGCTTTATAAGGAGTTCGATATCTGCTCCTACTTCAGCAATCTTGGCTTCTTTAGAAGTCCTTGCAGCTTTGGCAATGTGCTCAACATCAAAATCCAAAGCGATTCTTTTAACAAGACCATCAAGCATCTGTTCAAGGAAATTAACAAAATCATGACCAAGGCTCCACAACAATGAATACTGCCATATAGATTCACCTGGCATTAAAAAATCTGATTCCTAAGTCAAGCACTAGATCATCATTTATAAATATCTTCGTCTGTTTCACTTTATATAGAACCAAGCTGCATCCTGCCCGTTCACTATAGTGTATGTTTCAGTTTTATTCTAAGCCCCACACATCATAAGGAAGCACCCATAGATGTAAAACACATAAAAATTTCAAGAGCCACTCAGCATTATTAATGAACCCATTGAATTAACTTGAATTCATTAAAAGATGCACACCACAAGGTAACAACATATTTTTTTTTTTTTTTTGGGACAGTCTGATGGACAGCCCTAGAAAACTCCTTCCTATTCTTATTGCAGAAACAAAGGGAAGTATCTGGATGAAGATAACTTGTAAATCAGGGTTGAAAAGAGGGTCTGTTAGTACCAATGATCCAATAGCTACTAAAGCTCGATATCTGGCATCAACTTCTAAAGATTCATTTTCTGCAAGCTGGAAAAAGACGGCAGCAAATTATCAAAATGAGGTACTTCAGCCGCAAAACGAAAAACAAAAATAAATGCTTATAAGCAATCCAGAAGTGAAAAATCAAATCCTACCTCAAGTGCTGCTGAAAGAACTTGAGATTGACCTTCTTCATCCTTCTTCTCAATCAATAGCACAGCATAACTGTGAATGGTAGTATTGAAGTCTAAGTAAAGGAGGAAATAACAAGTCCATTGAGCCACCTTGATAAAAAGGTAGAAAGTTGGAGCTATATATATCTTAAACAAGATGAGCCTGGTATACTGTATAACAATAACAAACTAAGCCTCAATAGACTAAGTAGGGGTAAACTATAGGGATCCTTTCATGCCAATTTTCACTCAATTCAGCATCAAACTTTTTCTAAGACATACATGTAATTTTCCTATTATTGTCTCCTTTCATGTCTTTCCAACTCTTCTCTTGCCTTTGTTAGCCCAAGTCTCCATCCTATAACCACATCTCCTCACTAATGTACTTATAGCTAACAAAAAAAGAGAGAAATCATATTGCCGGGGTCTTGAGAGGGCAAATAAGATCTCAAGGGCTAGTAGTGTATGCACACTTTCGATTATGATCGATGATCCAACTATTGCAATTCCATTATCTCTTGGCCATAAGTACAGGCATACTGATTCTCTATGCAGATGATACTGACCTGCTTAATAATGATAGTATCCAACTTATAGAGTCAAAACACAGTTTTTTCCAAACATTCCATGTCAAGTTTTCATGACAAATGACAAACTTCTCATCAACTCTACCAGCTTAAACAACAGCCATGAAAAAGGGAAAGCGCTACTCTTTGGTTATGAGTCTCAGGATAGCACAGGTGCTTTATCTTCTTCAAGGATAGTCTTATGTATTTTCAACAAATAATCATAAGAGCATAATCATACGAGTTCCAGTTTGGAAAGGCATTATGATCTTAAGTAAGAAAATATTTGAGAACGACATGCTAAAGTAGTACCCCTTAGATTATTGGCAACGCAATTGACATCTACTACCATACTCAAGAAATGGCAAAACAAACAACCTTTAAAGTATATGTACATGAATAAAAAAAGAGATATTAAACTAGTTATCGATCCTTTTCAATTTAAAATCAAATTAACATTGAAAAATAGGTTCCTCTAAACAAAAGGCAAAGAGAAAATGAAGAAATAATTGTAAAGATGGTTATAAGTAAGGAGATTACAAGTAAAATTTTGAGAAAAATTATCAAGAACATGAATTATTAAAAGGAGAATGAAAAAGTGCATGCCCTTAACAGCAGTTAGAATATACTCACTTGAGTAATAGAGTAGCATAAGACAACTGTAGATTCTTGTTTGAAGAAGAAGAGCAGCTCGAAAACGCATCAAGCATCTGCGTCGTAATATCAAACAATAAAAAAATTAAAGAAAAATCAATCATATCCTAGTACCTGCATCTAACTCAATAATGTCCAATAAACATGTAATATCCCATGATATACCAGGTTACAAGCTCAACTATTTAATTAAGTCACTAATCTGTCAAGGAGTTCCCAAATATTGAAGATAACAATGCTTGAACACCTATAATTTCAGTACCAACAAGTTATTTGTAACTCAATTATCGAAGCTTTGTATTGTATCACGAGAATACATCAAGAACAAAAGTTTGACCAGATTTTATAGATTAAATTGAAGAACACTAAAAATTTTCTTTAGACTAAGAGAAAGGACTCATGAATGGCACACTTTTATCAGCTTCTCAAGAAATAAATACTTTTGTCAGCTCCTTCCTTCTCACTACATGCGTGTATGCATGCCTGTATGCACGATATCTAGTTTAACATCTAAAAAGAAACAGGACAAAAGGGGCAATAACCTCACTACGATGCTTCTGCAACCAGCTGTAGTATGCTGAATTCTTGAATAGATTAGTCACAGCCCGGATGCTAGTTAAGAAATTTGCAGGAACTGAAGGATTTCCAGTAGCTCTCTTGATTGATTCCATAAGAACATCTATCACAGTGCAAAATCAACATCCCATCAGAATGAAATATTCTTGAATTTCCAAGAGCTAGTAAAGTGTTTTGCAACAAAATAGGCCTGAATTCCTAGGTAATCTGGTCTGAGAAATCATCGACTCTACAACATGTCTAATAATTACATCCAAGTTTAAAAGAAATTGACAATACCCTTCTTGTCCTCTTGATGCCTCAGAAGTCCATCTGCCCCATCTGGATGCAGGATTACCATCCTGAAAATATCAATAACTGCAAAAGAATGAGCACAATAAATCAACTAATCGTGATGCATTAAATCCACAATGCATTAAATCAACACATATATAAGATGCTACAGACTACAGAGTGCAAACACAGTAAAATTCATCTGGATATATCAGCAAATTGATGACAATGGAGCAAAGTGTCAGTTGTTGAAGCACATCATCATATCCGGTGAAGTGACCAAAGTCTTACAGTTCATCTACTCATTGTGTCAAAATCATCCATAAAGTTGATTAGTTCAATATGACAACTTTCTCACTGGTTTTCCAGAACTATTTCTCCCGTTTGTTCAAATTCATTTTGTTTTTTTTGTTTTTCCTTCTTGGCAAGTCTTTGCTTGGGTTGAAACAATCACTGTGGAGCACTAATCATTAACTTCTTTTTTTATCAATTTAACTCTGTAATTAGTAACTCCCCTTCAGCTGGCCCCACAAGCTAATATCTCGGTCCCACATCCAAAATTCCAAGAGGCATCTTTCTGAAAGATTTGTTGTTGTACACACCAGATGAAAGATCAAATTGTGCAACTTGAAAAAAATAGAATGAAATTTACTAAGTCATCAGTATCAGCACCAGAATTAAACGTGCATGAAGGACACAGGTTAAGGAACCAACCAGGAAACATCATTTCATATGGCCATGATTCTAGCAACTTCAACATCAAATCAAAGTCAGCATCGGCAAATTTGCTAGAATGATAATGTGACGTGTCCTTTAAAATTTTGACAACTGCTCCCAATCTGGAAATCTCTATATCTGTCAATGATAAGTTCTTCTTTTCCTTCAAAAGAGTGGGATAAAAATCAATCAGCACAGTAATGATATAAGAACAAAAAGTTATGTACAAGGAATAATGTCAAGAATTTTCCCATAATGCAATAAGCAAGGCAATTCTATCTCGAGAATAGCACTTCAGAATTCAACATTTGGTCTAAGCTGATCTTTAAAAGAGTACAGAAGAAAATAAATAGATCTAAGAAAGTTGTGGTAAGAGAAATACAATAGAGCTGACATCAAAGGGTAATCTGAAACAAACTGCAGCAAAGTAATGGTTGAAAAGCAAAGAAAGAACTTGAATACCTGATTAGAGAGCAAAGTATTATTAAACTCATTGATCTTTTTAAGAATTCCATCAAACTGAGCCGCATCAAAGACCAGCATTCCTTTCTGGAAAAGAAATTGTGGAGAATGGATGAGAAAGTTATATTAGGGATTGTAAAATCTTGTGAAACGACAGCCAACTGTTCTAAAAGCTTAAGTTGTTAGCTGAAGGCATGATTTAATATTTAATTACTCTAACACTCCCCCTCACGCGTAGATTGGATTTTGGCCTAAGCCAAAGCATGGAAATATATACTGGGGAGGCAAATTAGCGCCTGAAAAGATTTGAACTGAGGATCTCCTGTTCTAATACCATGTAAGATTTTGTGAGATCACATCCAACTGTTTTAAAAACTTAAGCTGTTAGATAAAGGCATGGTTTAATATTTAATTACTCTAACAAGGAGATATTACTCAACTAATTAGAAAATTAAAGAGTCAATAACTGGAAGAGAAAGTATTAGGGAGATATCACTAAAGTAATTATAATTAAAGGGTCAATAACTGGTTTTCCAATGAAATTCAAATGCAGCATATGGTCCCTTTGGGGTGTCCATACCATTAACTTAACAATAACCACTGCGCTCGAGCTAACATATGAAAAAGTTGGAGGGCACACAGAAAGGAACAAGTGATTGTCGGAGCCACCAAAATGATTTTGGAAGTTTAATTAGTTCTATTTTTCATTTTTGTAGACATAAGAATGTACATGTTTTATTTGTTTTCTGGAATTATCAAAAGCAGATACTAAATTTTGATATTATTCTTATCTGCTCTTTCCCTTACTTAGGTGGTCTTTTTAGCTATCTCTATATATCCCTTCATATATCTCCCGATGCTGCCATGCCCTTTAGCAGGCCAAGCACACGTCTTCCCAATAGCTCATACCAAATGTAAAATCACAAAGAAAAATCTGTCCGAAAATACCTTGGGTATATGCTTGAAAGTAGGTCTCGCTTGTTTAGCTGACATATAACAAGAACTTGCATAGTATTAGAACTAAAATAGTCTTCAATAGACGAGAGATTAGAGCAAACACAAAGTTTGTTTCAACAGCATACCTGCCAGCTGTGAAGGTGCGCCGGGAACATATGCACTGGCTGAGAAAGAGAGAGACCAATGAAAATGGAGCCTTGATAATTGCAACATTAATATGTCACAGCACCGTCAACAAAATATACTCACAACCAGTATAGGGATCACGAAATGATGGATCAAGATTGAAGTCCCTCTGCCCAGAATTTGCAAGTATAAACTCCACTATCTGTTGGCGATAGGAAAGAGGAAGGTTCTCCTTGAGAAGCCACTTATCGGCAGTGTCGTATGGATTATCTGGAAAAATCTCACATTCTATAAACTAACATATTTCTAAAGAAATGCATCAATCAACAATATGCAATAGATCATATTACAAAGAACACCAAAAATTACAGGAAGTGATCCACATACAGATATGTTTTTCTAGATTAATATAAATTATGCAAGATGTTCCAGTGGAAAGGTATTAAAGGGGTGGTCATCTGAATTCATGACTCGGGTGCTACAGTTATCAGAATTGACTAATGAAACAATTGTCTATCCCTTCCTATAATGCTGCTGTCAATGTTCTTCCTGGCTGAGTAGGCGTACAATAAAGACACAAAAGTGCAGGCATTATGGAGTTTCTTTCAGTAAGATTATTTTAGATGCTATTAATTAACACAAAAACAGCAGCATATAATACCAATTGACAGCGAGGGCGATATGACCATCAAATAATCATTTTTTCATTAAGCTTCACTCTTTAAGGCCAAAATGAGGATCTTTGCAAGAATAAATATTAGGAACGGATCATATTTCCAAAACTGAAACTTATCTCTGCCTTTATCATCAGCTCAACAGTTTTAATTTTCTGTTATTTTGAAAAACGTTATGCATCTTCATTTCCCATTTCTTATAAAAAAACAAAAAAGTTGTTTTCCGTAGTTCATGGTACTTTCATATCTTCTACCCTAATTTTGGTCGGAGGTCCTTATAGTGAAAAATTATTTCTCAAAATTCAGTTTTTTTGGCATTTACATTGGAAATATTGGAAAGAAAAGAAACTCACCCTGACTTCCAGATATCAAGACATGATTCTGCATTTTCAGGAAATTGAAATGGCAACCACAGGCATTTTCTAGTAGGTTTGACTTAACTGATATAGATAACAAAAAACTAGAGAATTTTTTGAAACAAAACAACCCGTCCTTGACCAAAGTTATATTTGCAAAGAAGAAATCTCAATGTATTAGAGATGGGGATACCTGATCGATTGTAGGGCAACTTACGTGTAGGCTCACCATCTCCAATATCAACATCAAATACTGCACAATCAAATCCATTGATTTTACTCAATCTACACACATAATACCAAAGCACTCATCTGGAATCAGAGGAGAAGCAACATACCATAATCATATTGAACACCATCTAAGGCTGGGCGGTTCATGCTATCTTCTGGTCCATCAACTACTTCACCAATCTATAGAAGTAATAGAAGGAAATATTTAACTCAAAATCAAAATAAAGCATCAAGATTGATGAATATCAAAATACACACACACATATGGTCGCATAAAGGACATGCACATAAACTTTATCTTGTTAAACTAAATGCCGAACAAAAAAAAAAAAAAAAAAAAAAAAGAGGAAAAAATTCTTCGATGCACGTGGAAGACAGAAGATCAATTTATCTAAGACATTTAATAAGTGCAAAGTACACATAAGCATTGTTAATAGAGACACAGCAACTCTTCTGTATACATGCCACATTTTCTATAGGATATAGCTAAAAAATTATAGTTACTTGCATGCCTGAACTGCAATAAAAGAAATGAGCTTTCAGAAGGCAACCTGTCTAAGCAGATGTTGCTTGGGCTTTCTTCCTTAAAATCACATAGCTAATTAGACTCCAAGAATGTATTGCACATGAAAAATAATAGGAAAAAGGAACTATCTCTAACGACAAGCAATTTAAAGAGAACAAGATAATGCTCACTCATTGATAACATTTTCTCAAACATTTGTTTTAAAGAGGAGACAACTTTTGTCCATTTCCAAGAATCTTGCACCCAATTATAAATTAGTCAATGCCAATATATGTAACACCAAGACATATATAACTACAGCCAGTTATTCAAATTTAATGAGTATATGTAAGGCTTGCCTGGATTAACTTTTACTTTTTGCTAATCTACATCTTGCTAAGCATGCAGTTTTACTTTTTTTACCCTAAACACATGAAGCTTTCGCAACATATAAAGTGTTGACACATAGATTTGCATCTAACAATTTTGTAATTTTATGAAAAATTTTGGATGTCATTATAAATTTTGGTGACAAAGCACAAAGAAAGAATTGTTATAGTTATTTTGAGAAGCATAAACAAACAGGCCCCTAGTTGTCAGCACAGTTAATTGACCACAAGTGGTGGAAATTCTGCAGTAGTCAAAGCCCACGCACTTAGAAAGTCACTTGACAAAATGTTTCTGTAACCACAATGATCTAACACTGCACCAGGAAGATTAAGTGTGCTGCAGTGCTATCAAGTATGTAGAAGCAGTTACAAAAACAAACTTTAATTTGAAATTACCTTATCCCATTTTAGTTCAGTTGAATTCCATGCATATGCCACTCCATTGTCTCCTTCTCTGATTACTTTTGTCTGGCCATCACTAGTTCCTATACACAATATAAATAGAGCACTATAACAATTAATGATGGTTGCAACTTGATATAGCAATCCGCCCTTGACAGCTTAACAATTACTTAGGTCGCATTTGGTCGCCGGTATATAAAAACCTAATAAGAGAGGATTAGATAGGATGACAAAACCCCTGTATTTTCCTCATTATCTCATCTTAATTTGGTAAAATTCAGGATATATGGATATCTTCATGTAAAGTAATTAGCGAAACTAGGGCAGAACCAGATAAAAATCTTAAACAGTTAAAAAATCAAAGAACCCTACATCTACTGTCAAGGACGGCCACCGGACACCAATGTGGTAGTTTCTTGAGACCACCATGACTTAGGCCACTAACCATATTGGCAACTCATGAAATCGAATATGCAATTACAGTAAGAGTCAAAGCAAGGATCTCCTTAGGAAGATCAATCCACCTTAACGACTCATTCCTAAAGATATGTGTTTTAAGATGAATGCATTTTAACTAAATAGTTATGACTTCAATCCAATTTATTAACTATTTCTCTACTTAATTAAGTAATAAACAGAAGATAGTGTTACAACCGAATAAAAACTGGTTAAAAAACGCATGTCACCCTAGACTTATAGCTTCTCTAGCTTGATGACCATATTTAAGTGCACAAATTCAACAGTAATTTCTAGAAAATAGAGAAGATAAATAACTGAAGGACCATACTGGAATTAGATGTCTAGAATCCTACCTGGCACTTGTAAAGCCTCTAACCCGGGCAACTCTTCCAATTTCAGTCCTCCAACCCTTTTCCTGTAAAACACATAATAGAGAGAAAAATGCAAAAAGAAGTGTCCACATACATTAGGTTCTTAAGTGTATTAATCTGTCTTAATCTGAACTTTAGAAAAGCAAGGTGAACTATACCCTAACCCTTCAGCTGAAAAAAATCCACTACCTAACCAAAAGAAATGATTTACCACAACCTCTCTTGAGGAGCAACAAGATCAGACTATTTTGCGATACAGATCTATATGGTAACTGAATGTTTGTGGTCATAAAAAGAAATAAATAACAAATAAAACACTTTCAAATTACTGAAAATTGAAGACCTTGCAATCATTCACTCTGCAAATCATGAGTACCAGCCAAAAAAAGTTTAATCTCATCTCATCTATACAGCCTAGAAAGAGATAGAGACAAAAACCTCCCCAACGTCCAGAGTTCAGAGAAAAAAGTGGAAGAGGAATGAGAAAGAACAGACACATACTCAAAGTCAGTGATCTTCCTCTTAATCATCACTTCATGATGCACAAATCACCTTAGGGAACTGGTATACATAAGATATTGGTGTCTAATTAATTATAATACCTGCTTCTCTTGTAAGAAGATAGTTCTAAATCAAATAACTCGAGCTCAGTTGAGTTAGCCATCCTATCTTCTTGATTTGTCCATATACGTATGGTCCCATCAGAACATGCTGTCACGATGTCTCCATCTTCCAAAAATTTGACGTCCCACACACAACCAGGATGCTCAATGCTCTGAAAGCAAACTCCATCTGAAAGATCAAAAGCTCCCAATATCCATAAGATAATTTGCGATGAAAATTAGATTCCGATGCAAGGACAAAGACTCTCAATTTAAAAAATCGTCATCTTTCAAGTCGCCTTGCTGAACCATTTCTATAATTGCTATCAATCAGGCACATTTGACCAGCTCCTATACATGTTAGAAAGGTGGAGGACAAATAAGTGGCTGACAGCATTGAGAGAGCATCCACATAAAATCCAAGAAGGAATTATTGCATTTGAAGAAATGCTTAAGAGTTTTTACGAATGAAGTCATTTTCATTTCAAAGCAAGCTATAAAGAGTGGAAACCATGTTCAAAAACAGCTGCACACTGTTACACTCCAAACGCTATGTTCAACAGAAGCAATGTGCAACCTAGTTGGTACCAAACAGAAGCTTCCAACCGCAATGGACAACAACACTTTCAGCCAGAAGCATAAAGGACCCAAGCCATGATGCACGAGAAGCTATGTAACTCTACTATAATGTAGTTATTCTAACATAACTAAAAGAACCAGCAATAAACAGGTAGAAAAAGAAAATTAGAGAAATAAGTGATTGGTTAAAAGCTCATTGCAACCCCAGTGGGAAGTGAAAATCAAAAGCAACTACCTTTCCATATTTTGGCAAAACGATCTTCACTACCACTGACTATGAGGCCCGAAGCATGTGAATCAACAGAATAGACTATAGAAGTATGATCAACCATCTCCATTAGACATTCACCGCTCACTGCCCATAACCTGATAGACCTGTTATCAGGGGATAAAAACTATTCACCAACAGCAAGCAGCAAATTATAGAACTCTGTAAACATAATTAGACAAAATAGAATGAGAAAATTAGACTAGAAAGTAAATATAATAAGCTTAGCAGTATGCATACTTATATGCTATATTCAAAGACAAAACAGACCAAATACAGGCTCCCTTTTAGCCATGATCAGAAGCTCAGACCTGCTCTGCCAGGCTTTACCTATGAATGATAAGATAACTTCTCAATGGTAAACATTGGATGAGGCATCATCGAAATGCTTAAGCATTTCACTTGGCATTCTCTTGGTATGTAAGTTTCCAAGCCCGTGCAAGATTGGTCAGACCAGCCACAAAGAGTCAGCACAAACATACATCTTGAAGCACTTAGTATTATTATAAGCAGATCCGGACAAACTTCATTTGTTTGCTGCAATTTTTCTCAAAGGTTATTTGATCTGAGCAATCCATGATTTCGACTGGGTCCTCCTTTCCACATTTACTTCTCCTCTTATCTCCTGCATCACTTTAGGTTTCCAAGCAAACTTGTACAGGAGACCGCTTCTCTTGTTCTCAATTGTTGAAATGTTGGCATAACTGCAAGTTTGTTTCTACTCTCAGCTAACCTTTCTGTCAGCCAGTAAGGTATTTGTGAAGTCCTCATTTGAGTAAGAAGGCATCTTAAGGGCTAAAGCATTATTGGACTTGAAAATTTAAACGTGACTTTTTTCTGTTGTATCAATTAATCCCACAGAAACTTCAAAACTTGCAAAGAAGCAAGAGCATATACTAACTACTTTTATGGACTTTAGACATAGTGAGTACTAACAGATGAATCTTTCTATACCATAAACTTAATTTAATGAATACCAGTAAAAAAAAAAAATGAACCCACCCATCATGTGATGCAGATAGAATGCCCAGATCAGGCATCACTGCCAAGCCTCGAACGGTATCTGCACCATCCTTCAGTTAATAAGTACATGGAACAAAACAATAGCCATCAACCTAGTTCATTTCTGTCAAAAAACAGAATGCACTAAAGAAAAAAAAAAGAACAGCACAATGGAAGGAACTTCCATCATTTCAAATGAATTAACATCAATACAGTAACAGCAGAGGCCCAAAATGTTCAGCTTCAAAAAATTGAATAATAGCTTATACAAATTCATAAGGACTCCATGAAATTCAGTCTTCATAAACCCAATTGAGAACCGGTAGTCTCCAGTCAATAAAGAGAGGCAACAAGAACTGCTTCAATTTTTAAACAGTTAAGATGAAAAGTAACAACATAACAGGGGGTTTCTCTCAAACTGCTTATTATCAAGTTCAACAGCTACATAGCAGATTTTGGAGCATTATAAACTACCAAACTGCTATTGACTATTTAAGATAGTACACTCAGCTAGCTCTAGCAGTTCTTTATTTTTGGTTAAATTGGTAAGTCGAAGCAATTAGAAACAGAACAAAAGAGAAAGGTTAACCTGTATGCCCAACAAAAGTCTGAGTGCACGTCTTTCCTCTCCAGAGTTTTAAGGTTGTGTCACTTGAACCTGGACAAAGTAGAGAAAGAGCTTATCAATAAGATTCTTCTTGATCTACTTTGCATGTCAATACATCTATAGATGAGTCTGACGGCAAAACTGCTGCTAATTACGAGTTAAAAAAAAAAAAAAAATCCATCATGTTTTATGCAAGGAAAGTATTGAGGACATGACTCTATGACCACAGATCACAGAATCATTTGTAAACAAAATTGTAACAGACCAAGAAGCACTTAAATCAAAGGAAACTTGACATTTAAACGGAAAATTGGAAAACAACAAGGCCTCCCCAAAATGCTGAAGTCCAGGCTGGAGTTGAGTGCACTTCTGGAACTTTCACAAAATTTGTTGATGATTCGTTGGGAGAATGACCCAGTAAACAAGGTTATTAGGAACATCTTCTCTTGCAAACTCTAAAATCTAAACCATGATTTGTGGAAAAAAAAAAATTGAGGACGTGAGCCTATGATCACAGATCACAGAATCATTTGTAAACAAAATTAGATCAGACCAAGAAGCACCTAAATCAAAAGAAACTTGAAATTTAAACGGAAAAACAGAAAACAACGAGACTCCCCCTAAATGTTGAAATCCGGTCTCGAGTGGAGGGCACTTCTGGAGCTTTCACAAAATCCGTTGATGATTCATTGGGAGAATGACCCACTAAACAAGGTTTAGAAACATCTCCTCTTGCAAACTCTAAAACCTAAATCATGTGGAGGAACATGTTTTTGACTGAAATTTGGCCAAATTGATCAAAGAAAGTAATCATCACTTCTAACAATGAAAAATAGCAGATAGTTGGTGGGAAACATAACAAAAAAGGGAAGGATATGCTAAACCATTCCGATTCCTTAAGCTCCCAAAGGTTAGAAGAACAATCCTTATTCTTTTGAAGTTACATAAAATAAAGACCTCAAGCAGAGAGAACCCAACCTGTAACAAGCTCCCCGGAGGGCAACCTTATGACTGCTTGTATGGGGGCCTTATGAGCCTCCCAGTGCTCTGTAAGCTGGCCATTCCTCCATCTTATTAAGGTACTGCAAATAAGCATGAGATCATCAGGCAATATGTCATGTGCAAGCAGGCAAAATACTTGAAACCAAGCCAAACGCCATTTTATTCAGCTTGTCTAAGAAAGTCAAACGTAGCAAAACTTGGGATAGAAGTGCCAATGGAAAACTTAAAGTGAACTAAATTGACTATGCGTCAGAGCATGCTGAACCATTGCAAATGAAGGCCATTTGGTAGGCCTCTGATATTTCTTGCAATACAAATGCAGAGATTCAAGAAGAAAATTTAAACTTTGCATTACACAATTAAAAACCAGTAAAGATAGATTACTCTACTCTTCCAATACTTTTGATCCATGAAATTAACAATGGGCACTAGATAGTAGATATATCCAACACCTCCAGGTCGCAATTAATTAAATAAATAAAATCAGCAGGTAAGAATTCTCCCAAATGGATTGAACCACATACTAGCAAAATTACAATGTTAATCACTTAATCTCACGACATATAGACATATACCAACAACGCACAGTTTCTCTACGATACCGGAAACATTATCATCCACTTCGGCTCACCAATCAACAGAGGCAGAAACAATGTCGCCGCCGTCCAACACGATGCCGGTGACCTGCAACTGATGGCCCTTCAACGTCCGCGCCTCTCCATTCCTCAAATCCCAAGCCATCACGAGAGTGTCCATCCCGCCGGACACGATCCCGCCCTCCGGAAGCTCCTCGCTGGGCGGAACCCACGCCAGGGGGCCCACGAAGCTCTTGTGCCCTAACAGCACCCTCGCCACCTCGTACTTGCGCCTCTCGCCGGCGCTCGGAGCCCACAGCCTCACCGTCCGATCCCGCGACGAGGTCCCGATGCTGCCGTCCCCGCACACGCATACGCCCCGGACCTAAGCACACGACAGAGCACATGAAATTCGAAGCGCTCGACACGTAAAAATGTCCGCCGCGACGCGACGAACGCGCGCCGCCGGGGAATCGAAGATCGCGAACGCGGGACGCGAGATCGCTTCGCCGCGGGAATGCGGCGCGATTCCATCGATGGAGGAATAGCGAAGAGAGGGAGATCATTGCATGAACTTACATCGTCCTCGTGGCCGCGCAGCTCGCAGCGAAGTCGGTACTCCTTGAAGTCGATGTCCATGGCGCACGGAGAGAGAGAGAGAGAGAGAGAGAGAGAGAAGGAGAGAGTTGATGAGTGAGGGAAACGGAGCTGACCAAAAACCAGCGTCGAGGCTTTACTTCTTGTCCAAGCTCCCTGAAATTCTTCTTCCAGCGCAGGGATTGTGGCGTTGGATGCTGAGCAAGTACTCGGTTCGAACCGCCGGTGGGGCCCGAGAACGGCCTATATCGAGCGAACCGCCGGTCGAGTATCGGACGAACCGAATCGAGGCGCGATGCGAACGATCCGCTGCCGACCGACCGGGGCGCTGCGGGCCCCGCCCCGTCTCCACTTGATCTGACCCAACTAATTAGGACAATCGGGCAGTCCAACATGATTACAAGCCCAAGAAAATTCTCTCTTCCATGAAACTTAGGCTTGGTTAATAATCATATTATTTTTTAGAATAATTTCTACTCAAAAATAATTTTTTTATTCCATTTCCTAAATGAGTTTCCAAATTTTTGAGCACGTTTGGTAATTATCCAAAAAATTGTTTTCGGATAAAATTGCGTTTGATAAGATTTTAAAATTTTTTGTAATTTAATTTAATTTAATTTTTTAATGATTTTATTATATTCTCCTCTTTTTCTTTTTTTTTCCTTCTTCTCTTCTCTTTCTTTCTTTGGTTGGCGAGGCTTGCCTTCGTCGTAGTGTCGCCGCAACGAGATCATCGGCAGAGCCTCGTCCAGCTACCGGTGAGGCTTGCCTTCACTAGGCCACCGCGAGATTAGCCTCGCTCGTCCTTGGTAAGGTTGATCTGGAATGATGGAGACTATGATGACATATGCACATGCTTTCCTGTGATAATCTAGTCTTTTGCTTCTTCCTTTGATCCTTAGGAATTAATTCCAGTAAAAGCACCTTCCATTGTGTTGTGCTATGCTTATAAAATCACTATTATTTTCTATATAAATTGTTACGGAACAGTGAAAGCTCTTTCCCTGGTTCCTTCTAGGGCAAGTATTAAGATAACGTGCTCATGAAGTAGACCTAATTATAATGATAAAGTTTGAACCGCTTCTTTTTTTTCCCCAAAGTATACCACTTCATCAATTTGACCTCATCGCCACATTCATCACGTTTCACTTACCAGCTGGAAACGATGGTATGGAAGCGGGGAAACTACCGGATCTTGATCAACTTAAACATGAAATCAAGATAGAAGAATCATCAGAAAAAAACAAAGAAAGAAAGAAGAAAAGATTAGACGAGGTGTTATATAATGGTCAATAAGGTAAAATCGAGCAGCTCGACTTTGGGGCTGAGCACCACCCATTTTTGAATTGCCTATTAACAGAATCAAAGTGAACTGAAATTTATTGAGTTTAATTCACTTCAGAGAGTGCGGAAATCGAGTTCGCAAACCAAATTGAACCGAATCAAGCCATATTATGATAGGGTGAGACATGTGGCTTGATAAGACATTGCAATCGCTTCTGGATCATGGGTTCAACCTAGATTTAGGGATTGCATTTAATGTTAAAGCGGAGACGTGGAGAAATCGAGAAATTTGAGATAGAATTGGATGTCGCATGCATCGTTAATTTAATTGAACACTCTCTTCTCTTGACGCACATCCACATGCGGCGCTTATCGACAATTGTAAGTCACTTCTAGAAACATTTCAGGAGAAGTAACTTATACGCTCCTTTCTCAAGGGGAACCAGCAAGCTGACTGAGTTTACGCTTTGGAACAGCACGAATTGTCTTGCAATGAAGACATTGTCTTTCTCATAGTTATTGTTATTTTATCATATGGACCTCTTGGGAGCTAGTTTCCCTTATCATGTTTTTGGTATATGAAGTATTTACGTGTTATATTAGGTTCCAGAACGGGAGAACTGAAATTTACTTTCATTTACTTTACTTTTTCCCTTTTCAGTTTTCTGTGACGAGACGATGGTAGATGAGTTTCTAAAGTGACTAGTTCAATCGAAGTTAAAGAGGGGAATTCAAAATACATTTCCTGAGTCTCGAGATTTGTTGTTCTAATCTTCTCTTCGCAATTTGTTATTAATTCCCAGCTATTTTGAGCCGTCTCGCAAATTTCAATGTTCAATTTATTTTCATTATGTTCTGTGATTATTATGGGCTAGCTTTTGATATTGCGAAGTTGAATATTCATAAAATTCTTAGTCAAAACTAAATTTCCACACACGAGTCTAAATCATCGAAAGTAGATGATTGCTCGTTTGATTGCTCGTTCTTGCTTGTCTAGTAGATGATTCCGAGCAACAATTTGCTCGACATTATGTGAAGGTAGGGAAGGCAGCTACGGGATCTTCAAACAAACTACTAATCCAAAACGACAATTTACATGTTATTAACAATTAAGAGATGCCTTTGTTTTAAATGCTCTTTCATCCACATGACGCATCGCCCATTCAGCAGTCTCTTCCTCTTTTTCTCATCCTCTTCCTTTTGGGGAGTCTGAAGAGAAATGGCGTGTATGCATGTGTCACGGCCCGAAAGAAGGTCGACCCGAGAGGTTCTAGGGAACGACTGTGACTCACCCGTGGACCTTTTGTGCTCACTTGGGTTCCCATCAAGACTTCTCCCGGAGATTTTCAAGGGTGGACATCACCATCATTACGCCTGATTCTAAAAGTCTCCATTTTCATTAATGTCGATAGCTGGTAGTTAAACATTTATGTCGGTAGTTGAAACGGTGCGATCTTGTTCGCTGGTTAAATTCTAGATCAATAGTTGTAAGCCGAGGCCCTCAACTATAAGAAGGGTGTCCCCTCTCATTTGTAAGCATCCACTACTTCCGCAATACAAAGCATACTTTTTTTAGAGCTCTTCTCTCTAGATACTTTCTCTCTCTATGATCCGATAAACGAGCGAGTGAGCGTTTAATCGAACAAGGCTTGGCTTAGATGCTTTGGCGATCCAAATCGATCCTAAAGTGCCCGAGTCGCCGCGCGGTCACAATCCCAATCGATCGGCCTGTGACACATGCGTGTTTGGGAGTGGATTGTGTGTGTGCGGTGCAATGAAAATGGAGGGAGACTAAGAAATAATTTAATTGTTGAGAAAGATGAAGAGCTTTGTCAGATGTGCATGGGTTTAACTAGGAGATAGACCTGTAGATGGATTGATGGATTAGATCGAGCAAAAATTTGTCCAATCCAAATTGATCAATTAACATATTTTATAATCTATTTATTCGTAATGTATATTTCTCGATACATACCTAACCCAATCCATACTAAATCAAACTCGTATTGCTAAAACACTTTCATATTTAATTAAATCTAAAAAATAAAAATAAAAACTTGTTTCTTATGATTATAAAAAAATTATATTGTTAAAACACTTCCATACAATTACAAATTTAATGGATAAAATTTATAATTTTTTTAAGCCGAGGCCCCTTTATTTCACAAAAAAGTGATATTTTTCAAAAATGAAAATATTTTTCAATGTTTGGTTGAAATTTGAAAATGAATTAGAAAATATTTTCCATTTTATATAGAAAATCTAATTGAATTTTCCGTGCTTTTTTGTTTTAATTTTTTGAAAATATTTATTATAAATAATTTTATATTTTTTAAAAAAATATAAATTTATTTATTTAAAAAAAAAAAATTCTTTCTCTTTTCATTCTTTTTCACCCCGTCGTCGCCCACAAGAAATTGTGGGCGGCAACAGGCAAGCTAAAGCCTTGCCATAGCCCGATAGGGCTCAACCTTGCCCAATTCTCACGAAGTCAAGCTCGCTCCAACGCAAATGAGCTCGAGTCTTGTTAGATTGGGGAGGCCTCGGCCTCACTAGTGCTGAGGTCAACAAGCTTAGCCTCACCGGATCGAGCGAGCTCAAGTCTTGCCAGATTGAGGAGGCCCAATCTCACCGCGTCGAGGCCGACGAGGGTTGGTCAATAGACTTCATTAGTGAAAAAAAAAAAGAGTAAAAGAAAGAAACATTATTATAAAATATTGGAAATTTTTTTAAAATAAAAATATAAAAACTGCTAAAAAGGATAATATGTTATTAATGAATTGACTCAACTAATAACCTTAGGGTAAAAGGGTTTCTCGAAATGATTTAGTATTTGGCAAATTATAATTTAAAGTGCATTGAAAAGTGATTTTGGCGTAAATATCATTTGGTAAACCCTACATTTACAAAGGGCTTTTATTAATTTAAAAAAAATTAATATCAAGTCCGATGAAACGTTGTCACCAACCATTGGCTGACCACCCACCGATGACCAAATTTGGCTATTGTTGAGGCTACCTAAAATGAGGCGAACTTAGATCTGGCCGCCAATGAGGCTGCCTAAGGTTGCGTGACCTTAGGTAGTGCCACTTAGGCTTCGCCGACGGCCAGATCTAGGTTCGCGAGACCCAAGCAACGCCTCTTGGGTCATGGCATAACTTGAGGTCCCACAAACCCATATCTGGTTGTTGGCGAGGCCCAGGTGGCACCGCCTAAGGTCGCGTGACCTTAGGCAGCCTCATCGGCGACTAGATTTGGGTTTGCCTTTGTCGGCCGTTGGCCAACCTCTAGCAGGAATGGGAAGATGAACATTCGAGGGAAAAAAAAAAAGTTAATGGATGATAGTAGAAGGTAGGCTTGTATTTCCAAAATGCTGAAAGCTCAAAGTAGGTTAGAACCTATTTTGAACTTTCAATATTCCTAATGCCGATATTTGACTAAGGGACTTAAAAAAAGGCTTGCCAAACACCTAATATTTTCCCCAAGGGGTTTTGGGGGCCAAAGACCATTGGGAAAGCTGAACAAACGGGCCTATGTAGGAGGTCATCCTACTGCTGTAAATTAAGTGCTGAAGTTGTAGACTACTAGTAGTCACTTCTACCGATGATTTAAATGGAATAACTCCTAAATTTCATTGCACCATACAACTTTTCCAATGAAAGCAATTACTTTCTATCCATCATCAATTATGATATAAGGCAAAGCACCCTAAAATAACGTACATTTGAAAATTTTGATTGTCTTCCTGCACCCACATGTCTGGCACAATCTTGGAAACTTGCCTCTTCAATTGGAGGAAGTTCAACTCTAGTAGATTCATATTAATACACAAATTGATTGCATCCGCCACTTTAACAAAGTGAATTTAGGAATGTGGAGTCGAGAGTGAGAGATTTCCCATTTGGTAATTTGTAGAAGTAGAACGGGTAGAAAGTACAATAACACTTTTTTGACATTTATTTACTTGAATATATGCACTTCATCTTATTTTCATTGAGCAACGGCACAAGAAATAAAAGTTTGGAACGGATTGCCTTGATCTTACATTTATTTAAGGTAACTTAAAGCTAGTAATGACTTGGATTGCCTTGACATGGCATTAACTAATTGCAGTTGTTGATTTTTTAAATAGGAATTGAATTGGAAGAATTGATAGATTTCAGGCTAAATTGGAACCCGGTTTGTTTCAAATGGACTGCTTGTAAATCTTGTGCAAATCTCGTGCTGCGTTGGGCATCGGCCATCAGCCTGAATCTTGTCGGAATATGGGCCACTTTGACTATAAATATGGGTCTTTGGACTTTAACCGATATTTGGAGGTACGGTTTCTTACTTTTTTTTTTTAATTTTCTAGGTGAACTCTTTCATTTCTATCTTATGACAAGAATTAAATATATAAGATCCATGATGGTCGTTAAGCGTCCACATAGTCTGTTGGTGCAACTCTTTTATAACCCTTTTGAGCAATTCTAATTTGGTTTTCAATTTCGTAAAATAGATTTGTTTAACTGGTTGAATTATTTGAAATATGAAGGTTCAATTGCTTGTATATATGGTAAACTCACCAAGTCAACATGTCAAATATAAATCTTACTAGCAATATCTAGACAAAAGTAATAGATGAACTTCTTCTTCTTCTTTTTAAATCCACCCATTATGGACATTAATTGGAGTAAAATTGGAATTTGGAGAAAAGAAATATGAAATCTTTTACATTTTTTTTACCAAACTCACCACATGGTAATTAGTTACCTGTTTTTTGCGTTGAAAATAAAATTGAGAAGAGAGAGAGAGGGAGAGAGGGACAATGACTTTGGAGTTCTTGGTCAATGGGTTTGACTGGAAAATGCTTCTTGAACATGGAAAAGAAGACTTACTGTGTTCTTGAATTTTTAAATTCGAGAGAGAGAAGGGAAAATGTAGTGAAGAAGTAGAACAAGAAACAACAAGTGTGGAAAACGAGCAGATGGTTCGTGTTCTTCAGGGCAAAGGAAGGAAATTTCCTCCATTTTCCCTCCCCTCACTTTCTTTCCAGCGAGGTTTGTTATGGGATTATATATGTCCACATAAAGTTTTTAGATAGGGATTGAATTGGAACAATTGACAGATTTCAAGCTAAATTGGAACCCGTTTCGTTTCAAAATGGATTGCGTGCAAATCTCGTGCTAAGTCGGCCATCGGCCTGCATCTTGTTGGAATATGGGCCGCTTTGACTATACATATGGGTCTTCGGACTTTAGCTGGTATTTGAAAGTATGGTTTCTTACTTTTTTGAAATTTTCCAAGTGAACTCTTTCGTTTCTATCTTATGACAATAATCAAATACATAAGATCCATGATGGTCGTCAAGCGTCCACATAGTCTGCTGGTGCAACTCTTTTATAACCCTTTTGAGCAACTCTAATTTGGTTTTCAATATCGTAAAATAGATTTGTTTAACTGGTTGAATTATTTGAAATATGAATGTTCAATTGCTTGTCACACATTATATATATGGTAAACTCACCAAGTCAACATGTCAAATATAAATCTTAATCTAGACAAAAGTAATAGATGAACTTCTTCTTCTTAAATCCACTCATTATGGACATTAATTGGAGTAAAATTGGAATAAAATTGGAATTTGGAAAAAAGAAATACGAAATCTTTTACATTTTTCTTTTTACCAAACTCACTGCATGGTAATTAGTTACCTGTTTTTTGTGTTGAAAATAAAATTGAGAAGAGAGAGAGGGAGAGAGGGACAGTAACTTTGGAGTTGGTCAATGGATTTGATTGGAAAAGGCTTCTTGAACACGGAAAAGAAGAGTTCCTGAATTTTAAAATTTGAGAGAGAAAGGAAAAGGCAGTGAAGAAGTAGAACAAGAAATAGCAAATGTGGAAAATGAGATGGTTCGTGTTAGTCGGGACAAAGGAAGGAAATTTCCTCCATTTTCCCTCTCCTCACTTTCTTTCTAGCGAGGTTCGTTATGGGTCCTCGCTTTCACACTTATACTACGCTCTTCTTCTTTTATAGCATTTGATTTAGATACTAGGTAGGATCGCATTCGTTGTTGCTTCTCAATTTAGAATCTTGATTCTATATCTTCTCTCTACTTCTGTGTGATTCATTTTGGATCTTACTCCTTTTTTATATGCTCTAGTGGGATTATGTATGTCAGACAAAGTTGCTCATTTTTTTTATCTATTTTAGTTTTTTGTTGCTTCGTGTTCATTGATTTCTTCCTATTTTTAGTCTCTATCAAGAGGTGAGTGCAAAGATCCATGATGGTCGTCAAGCGTCCATATAGTATGTTGGTGCAACTCTAATTTAGTTTTCAATATTGTAAAATATATGTGTTTAACTGGTTGAATTATTTGAAATATGAAAGTTCAATTGCTTGTCACACATTGCATATATGGTAAACTCATTAGGTCAACATGTCAAATATAAATCTTACTAGCAATATCTAGACAAAAGTAATAGATGAACGACTTCTTCTTCTTAAATCTACCCATTATGGACATTTATTGGAGTAAAATTGGAAAAAAATTGGAATTTGGAGAAAAGAAATACGAAATTTTTTACATTTTTTTTACCAAACTCACCGCATGGTAATTAGTTACCTATTTTCTTCGTTGAAAATAAAATTGATTTTTTTTCAAATTTTTTTACCTCATCTCACCAATTTGAATCTACCACATTAGTATTCTCCACCTCACATGCAAATATCGATTAAAAACTATGCCATGCACATTATATCAATAGATTTCCTTGACATTGCATTAACTAACATTCAACTTGAGAATCTAGTACGGTATATTTAAGGTCACTTAAAGGTAGCAATAACTTAGATTGCCTTGACATTGCATTAACTAATAACAGTTATTGCTTTTTTGGATAGGAATTGAATTGGAACAATTGACAGATTTCGGGCTAAATTGGAACCTATTTCATTTCAAAATGTACTGCGTGCAAATCTCATGCAAATCTCGTGTTAAGTCGGCCATCGGCCTGCATCTTGTTGGAATATGGGCTGCTTTGACTATACATATGGGTCTTCAGGCTTTAGTTGGTATTTGGAGGTATGATTTTTTGCTTTTTTGACATTTTCCGGGTGAACTCTTTCATTTCTATCTCATTAACCATTTTGCCTCATATTTGTTGTGAAAAAGTTTAAGTTGCTTTTTCTTTTATTTCTTTCTTTATTTCTTCATTTGTGTACGATTTGGGCATTCACCGCTAGCATGCTCTTTATATGATGCAGTTGAAATCCAGAGAAGATGCTTAACCTGTGTTGTTGTGTTAAAGTTCGCAAATCAATCGTAGCAATCCATAAAAAATTTGGGAGGCATCACAAAAATTTGGATGCTGGATGCCTTGGGTTCCTTGGATTTGGGGATATCAAGTTGCTGGTGAGCTTTCACTCAGAATCCAGCAATTGGATGATGTGAAATGCAAAGTGAAGACCAAGGTTTGTTCAATCACATGAATTTGCCTTGCAAAGCTTATCTTTTTTCCTTTGTGTAAACTCCCATCAACCATTAGATTTCATTCTAGAGGATTTTGCCATAGTACACAAATATCATCTTGGTGGGAAACAAAAACTATTTGAATTAGACATTGCTCTTTGTTTCAAATTGTTGTGAGAAGTAAATTTTCGCAATTAAACTAGCTTTTGTGGGTTTTTTATTAGAAAGTATTAGTGTGGGTTGTATTTCCAAATAATTTGTGAATTTAGAGCCGTTGAATTTGTCAATTTCATTTTCTCATTTCAGTTCTGTGATATGTCTCTTGTTACCGATGGACATGTAAATGCTTGAATAAGTAAGAACCGTGGTATTTTTCACAGGACAATGAGTTTATAGATGTTATTGCATGTGTGCAATATAAAGCTGACACGGGCCATGCAACTGAGGCCTTCTATAATAATAGCAATCCAAGGAAGCTCATTGGATTACACAATCCATGGTATGTGCCAAATAAATTATATTGGTACAAATATAATCTTGGAACAAATTATACATTTACATGTGCAAGTGACATACTCCAAGCAACAATTATTGCATTACCTGATTTTGTTGTTTCAATTATTACAGCATTTGGAGCTTACGTTGCCAGACGCAATTTGAATAAACTTTTTGAGCTGGAACACTTTTCTACATGTTGTAAAGAGAGTCGAACAGGTTGTCTACATAAACTTCATTCTTGATATTATTATGAATGATAGACTCAATGAAATTCTCTAAACTTTGCAGCTTTTACTTGGCTTGGATATGTTATTGTGGCCATAAAACCAAATATGCATATTGAGAATGCTATGATAGAAATCTGTGCTAGTAACTATGAATTTAGACTTTACTTGGTGCTGAGCACCACATGTAAAAGTATATTTTAATTTGTATCATATGAGTTTATTGTAAGTTTTGTTCTTGTTTTGGATTGTGGGTTGCAGTGCAGATGAGGCTCGGCGCCAGCAACTTTATGCTGCATCAACACATTGCGAATATTTTAAAGAACATAATAGGCTTCATAGAGAATGTCCAAGGAGCAAGCGCAAAAGACCTTATGGACATGGAGAAATAAGATCATCTTCGACCTTGCTCATTCCACAAGGTCTTGGAGCTATCTGGAGGTGAGCACAAATATCCATGATGGTCGTCAAGCGTCCACTACTGGTACAACTCTTTTATAACCCTTTTGAGTAACTCTAATTTGGTTTTCACTATCGTAAAATAGATGTGTTTAACTGGTTGAATTATCTAAGGTTCCATTGCTTGTCACACATTGTATATATGGTAAACTCACCAAGTCAATAGGTCAAATATAAATCTTACTAGCAATATCTAGACAAAAGTAATAGATGAACTTCTTCTTTTTTTTCTTCTTCTTTTAAATCCATCCATTATGGACATTTATTGGAGTAAAATTGGAATAAAATTGGAATTTGGAGAAAAGAAATACGAAATCTTTTATATTTTTTTTACCAAACTCACCGCATGGTAATTAGTTACCTATTTTCTTCGTTGAAAATAAAATTGATTTTTTTTCAAATTTTTTTACCTCATCTCACCAATTTGAATCTACCGCGTTAGTGTTCTCCACCTCACATGCAAATATCGATTAAAAACTATGCCATGCACATTCTATCAGTAGATTTCCTTGACATTGCATTAACTAACATTCAACTTGAGAATCTAGTACGGTATATTTAAGATCACTTAAAGCTAGTAATAACTTGGATTGCCTTGATATTGCATTAACTAGTGGCAGTTGTTGCTTTTTTGTATAGGGATTGAATTAGAACAATTGACAGATTTCAAAGAGAGACCCATTCAAAACCTATGTATCACTAAACTTACCTACAATCCAAACCTATTAGTAACCTATTTATAAAAATTTAACTAATCCATATATAACCAATTTCATTAAATATGAGTTTTAAATGGGTTTTCAACACATTTTGACCCTCTACTTGTAGATTATGTTAGGAGAAGGTTTGAGAAAAAGGGACCTTAGATTAGTGGGAAAGAGAAGATGGTATTGGACGTGAAACAAGCTTCCATATTTAGATGAAAGCGCACACAATAGAGTATTGGACAAATGTTTAATTGGGTCATTTTCGTTTCCTCTTAAAGTAAAGAAAATCACTTAAAATTAAATTATATCTTTTGATGCAAAGTTGACTCAAAGGGAATAAGCCCAATTAAAAATTGCATTTTCAGTATCATAAAAGCTTTTTAGACCTGTCAATTTAAACTTCAAATGACTAAAGGAACCTATTCGGATTACTTTCGCAAGAAAGCAAACCCTTCGGCTGGGTGTGGAAGTAGAGGGCAATATATCCAAAATCCTTTCTAAACTAGAGTGGATCTTAAAATGAAATCTAAAAAAAATTCATTCAAGTATATGAGAACAAGACAAACTTCACAACCTTGGCACCGACGTTGCACGATCCTTGCATAGACTTTTTTTTTTCAAAAGACTAATTAAGTAGGGTTTGAACTAATCCTGCTATATGGAATGTCTTTTGAACTAATGAAGAGGATGGATTTGATCTTGTTAATTATATTAGTCAACAAAATTCTATTGCCGTTATTTGCCTTTTCTTTCCTTCCGTTCTTTCATTTTATTAATAATAATCACTAGCACTAATAGTATTGTCTCTTCCGGAAATGCTTTTTTAACTCAATTGAAGTTGAACCGATCATTCGGCTGGGAATTGGAATCAACGAATTTTTACTTGGACTCAAGAAAGTTAGATACAACTGTGTTGTCTTTTTGTAACATTCACTCTCGTCACCACAGGGAATTTTTACTTGGACTCAAGAAAGTTAGATACAACTGTGTTGTCTTTTTGTAACATTCACTCTCGTCACCACAGGGATCGCAATTTCATTTTGTGGTCGCAAAATGGGCTTACCTCAAATTGTTCATGGTTTGAGGAGTTGTGTGGACACCTACATATATGAGGGTGGGGGACACTGGGATTCAAAACGGATGATGCTATAAATTGATTCTTATTTATGTCTTTTATCATACAAGTGAAATAACCCATTCTTCACCCATGAACGTAGGCATAATTGCTGACCACTTAAATCGTGTTATCTTTAATCCTACTTATCGTTTTCACTTTTCTTGATAGCTCATTTATCTAAAAAAACACACATATAAAGAGAGGAATGCATTGATTTTACCTGACGAGGTCAAGCTCGCCTAGGCAAGGTTTGGCCGACAAGGCTCGGCCTCGCTGGTAGCTAACAACGCTCCGACAAGGTCGCCAGCCAAAGAAAGAAGTAGAAGAAGAAAAGGAAAAATAAAATGGACTTGATTCGAGAATTATTCTCACGAACAAATAGGCAATTTTTTATACTTTTTAATCTTGTTCCAAATCTATTTTAGGAACACATTGTTTCTTGGAATAAAAAGTTACCAAACAAATTTATATTCTTTTTTTTTTTTTTTTTTTTTTTAGGAAACAAAAAATAGAATCAGGTACTGTCACAAAAAGTAAGTGAAGCTAGAGGGAGGATTTTGGAATCGAAGGAAAGAATTATGTAGAGGAAAAAATTGTATGCCTCTATTACTTTGTAATCTCTGTACAAGTTGTATTTAATTACAAAAGAAGAATCAATAAAAGGAAAGTAAATATTCTCTAATCTTTCTAATCCTAAAATAAAGATGATTTCCTATCAATTTACAATTGATACAAAGCTGCTAAATCATATCTTCCAACAGGTACTATTTGATCAGTTTAATAAACAAACTCTTATTCTCCATCTTTTTCAAATTTGACATGAAAGTCTAAGGGTAACGTGCTTCTTAAATATAGGGCTTGAGTAAGATTCATATCGTATTGTGAATAGTGCAATCTGATGGCTCATAAAAATCTAATCTCATACAGATACAAGTAAGAAAGTGTATGCACAGGTCAAATAAATGGGATTGTTTATTTCACCATCAATGGGCAAAAGCAAATGTAGTGAATGAGGTTTTCGTGCGGTCAATAATTAATATTGCCAATATTAATCTTCTTGCTTTCAATAAATTATTAAGTTAGGTTGATTAGTGCTTTCACGATAAATGATTCCACAGAAGAAGATGTAGATGCTAAAATTGATCAAAGAGTTTTTCTTAAGCTCGGTCCATTTGCACCAAACTTGAAGTCAATTCTAACATATCGACTTGTTCGTCAACATTATTCGTATCTTTTCTTTTCCTTATTGCCTCTTAGTCCTTGTTGACGCTCTGTCAATACTCATCTTCCCATGTCTCTACCTGCCAAGTCAAGTTAGCTTTGCTCTCGATCAAAGCTTCAAGCGAAGGAGGGTCGTACGGAGGAGGCAGGGAACAAGGCGATGCTCGTCTCGGCGACTTCACCATTGAATCCAACATGAACTTCTTGTATGTCCCTTTCGTGGGGCACGCCATTGTCTCTGAGCATAGCTCAACAGCACCTTTTGGCACGGTGGGCTTGTACCTGAAAAGCTTCGCGTATTCATTAAGCAAGTGATACATGTAATCGTAGACATGCTCCATCTTTAGATCCTCATATATGAAGCGGCTCCCGGCTTCACCAATGGCCTTTGCCTGTAATCAGACATCGAGAACGTATCAATTCTGGATTGGCACGCAGCTTAGGCCTGAGCGACCACGGAACAAACGAAGGGAGAACGAACCTTCTCGGTATGATTGTTGCCCCACTCGACGGCAACCTTGAGGGAGGTGCACTTCTTGTTGTCCCGAATCGGCCAATAATGCTGCAACGGAACGAGGCCTCTGGTGAAGAAATCCATGTACTGAGGCTTGATTAGCAAGGTCATGGAGTTGCATGCCAAGATGTACTTCTCACTCACGGACCACGCCTGGCCTTCGATGTATATTTTGTATCTGTTGTAATTATTAGATTAACCATTACAGTAATGTCATTGAGGTTGATAACAAAATTAAGACGAACATATTTTTCAGATACAGAATCAGATTTAGAGAATTCTGTACCGGTGAGTGCACTGATCCGCTAGATTGGAGTCTTTATACCCCTGTTTAGTTTCTCGACCCCAGTCCTAGCATCAATCGATGAACCGTGATTAGTCGTATTTTTGGTCATTTGGCAGTGCATCATGCTAAAGGCATCAGAACTTACAATTCCTAGTTTGAAACACTGGGTTTCTGTAGAAGACAGTCTTGCAACTTTCTAAACATTACCTGAATGTAAACCCGAGTGTTCCAGTCATGTTCCTTTGTAACGTTACACTTGAGAAGGTCTTTCCTGGCTTGAGCCACGTACGGATTTCCTCTCCAGTAAGCGTATGGCTTTCTGTCCGACCATGGTGTCCTCTTATTGCTTTCTTCTATGTCTTTCAACACATGTTTCCATGGCTTTATATTCGTCTCGACCCTACAATTCAGTTAGATAACCCTTTCGATCAAGCATGCCTACAAACATAGCCAACTAAATCAAACTTCAAGATAACGAAAGACAAATCAATCCAAATGACAGCATCTACACATGCATAAGCACAAAGTATTAACAAAAGCTCAAGGCGAAAGAACTTAATAATAAGTACTGCCGGCAATTTTGGACTCTAGGACGATGAATGTAGTGGAATGTGTGCCTTTGCAATTCTCAGCCCGAGTAAAACCCTGTTCATTTTCCGTTGTAGTGCATGGAATGAGAATTTGGGAATGCAATTCCTAAATATTAATGAGATAGAATTCATTACCATCCCCAAAAAGACCAATCTGGGAACACAAGGTCCAATGTCCTCCGATGTCTGCAGTATCCAAACAATGGTGGAGGGCCTGGTTTGGGATGGGGAAAGTCCTTAGATTGGACGATAGGCCGATCGTTGCAATTGAACATCAGCTCCAAATCAGGAAGATCTCCAGGGTACCATCTGAGAAGCTGTAGCATACCCCACAGAGTGAACACGTCCCTGGTCTGATAAGCTGGCTTAAACCTCTCCAAGTAGACCTTCCCATCCAAAATCACTAGATGGAAATGTGCATCCTGTCGAGCTCTCTCGACCATGTCCTTGGTGATCCCGATCTCTTTCCATGGCCGTAGATCTTCGTGGATCCATCTGAAGAACGATGGGCATTCATTGCCAGGTATGCGATGATAGAGATGGCGATCATGGGTCTGTTTGGTCGGATAGTTCGCGGGACAAGTTTGAGTCATGTTCCATTCTGTGCATTTAAGAGGGATATCTGGTGCTTTTGATGTAGTAAATATTGATATCTGAAAAGGACCTGAAAAGTTGGACTGGAAGGCACAACGCAATCTCTTGCTTTAGTCATCACATTCTGGGAAATGGGACTGTAGCTCAAACTCAAATTAGGATGTACTAATCTCTTACAATCATGGTAAATAGTTGCTTCAAATGATTTAGATTACATCCAAGAAAAGCATATCCAATTAAAGCAATGTTATCTGAGCACGTTCGGCACAACTTACTGTGTTGATCCAACAGGCAAAAACTAGGGCGCTTATGAGGAGGAAAACGAAGGATGAGAGGACGGCTGGAGAGGCAATCGACTCACGCTTCTTCAGCCTCGAATGTGCTTCTACTGTCGCCCTTTTGATTTGCATTGTCACTGATATTCACCGCTAATTACCAAAGGAAAGAACCGGCTTTATATGACAGAACAAAGTGGGAACTGCCTTTCATACTTCATTACATGAAGTTGTTGTGGTAGGAGAGGTATTTGAGGTTGAAACCGAAGAAGAAAGACTCAGAAAGTAACGTTTTCTTTGAGGATCACAGAAAACTATGCAACTGTCTAATAATTGAAAAAGTTTCCTTTCAACATTCGAGTCAAAGATCATTTATTATTCTACATCATCGACAGCGATAAATAAGAATCGAGATTCGAGATAACTTAATGAATGAGTGTGTGTCCAAAGTGTACTTATCATCTGATACAACAGGAAGTTTTATTTTGACGAGCTCATAGACCTGTCAAGAGATTTGATGAGCCTCACACGAGAACTACCAAATTAATTATGAGGAGACTTGACAAGCTCACTCTGTTTGGGATATAATCTATTCTAAGATACAAATCAGGCCTCTCTACATCTTATCATAATTTATCTGAAAATAGTTTTCTAGGGTAAAGTTTTTCGTTAGTCAAAAGTGGTTCGAGATAAACACATATATCCATCATGTTACGTAACCACCCAATGGGGATGGGAAACGTGTTGACTCGAAGTCACTTGGCTAAAAAAAAAATACGCTAGGAAAGAGTCCATCTATTTATTAAAAATACAAATCCTGAACCGGTGAAAAGATAGAGTTGACTGTTCCGTGGCATTAAATGTCTGGAGGCGACGAGGTGTGACCGGGTTTAGATGGCCAGCAGGGAGAAAATATTGGGTGGGTTTAACCCAACACGTAGGCGGTGGGTTAAACCACTCAGCGGTCGACGCGTGGCGCCACGTTGGTGAGGGCGTCAGGCGTTCAAAATTCGCGCGGGCCGACCACTCTGACACTCCCTCTGCTCTGTTCTGCTCTGCGATGCCTGCGCCTGTCAAAATCGTCCTCTCTCTCCTCTCTCTCTCCCCGTTCTCCGTTCCGTTCCGTTGCGGGGAGAACAAAAGCCTTTACGAAAGCCGCTTCTCTCCCCTCCTCTGCTCTCTCTCTCCATTCTCGCCGACGATCTCTCTCTGTCCATTCTCGACTCCGACGCCCCGCCGACGACCTCGCCTCCGCCTCCGCCTCCGCCCCCAACGCCCTCTCGCGACTCCGACGCCCCCGACTCAAGCTGGTTGCCTCCGACGCCTCCGACGCCACCTCCTCCCCCGACACCCTCTCGCGACTTCGACGCGCCCGACTCAAGTCGGTTGCCTCCGACGCCTCCGACGCCCCCGACGCCGCCTCCGCCTCCGCCCCGACGCCCTCTCGCCACTCCGTCGCCCCCGACTCCGACGCCGACGCCCACCTCCGCCTCTGCCTCCGCCGACACCCTTTCCACCTCCGCCGAAGCCTCGACCGATCGTTCGGCTGGGGACTCTGCTCATATCTCACAGCGTCATCGTCAGGTACCGCAGTAGCTTCTTGATCTTTGATTATTTCTGCTCGTTGTTATTCGGGCGAATCTGTTCCGGCGACTCGAGCGCGAGCTGACCTTGTGGACTTCTTCGCAGTGTCATCTGCTGCATTGCTGGGGTTCTGGCTCTGCTTTTGCTGCTGATTCTCACCAAGAACACCTACATTCCAGGTGAGCGCCGCTTCCGATTCCTTTCTCCACTCACTCGCTCATGACCAACCGGCCTGAAAGTGAACGTGCTTTCCCGGGAGATTCGAACTCTCTATCGAGTGAACGTACCTCGAGGTGTCGGCAGAGGTTTGTGCTGCTCGGTGCGCAATATTTGAAAGAGCGGTGGCGGCTTTAGGTTCAGACTATGCCGCGATATGCATTTTATTTTTTGAAAATTTAGTGTGGACTTAGGAATGCTTGTGAAATTTGAATCCGTGATGGAAATCATGATGATCTTGCTGGAGTGGTATGTGATGAGTGGCCAAACAAATTTTGTGGTTCTTATGCTTTTCTTGGCCAAGCAAATTTTGTGGTAATGTGCTATTGCGTAAGCTTGTCTGTTCCTGTAATCTTGTCTCTGCCGTGACAGGTTTGATACAGTAGGTTAGATTCTATAGCCAGAAACGGAGAGGGAAAGCAAATAGGTTCTGTTGTGAAAATCAAAGAAGTGCACGTCGTTTGTCGGCTAAGGAAGTTTTGTGTATTTAGGATCTGTCATTTTCCGTGTTACGACACTTTGGGCTTTGATTGCCCACTATATCTGCAAATGAAAATTCAGGGGTGAGAGGGAAGCAACAAAAAGTGCTTTTCCCTCACTAAAAAGACTTGGTTTTGTAGAACCTGTGCGGTTGATTTCTTATATTGTGAGCCCTTTGGTTTCCTTTCAAGTCACTCACGCCATGCGGTCACTTCGAGTGTCAAGTGCCTTGCTGCTTCCATCAAGTGGTCCTGGCTGAATTATCTTCCGGGGAAGACAACTAGGCTTGTGAAATCTCATGCCTGACAGGACAATTTTGCATGACACTTCTGACCTGCATGTCAAGAGAAAACGCAAGGTAATTCTGATGCTTCTGAGAGCAGAGTATTGTCATCACTTTTGATATAGATTTAGGGTGACCAAAAATGTCATTTTGTTGCAGATTGAAGAAGCCCAGATCGCAAGGGAAGTTGAAGTTAATGAAAACTGAATTCGCAAAGCACTAGAGAAAGAAAATATTTTGAGGAGAAAGGTTTTCATTTATCACTTAAGGATATGTGAACTTTGTGGAGAAAACTTAGGCATGTACTGATATCCTGTATTTTTCTATTGCAGGCTGAGGAACGAATGAGGAAAGAGATGGAAAGATTTGATCGTGAAAGAAGGAAGGAAGAAGAAAGGTTGATGCGTGAACAGCAGAGAGAGGAGGAGAGATTGCTACGTGAGCAAAGGCGAGAATCAGAGCGACGGGAGAAGTATTTACAGAAAGAATCTATTAAGGTAAGTACTTGAGCTTGATATTGCATTTTCACTAGTTAGTTTCTTTTGCTTTATTTGATCGGTTAAGCAGCACCTCTTCTTTTCTTTTTCTTTACCAACTTCTCTGGTTTTTTGCTTGGAAGGCGGAGAAAAAGAGACAAAAGAAGAGCTTCGTCGAGAAAAAGAAGCAGAGAGACGAAAAGCTGCAGTGGAGAAGGCCACTGCTGGCAGAATTGCCAAGGAATCCACGGAGCATATGGAGGATGAACAGCTGGAGTTGATGGAATTGGCCGTTGCAAGCAAGGGGTTGCCTTCAATCGTTAATCTCGATCATGTCACTATGCAGAACCTTGAGTTGTTCAGAGGTAGGTTTTTTATAGCGATTACTGTTAAGACCAGTTTCACTCCATTGATTCCTTGATTGTGTGATATTGTTGTTTTAACTAGGATTCTATGGCAGCTAAGAGAAGCTTTTAAATTCCTATGCTCTGTCTTTATCGTGTACCTTAAATTCAGTAAAAAGGAAATAGGGCCTGATCCTTTCTAGAAAATTTACCGGTGTTCCATTGTTGTCAAGAATAATTCTAGATATACTAAAGTTATACAATTACCATCATACTAAATGATGTTAACATTGGATATATGAATGAGTCACCACGAATTCCAAGATTTCCGCGGTCTTTAGATGGTAGTAATAAGCACTTGAAAATGAACAAAAACAAGACCACAATTGATTGTGCTGGAAGTGAAAGGAAGCTGTCAGAAGAACATGAAGATGCTGATTCGCGTAGTATGGTGGTTTTCTCGAAGAGTCAGTCAACTCCTACTGATCTGAGGTCCGTCCATGATGTTAATGACATAGCCAAAGGAGAAGAAAGAGTAAAAATACCATTGGTTAACAAGATTGATGAGCAGTGTCCACCATCCTTTCACTACATACCTCATAGCCTCACTTTCTCTAGTGCTTCTATCAATTTCTCCCTTTCTGAGATCGAAAATGAGAATTGCTGTTCAAATTGTTATGGTGACTGCCTGCCTTCTCCAGTACCCTGTGCTTGTGCATGTGCAAATGGGGGTGAGTTTATATACACTGTGAAAGGTCTTGTAAAGGAAGCTTTTTTGTTGAAGTGTATTTCTGTCAATCGTGACCCTAAAAAGAGCCACCACTTATATTGTCCGGAATGCCCTCTAGAAAAGTCAAAAGATAACAACATTTTAGAACCGTATACGGGCCACCTGAAGAGAAAATTTATCAAACAGTGCTGGAGAAAGTGTGGTTGTGGTAAACATTGTGGCAATCGAGTGGTGCAGCGGGGCATAAGTTATAATATGCAGGTGAAGAATTGTTTTCGTGTTATTTTAAAGCTTTTGCATGTTGTAGCTCTACTGTCATAATTGGACCTTGTGGTGATTATCATTCTTAAAAGTGTTCCAGTTACTACTGCAGTGAGTGACTTTGTTTCGAACCCTTAAGCTTAAGCCTGTACTCTTTTGTGACTGATTTTGTCCTTTAGGTGTTTATGACGCCTGAAGGAAAAGGGTGGGGTCTGCAAGCACTGGATGAACTGCCTAAAGGTGCATTTGTATGTGAGCACATAGGTGAAATCAAGGAAATGCATGAGCGAAATTTGAAGAAGGGTGACGCTGCGAAACGTACTTATCAGGTGCTCCTTGATTCTGATTGGAGCTCCATGTGTGTGAAGGATGATGAAGCTCTTTGTTTGGATTCAACGACCTTTGGAAACATTGCTAGGTTTATCAACCATAGGTATTTGTTTGTTTTGAGAAGTAGCATTCTTATGTTTATTTGGTTTTTGAGCTCTTAGATTGTTATTGCATCTGCCTTTAAGATGGAAATTCCTCAATATTGGATGGTTTAATTCGTAAACGTAGCTCCTGGCAGAAAGTTCACTTTTTAAGCATAAGTCCTTTGGTCTAAAGCTTTGAGAATCCAACTTTCAGCTGCGCATTGCAAGCTTATCTCCTAAAACAGCATAAAAATTCAAGACACCTGGAAAGGATTTCCCCTATTCATTCATCGTAGAACTCATGTATTAAACCTGGTGAAACTGAGTAACGAGTACCGTCTCGGAAAGACTTGCTGTTGCATCATTGCTTTTAAAGTAACAAGGAACAATCTCGATACTTTGAATGTTGATTTGCAAGGGTTTTTTGTTCAGCTATACAACCTCATACTTGAATACAGCCCTGGAAGGTTAGCACTTCTATGTTGGGTGCTCAGTACCTTGCTGTCAAGTTTGTTTTTTGAGGTCATGTGCTCATGCACTTTGAGTTACCAGATTTTATTATAAACTATAGCTCTAAATGCAGATGACTTTGTTCGGAGATAAAATAGTGATCTATTTCTCATGACCACAACACTTTTAACTATAATTAATATCTGATGTCTGAAGCAGAGATCATATCCTTGCTGTCAAGCTGGTTTTCTAGACTCATCTGCTCATGCACTTTTGTTCACATGATTTTCTCTATAACTGCAGTCCTAGATGTTTGTCTTTCTCCCTTTGTATGGTTACTCATTGATATCTGATGGCTCAAGCAGAGATCAGGGTGAGGTGCTAGCTGAAGCTCTAAAGATGATGCTGTGCAATGATAGGCACTCACTTGACATGCAGAAGGCTGCAGCGTTCATAAAGCGTTTAGCCACATTCTTGTTATGCTTTGAGTCTGCAAAGTCCATGGCTGGTACCCTCTTGGTATCCCATGCCAATTATTTATTTCCTTGATACTAAGATTATCATTCTAATTGGTTACTTGTTTGCCCTTACTCGCAGCCTTGGTCACTTTAAAGCATCTCCTATTAAATGCCGGTTTTTGTTGGAAAATGATCCTGGAGGTGGCTCAGTATCAGGTTCTGTTGCAGTAAGCAATTTACTGCTTCCATGCAGAACCCTTAATTGATGCATGATATGTTGGATTTAAAATGGAGATGAAGGAAGTAAGGCTGAAAAGAGAAGTGTCTCCTTTCTCCGTGATGCAATTTTGGGTGCATAAGAGAGATGAACACATGCTGTCAAGGTTCAGGAAATCTCGTCTCTTGATGTACTTTTAAAGGATGTCATTCATCCCAAGGTATAAACTCCTTTCTCTTTTGCAGGTCCAGAAGGTTCTAAAATTCCACCAATGGAAAAGTCTCAAAATGCTTTAACTATTGGTCCATCATTACGACTTCAAGGATTGTTAGTACCGTTCTTCTCTTTCAAACGGCCATCCCTTGGTCAAGAGAATCAAGTTACCTCCATACCTTCACTGAGATATCTCGCACATTTTATGCTTTTTAAATTGATTATCAAAAAAGAAAACATTCAGATTTTTGCCCACTGTATGTGTTATTTCGAATTGCATGATCTCTGTGATTTAATTGTATAAAGTACAATTTGAGATGGAAATTGCTATTAAAATTTTTGAAATAGATGAGCGTTGACGTTGCAGAGATGAATTCTAAATGCCCCCAACTGCAATGCATGAGCTTAAAGCTTTGAGTCATAATTATTAAGCATTTTGTTATAGGTCAAAGTTCTCAACAAACTTGCTTCAGCTCGAGCTTCAGGAGCAGGTAGTAGCAGCAGAGTCTTGACAGATTTGGTAGAGGGTCTAGAAGAAGCAGCTGTTGCTGTAGAATTGAGGTTGAAGATCAACCAGAGTCATCCGGACTTAAAGGGAGGGTACGTGGTTTCTTGGTTTCTAGCAATGTCGTTTTCTTTTTCCTTCTCTAAGATCCTGATAGTGTAGAGGTTACAGATCTTTCTGAGACTATGGAGAGGCAGTGTTGAAGCACTTGGAGAACTCTATTGATTTGGACCCAAAGCTTCAGAAAGCTCCAGTAAATTATGAAGGAGTAAGTTTTGAATCGATCAAGTTATTCTTAATAGATTGGACCTCATCATTTCAGCAGCTATTTATATTGTGTATTATCGTGTTCATATGCTGAGGAGACAAGTTAATGCTCTAATTCTCAATTAAAGTACATACGTTCTGAATGCTCCTGGGGATGATTGCTGCTTAAATAGGCCCGGGTATCTGGGTTTGGAGGATGGTTCCTTTTGAGGCTCTTGCTTTATGATCCTGTTCTTCCTCTTAACATTGAGGTAGAGGAATCTCTTACACAAGCTACCATAAAAATGATTTTATTGGATTAAGAATTCAAATCAAAATTTACCTACTGTAGGCACCAACTCACGATGACGCTGTAAAACTTGGACTTGCCGTGCTTGGGGCTATTAAGGAGTTTGCAGCTTTGGATACATCCGCTTTAGACAAGTTTGTTCAAGTATCATGAGCCGATGATGCAGAGCGCTTTGGTACAAGTATCTTTCGGCACATTATACTGGCAGTTAAAGTCGGCTTTTGCGTCTACCTCTGTACAGTACGTATAATCAGTGCGTCAATCTCTGATTCTGAGGAGGTCCATTTTCCAGATGGTTTTCGTCACTGGCACTCAAAATACTACTTGATGGCTATGTTTACTTTAGTTTTTACTTGATAAATAAGAAACGTTCTTCGACTACAGAATTTTTCGGAGGGATGTTTGAAGTTGTGATGCAACTAGTTTTTCTCGTTTTTATAATGTTCGATTAATTTTGATTGCGTGTATAACCTGATCATTGTTCTTTACATGGAATGTGCATTTTCTGTGCTTAAATGTTGTGATGTTTCCCAAAGACATCCCACGCGTCTAATGTTTGTAATGATGAAGACTCATACTGGATGTCTTGATGAACTGACCTAAATCTCTTGTGTCCAACAACTTTGGCTCACGTCCCGTTTCTTTCTGGTTCATGAAACTATTTTCTGAGCGTGAACTTAGTATTTGGGAGGTGGAACAGAGGCTGTCTCTTCCAAGATACTGATTACTTGCCCCGCGGTTGATCTAATATTGAGGTCAAGCGCCATGTACCGCGCCAAATGGGGATCACATCCTCTGAGATTGTAGGCTATGTCATAAAGAGTCGAGAGTTTATCGCGGTTCACAGTGCAAAGGTTTTTTAGTTTCGTCTCTCTTTTACTTTGTAGTGATGGCTGATGATAGCAATGAGGTTCCGCATGATGAAAGCCACCGCATGAACAAGACTATTATTGTACTTCAGCAAAACATACCGAAGCAGAAATTCCAGGAGTTGTCATGTGTGGAATCTCTGCTACTACACATGACAGTCTTCCTACCCATTGTTTACTGTTCTTGACATTAGACAATGCCGCCTTATTGCATACTCCAGGGATTCTTTGGATGTTAATGTTCATTCAATGGATTGGGTCTATAAATGATTACCTTATTGTATTCTGAAAAATCAAAATGAGGAGAAACATGAAAATCATGAGAGCCGCTATAAGGACTTAATGGGGAAAAAATAACTATGGGGGGAGAGGGAGGAGAAACATGAATCCTGGATCGAGGCAAAGTATTCACCTTCTTAACTTGTATGAATTTATTGGAAACGAGCATTTGATTCAGGCAAAAAGCAACATAATAAAGTACAGAACCTCCTCTCAGCACCACTTGATTATCGTTCCGCTCTAGCTCAATACTACTACAAAACACGAACGTCACAGCCAAAATCGCAGAGCAAGACTTGCAAATCATGCTCAGCGGCTATGAATGATGAAAGACATACATATGTAGTACCATAACTCACACCCACATTACAACTTGAGGAAAACGAACTCCTCAATTGCAAAGATGTCCTCGATCCTCTTCAGAGTCTCCTTGCTGGGCTGGTCATCAACTCCAATTGCCATCACGGCTTTGCTTTCGCGGTACCAACGCTCATGAAATTGACATTGACATTCTCTTCTCCCAAAATGCTTCCTACTGTGCCAATCATACCTGGCTGATCAACTTGCCTGCACAATATGATGCTTCCCTCCAAGCTCACATCCACTTCGAAAGATCCCACCTTTGTGAGATGTGGGATCCCATCCTTCACCCGCCCCTCAACCGTGATCTCCCCAGAATCTGAAATGGCGCTGGCAAATCTTGATTCCACATTTGCAATCTGAACCTGGACATACTCAAGAGGACTCTCTGGTGAACCATCTAAGATGACCCGCTCCTCTGTTATTCTCAGTCCTCTCTGCTTAGCAGTAAAATCTGCATTGACCAAGTTCACAAAGACATCGGATATGGGTTCAATTATACCCTTAGTAATCATACGGAGTAGTCTAGTGTTGAGATCATCAGGTGCTCTTGTAGAAGCATATGTCACTTTTATGGTTTTTACACCACTCCCACCCCCAACTAATTGAACGGCCAGTCTCCCAAGCTTCTCAGCAAGTACAACAAATGGTTTCAGCTCTGTAAGAACCTGCAGCTAAAAAGGAAATGTATAAAGAACTCAAGATTTATGTTACTCAAGCATATCTTGAGCCAAGTTCTGCCTTCTGGATCTTAAACAAAGCACCCTCAGGCATCAAAATCGTCATTACAGTCATTCAGAGTTACTTGTCTATCACACCACATTATTGACCCACTTCCTAAAGGAATCGACCAAGGGGAAGCATCTCTTACAGTCTTCAAAAGCTCACTTCCTCTGCTCATCTTGTACCGAGAGGAAGCTGGATTTGGGCCAAAGCCAAACATCAACGAAATTAAACAATTGTATACATATCGGATGATTCCAATCAACCACCTCAGTAAAAAATGTTTGCCAGAAAAGATCAAACTTCTACTGAGCACTGACAATCATTCTCCTCCACGGTACATATCAAACAATTGGACCAGCATATTTTACGGTCCTCAAAATCTCACTTCCTCTATTCATCTCATACAAAGAGGAAGCTGGATTTGGGCCAAAGCCAAACATCAATGAAATTAAACAATTGTACACATATCAGAAATTTGCAATTGATAGCCTCAGAACAAATCTTTGCCAAAAAAAGATCAAACTTCTAGAGAGCACCCATAGTCATTCTCCTCCAAATCACACATCAAGTAAGTTCCATCACAACAATTATGCATCAGAACCCAAGCCATGATAAGATATGTCAAATACTGAGAGCACATATATTGAAGATCGAGAGGAAACAGATTGGAGGATAAAAAGTTAGAAGTAGACCAAGAGATGCCAAACAGCCAAGTTGTAGAAAAAGTTCTTGATACCTCAGCAGGAACCATCGGCACATTGACAGCAGTAGCAGCCAACTCTCCTTTTAGAGCTCCAATGACAGCTTCAGCAATTTCAATAGCCACTCCTTCGTGGCATGTCAAGTGACCGTTTTATATGCTTTCTAATAATATAGAGAAAGTTAAAGTTGGGTAAATTGTAACTGTTCACAAACCTGTGCTTCTGTGGTACTGGCTCCAAGGTGTGGGGTCACCGTGACTCTCTCGTGTTGTACCAACTCGCTGTCCTTCGCTGGTGGTTCCTCCGTGAAGACATCAAGTGCTGCCTGCAACAAGGCTACTATGTGCTTCACCTCCCAAGGCAACAAGAAGGAAACTCAACATTTCAGATATCAGATAGCAATACCTGAGCAACAATTCCAGCATCCAATGCCCTCACAAGAGCTTCTTCATCAATCACTCCTCCACGAGCAACATTGACAATTCGAACTCCTTTCTTCATCTTTGCAAAAGTCTCATCATTGAGAACCTTTGATGTAGCAGGTGTCAGGGGCATGTGTAATGAAATGAAATCTGCAGTTGCTATGGCTTCATCAAAGCCCACAAGTTCCACCCCCACCGCGCGTGCTTGATCTGCGGGGGCATAAGGGTCATGTGCAAATCACATGCATACCAAGACCTTTGGCACGACGTGCGACTTCTGATCCAACCTTTCCAAAACCCATAATGGCAAGCGTTTTCCCAACAAGGGACACACCCACATATTTGTTTCTTTGCCACTTTCCTGCATCAAGCAAAACAACCATATGTCAAAGACCAACATTGGTATAGCCTTAAGAAAATGTTGGCAACTCACTTTGTCCCCTATAAAACTTAAGCATTGACATAACTAAGGAGGCAAAATCCAAAAAACCCGCGCACCTCCTACCAATAGTAGCATGACAAGCTACTTTAGCTCTTGTTTACTGATTGCACAACTCAATTATTCTTCTAGTTTTGCTTTATGGTATGATGTTGAGCAAACATGCATAGTCGTTGAAATTGCTATTCATATTGATCGTGCAGTGCCAAAGGTCAATTCCTTATCTCTAAAGACTTGAAGGCAACCCCTTGCTTGCAGCGGCCAATTCCAAATCTCTCCAGCTGTTCGTCCTCCATAAGCTCCATGGATTCCTTGGCAATTCTGCGAGCAGTGGCCTTCTCCACTGCAGCTTTTCGTCTCTCTTCTTCTTTTTCTCGACGAAGCTCTTCTTTTTGTCTCTTTTTCTCCGCCTTCCAAACAAAAAAACCAGAGAAGTTGGTAAAGAAAAGAGAAAAGAAGAGATGCTACTTAACCAATCAAATAAAGCAAAAGAAACTAACTAGTGAAAATGCAATATCAAGCTCAAATACTTACCTTAGATTCTTTCTGCAAATACTACTCCTGTCGCTCTGATTCTCGCCTTTGCTCACGTAGCAATCTCTCCTCCTCTCTCTGCTGTTCACGCATCAACCTTTCTTCTTCCTTCCTTCTTTCATGATCAAATCTTTCCATCTCTTTCCTCATTCGTTCCTCAGACTGCAATAGAAAAATACAGGATATCAGTACATGCCAAAGTTTTGTCCACAAAGCTCACATATCCTTAACACTCAGCACAACTCTTCAAAAAGGAAAAGGAGGAAAAGTGAGGGACAGGGAAAGAAAATCAGTCAATGTCCAAAGTTTTCTCTCGATCTTCTTCGCATTAACAAGTTTCAGTATCCTCTGTTTTCCGCATCCACTCTCATTCCATCCACTTTCCTTCATTTCGCAAACAAAGACTAAAGAGAGAATCGAACTAAAAGGAAACTCCTTTTGTCCCTTGTCACACTTTCATTGAGAACTCATGACGATCGGCGACCCAATGTGAAGGAAGATGGAAAGTATGATGACGAAAACAATGCCGAATACCTCCGATAAAACTCCAACATTCATGCAGAGAATATCCACTTAGGTTTAGTGCGATGGTTAATCTTTCTTTGTTTAATATCAGTTCTAAATGTGACCTTGTAAGCAAAGAAGGTTGTTATATTTAAACGAAATCAATGTCATGAGTTCCCACCCATTGTAAAACAAGGAAGTAGGTACATCGACCGAGCTCTAGTCAGTATGACAGTTGTCCTCCACGAATCAATCGAACAAGAATGCACACTAAACCACAGCGCTAATGAATCGCCAAGTCACACGGATTTGATAATTCAGGCTACCTTTCCTAATACATAACATGAGGAGGCAATTATATTGTTGATGCAGGGAATGACCTCTTAGTAAGACCAAGAAAAGGCTGCAGTGAATGAACGATAGAAAATGCTAGATCAGCGGAGATTGACTAATCAATGTGTGATATTCACTAATCGACCATATATAATAGAAAACTTCCCAGGGCAAAACTCTGTCAACATCCACGGCCATGTACCGTTCCAAGTGATTCACAGAACACACACCTCTCTCATTCTTCCTTCTTATAGCCAGCACGGAAGTAGACTCCATGCTATTTATTTGATACATGTACAAGCACGAACGTCGGCTAAAGGTTACCTTTATACCCAGTAGTGCCATTAACTGAAAAATGAACTCTGGGTGACCAGGCCAAGCCGCTCCTGTGACCAAGTTTCCATCGGTGAAGCAGCGATCGATTGGATCAGGTTCTAACCATGTGGCGCCGGCTAGTACCATGTCGAGCTTCACAGCAGGATATGCTGTACATTTCTTCCCTGCAACAAATCACGATGAATACACCGGTTATACCCTGATGATCTCAAGATACAATAACACAGAATGCCATTCAACTTCAGAAAATTTTCATGTCAAATGCTAAAACTCAACAGGGCCTCATATTCCACTGGCTCTAATTTCATTTCATCACACTTTAATACCACACCAATCTGTTGAAAAGCCTTATACATTTAAACTTAAATAGCAGATAAGGGACATGTGCCTATCTCCGTGACTTTTCTGATACATTCTACCTTAGTGTTCGATTGAAATGTGGAGAAGTTCACAATCACAGACGCCAAGAGTCGCAGTTAAAGTAGTCGCCACCACAAGAAGTTCCTCAAGATCATTATGAGCATTCTCAAAAGACCGATGAATTTATACAGAAACTCCTACAACTGCTACCAGATAACATGCTAATCAACAGTTTTGTCCCATTATTAATATCCATTATCCAGAAACAACCTTGAGAACACCAGCAGCAGCCAAAATCTGCTGCCCATGGCAAATGGAGGCAACTGGCTTCTTGGCCTCCATGAAATCCTTAACTAGAGCAATCACTTTCCCATCCAAGGCCAAATATTCTGGGGCACGACCTCCAGGGATGACAAGGGCATCATAACTTGAGGCATCCAAACCCTCAAAGTCAGCTGTAAGAGTAAAATCATGGCCAGGTTTCTCGTTGTAAGTCTGGTCACCTTCAAAATCATGAATTGCAGTTGGGCAAGTGTCACCACTCTTCTTCTTGGGGCAGACTGCATCAACATGGCACCCTAGAGCTTGAAGAGACTGAAAAGGTACGTATACCTCATAATCTTCCATGTAGTCCTATAATAGCAAGCCATGGGCAAAAGGTTTTATCAAACTCCGCTTAAACTGTATGGCCTCGTGACATGTTAAGTAGAAGCGAGCTCGTGACAAACCGCCCAAATTCATGCACAAGCGCAACTACTCATAATGTCTTTTGCTCCCTTTCAGATAAAGTATAAATTCAACAATATGAGCAATGTAACTCGTTTTTCCTATTTAGTCATTCTTTGATTGAAAAGTGAATTTGATTAGTTGAATAGCAGAAAAATAAAATAAGTTAAATGAACCATCCATCAAGGATAAGGATAAGTATTGGGTCCATGACAGTCTTCACCTGGAATTGCTTAAGAGTAACCAGCCACTTGGAAGGACTACTCCTCCTGTGACAACTAACCCTGACAATCATAGACTCACCTAGAACAGAGATCTGTAATGTTGTTTAAAACAGAATGGCGGTAATTGACCCATGAATTAGATGGAACCAAATGCGGATTTAACTGAGTGGCTCAACTGCTATTTTAATATAAAGAGCTAATCCAATGCAAGCTAGCACCAATTCTTTTCAGGAAATATTTCTCTTGAATAATATTTTCACATATCATAATTACCATACTTCACTTCCATAACTCAAATACCGCTGACTCATCTGTACCACCAGTTCAGACAAGGACACAAGTAAATTCAACTAATCATCCCAATTATGTAATTAACCTGTATAAGCTCAATAAAATGTGTTACAATCCAAAATGACATCACTCTGCACTTTTGCCGTCCATAACTCACTCTCTTGAGAAACTAGAAGCTTTAATTGACAGCCAAACAAAATGCACCGGAAAATGAAAAAAAAAAAATTGAGTAATTTATTTGAAAACATTTTCAGACAATACTCTTGGAGCACATTCCAATACCGATATAGAGAGGTTCGGAAGTATCCAGTGATCCATAGCAGAGAACCAGCTCCAAAAAGCTCAAGTAAATAGAAAAGATGGATTACTAGTCAGTTGAAAAGAAATAGAAGCAGGAACACAAGTCATATACGCCATTACTGCCCAAATGTTCAGTAAATTCTCAACACATACCCCACATAAAAATAAGATCCGTTTTTCCGACCCAGTAATGCTGCTGCCCAAAGCCTTCACAAAAGACTGGATGAACTCAGGATGTCCAGGGTATGCAACCCCAGTCACAAGATTGCCATCAGTAATACAGTGTGACAGGCTCTCAGGTTCAACCCAGTGAGCACCTGCAGCAATCAGTACAGGTCCCACAGTAGGATATGCTGTGCACTTGCAACCTTTAACAATATTTGTAGCAGCCAAAATCAATTGGCTATGACAAATAGTGGTAATCGGCTTTCCAGCATGAGAAAATTTGCTGACGAAGTCTACAACAGATTGATCCATCGCAAGATACTCCGGAGCTCGTCCTCCTGGCATGACTAGGCCATCATAGTCACTGAATTCGATTTCAGCAAATGTGGCATTTAATGTAAAATTGTGCCCCCGAGACTCGGAATAAATCTGCACAGCGTAGAAGGTAAAGCTCAAAAAGGAGTAATTAACGCCTACAGATTGAGAAAAGACAAACCAATGTCCCAGCTCTTTAAGAGCTCAATGGAGATTAAAGATGATATATGTAAGCAATAAAAGAAATCTATGAGGCTGAAAGTCTGATATGTAAATTATCAAATGTTGTAGTATGGTTTCTTCTATATACACATGAGAAAAGAATTACATGAGTATTTTGATATTGTTAGTATAGATAGATGTTGAAATTATTAAAAAGTTCTCAGTAAACTGAGAAGATATTTTAAATACATCATTGATTTTTTCTTGTGTGTAAGAAAAATAAAAATGTCCATAATCTCCTTGCAATCCACATTACTTCCAAAACAAGCGCCGCATCTTTTGTAACAATGATATGTCCCCATACTGAATGCGTTTGTGAAAATAGAAAATCATACAACATCCCTTTGAATTCCTAGGCTACCACACAGAAATAGATACATTACAGGTTCTCACAGCAATTGGATAGTAGATTATTCCACGGATAACAGAAGTCCAAGGACTTGGATTGCTGAAACTAAAATACAGGTAATGACTTAACAAAATGCTTGAAGCAGAACGGGTATCTAGACGATTTTCCTAGTCAATGAGAGTTAGTTATGGACACTGAGATGTATAAGGCCAATGATAAGAAGACAAGTATGACTGTGAGATGTTGACATATGCTGTAAGGGCAAAGAGTGTTCTCTTTTTTTTTTTTTAACCCAAAAATATGAAGAGGACACTTTTTGAATGCTTTGAATTTCATGTGAGAACATGAAGAGACTTGTTCTAAATCATGCTATTGACATGACTGTCTTCTAGTTCAGTTAGGTCTTTCTATTTTCTTTTTGTACTTCATCTAATTTTAATATTTAATGTGAACTTAATGGGTAGCTTGAAATATTTTTCTATTTATACCAGTGCTTACTTATCACGTACTCTTTTTGGACATTAGTTTAATGACTATGATACAATGACATACATGCTCTTCAAGTAATAGCCTTTTCAACTCGATGTAGATCATGCTCAGCATTTCTAATTTAATTCATCCACCTCTGCAATATTCACATTGATGTAGAACAATCATAAATGCTTTATGAATTTCCTTTCTTTCTCAAGAACTTGAGATGAGATCACATGTAGATGCTCAAACAGCAGATTCTCACTGTCACCTAGTGTACCTGGGACTCATCTAGCACATTCAATATGATGTAGTTGACAATAACTACCAAGGAGAGAGAAGCGAAGTTTGACATGGCACATGAATTCAATCAATCATTCAACAATAACAGGTCTCATTAAAGTCTGCTAATATCAAGCGGAAAATCAACAAAACTAGGAGTAAGGTTTTATTCCCATCGGGGTTGGCAGTCATGTCATGTAACGCAGGCATCGCTAAGAAAGTGAAATTTCAAAACGCCCATTGTACTTTGGACCATTTAGAAAATGATCAGAGTATGTATATTTTTTTCAACTCAATCAGAGGCCATGTACTTCTCAAATAGGCGAAATAGCACTTCTGCAGGTCTTCTGCAAAGAGTCAACATCACTCATGATTGTTTCATCCCTTCCAGCACTATCTTCTTCATCATCATAACATATATCCTGGTCCTTTTCTTCTTCGACGAACTATATCAAAGGAATCCAATAAGAGAAGGTTAATATCGCATCATGGACAATGCACACTTACAATACTCAATCAATGACACGCTAGGGATGAACTTTCGATTAATGTGTCAACTAGTTGCACAAAATTCTCCAGGGCAACATGTAATTGGTTCCAGAAAATTTGTATATGCTGTTTTCATTTACATTTCAGAATGCGGCAGCTTCAAAAACATGTTTGGAAAGACACTGGAAATTATTTTACAACTTCGACAATGGAAAGCATGTTATGAATGAAAAAAGAGTTCAAAGCTAAAAATGACATTTTGGTGTATCCAGTATTTATTCATTCTAACAAAAGCACAGATCTTTGGAAGGAAAAAAGAAAAATTCTATTTTACAGCTTTGATGGAATACAAGCATATACTCCCATTTTTCATCCCGTTAGAGAATTTTCATTTTCATTCACACGTTTCCAAGAAAACAGAAAACAAAAATTAAAATACTACCAAAGTACTTCCACTTCCACTTCCAATCAAGGACCAAACATGCAAAGCCAGGATCCACAATGCAGGCAATTGGCCAGATATTATTTTGGCTTTCAGATGCAAGAGAATGAAGATGATCATGAGAAAAGGAGCTGACAGAAGCCAAGAATGACAAAGAGTAAAATCCATGGAAGGAATAAGACTAAATAGGCACACTCCTAAGTGGTCCAAGCATGAACCAGAATAATCAATTATGGTCAGCCACTAGGTCTAACACCAAATTAAGCAGTTGGACAACACAATGTTAACGATTTGCAAATCATCGTGAATCACTATACCTTGTCCATATCATCTTGCTCTTTTCTAGTAAACCCACTAGCAGCAAGTTCTTTGTCCAGAAAACCAACAGATTTGCTTATTGAATAAAAACAAGGTCTACTGCTTCCTTCTGAATCTTCCTCTGAATTCTACTGAGTGGAATCCTAATGCAAATGTGCTCCATCGTTATCCGACTATAAACCTTAACATGAATTCTACTGAGTGGAATCCAAAAGAAAAAGAAAAAACGAACCTCCGGACGTACGGGAGTCGCCAATGGGGTGCCTACGGTGGGGCTTGGGAAGGCGACGGCGGGAGGCGACGGCGTCCGCGTTCAGGAGCAGGGGGCGATTCGTGGAGGAAAGAGAGAGAGAGCAACCTTCGTTCGCGGAGAGGGAGGCCAAAACGCGATCAAGGGTTCGTCGGCGTCGGGGTTAGCCAGCAAGGGCGCTCCGCAGAGGAAAGAGGGAGAGAGAGGAGCAGAGGTCGCGAGAGGGAGGCGAAAGGGCGTCGGCGACGGCGTCAGGGGCGGAGGTGGAGGTGGAGGGGCGGAGCGTCGGCTTCGGCGTCGGCGTCGGCGTCCGCATCGGAGTTGGGGGCGACGGAGGCCACCGGCGGAGGGGCATCGGCGTCGTGGGCAACCAGCGGAGGAGAGCAGACGCGTCAGCGGAGGTGGAAAGGGCGTCGGCGTCGGCGTCGGCGTCGCGGGCAACCAGCGGAGGAGAGAGCCTCGGCGTCGGCGTCGCGGGCAACCAGCAGAGGAGAGAGAGCAGAGGCGTCGGCGGAGGTGGAAAGGGCGTCGGCGTCGCAGGCAACCAGCGGAGGAGAGAGAGCAGAGGAGGGGAAGAGCATTCGGAGAGAAGCCCTGCGATTTTGTTCTCTCGCAAAACGGAACGGAGAACGGGGAAAGAGAGAAAGAGAGAAGAGAGAGAGGACGAGTGGACATGTCGCAGAGGAGAGCAGAGGAGAGAGAGCGTCAGAGTGGTGGGCCCACGAGCGGCGCGCGCAAATTTTAAATGCCTGACATCCTCGCCTACGTGGAGCCACGCGTCGATCGCTGAGTGGTTTAACCCACCGCCTACGTGTTGGGTTAAACCCACCCAATATTTTCTCGCCAGGAGGAGGCGTTTTTAAGAGAGGATCTGCTGACGCCATCAAGAGCCCGGGGAGAAATCAGATGCGATCTCACACGTGCTCTGAGCTTGAATTTGACCGTCGCCGTCGAGTCTCGGGTGGCATCACCATCCGAACCATCAATTCCATGGTCGACCATCCTCCTTTGACCCCTGGCTCTTCTTAGAGAGGACGTTCCTCGAAAATTACTAGTGTAGAACTTTCTGCGTTTGATCGTGACGAATCGTTGAACTTTCTTTCCCCGCTAGCGTCGCCGGAGGGTTTGACCGCCTTTCATGCGGTATTCTCTTGAATTAAAAAAAAAAAAAAAATCGTTGAACTTTCTTTTGCGAGATCACTTGCTATTTGCTAGCAAAGTACGAGATAGCTTCTCCAGTTACATGCCAACTGGATTCATTAAGTTTCTTTCAATCCCATTCAATTTGAATTACACGGCAGGGTTTTCATTCAATTCGATAGATAAATTCAATATTTTCGAAATATCAAATCTCATACAATTTTTAATCAGATAAAAATTTGAAATTGAATGTCTTATCATAGAGTGCATTTGTTTAGCAAAAACTATATGATTTGAAAACGATAATATTGCGTGTGTAAAGAACAAACAAAAATCATTTTTTTATTATTTATGAAAATACTTTAAAATGAATTATTATCAAGAATTATAAGCCATTATTTTTTCAAATTTATGAATTTTGAGCAAAACGAATGACCTTTGATTAGCATGATCTTAAATCACGATGACAATAGTTAATAAAGAAGGAAAGTACTTGCAAATGGAGGGCATTACTGCAGTCTACATCGAAACGGGATGAATACCAAATTAGTCGATTGTTTGCATAAATTTAATCACTTGGAGCTTGTCCTCCTGATCAATCTTTAAAATCTCCAACTCATGACGGAAATAAAAGTACAAGAAGCGCCGCTCCTGGCCTTCACTGGTTGGGACTCTTGATGATCCTCTGAAGCACCACGGTCCTCGCCCGCCGGATGTCGCGGCTGCAGTTGTCGGCCTGAACCCCCAGCTGGTCTATGTTCTTCATGAACGCGCTCAGCTTCTTCTTGATCTCCTCTACCCCAATCTTCACCTCGCCTTCCTCGACCGCCAGCTCGGCATTCTGCAGCATCGACTGGATTTCGATCTCCAGCCGGTCGACCAGAACTCGGATGTTCTCCAGGTCGCTGATGACCAAGCCCGTCCCCACCTGCATCGCGAGGATGGTCTCCTTCTGCCCTTTCACCGCGTTCTCATAGTTCTTCAGCAGGGAGTCGATCCACTTCCCCACAGAGCAGACAGGAATGGAGGCCGCCGCGGCGAGAGCCCCCGCGACATGTGGTTGCGCCACAGCGGCCGCAACAACAGAACAGATCAGGATGACGGCGAAAGTCGCGGCGAAGATCATGCTCGAGACCTTCCTCCAAGCATGGAGGTACCTGAGCTTCTTGTCGAGCTTGCTCTTCCGGAGCTGCAGCTTCTCGAGCATGGTGACGTGGTTCCGGTAGACAGCCTGGAAGATGCGGAAGAACTCCTTGGTGAACGGGTCACCAGCAGCCTTGAAGTTCTTCAGCTCCTCCAGCGTCCTGGCATACCTGTCGGCCCCTCCGGCCCGGCGGTCCTCGCCCTCGAACTGCTGCAGCGCGATCAGAATAAGTAGCTGGCTGTCGCGGGCGTGCTTCAGGCACTTATCCAGGGCGGAGAGGAAGTCGAGGGTCTGGAGGCTGTTCTCGAAGTATTCCTCCACCAGCTCGAACAGCTCCTGAGTCCCCCAGATGTCCTGCTTGCAGTCCAGGATGACCCGGACCACCTCCTGGTTCATCTCCATGAGGCACCCGGTGACCTCCCGGAGGGAGTCGAAGGACAGCGCTCGGACCCCGACGCCGGCAGCGAGCGCCTCGATGGCATGGCTGGTCTGGGTCCGGAGGTTGGAGTCGAAGGAACGGAGGTCGGCGTCCGCCATGCAGGCCGCCTCGTAGGCGCTCAGCTCCGCCGCGTGGGGCGGGTCCGCCGGGTTCCTGGCGTGAGTGTTCCCCATGAGTAAGCGCTTCCGCGAGAATCAGCAGACCTGGTCATAAACAGCCAGAAAAAAAAGAAGGGTTGCGGGTGAAACGCAAAGACAGAGAGAGGTCTGATTATAAACTGGAGGAAGCTTGAAGAGAACTGAAATCGTTAAGAGCCAAAAGGAGGTTTGTGGTGGAGAGGTTGAAGTTAGAGAGAGAAAGAGAGAGAGAGAGGATATTTAGGATTGAAGGGGGGTGGAGGAGGAGGATGATGATGAAGACGATAGCTTGCACGCATGGAATAAATGAGGATTGTGGGAGGGCATGGAAAAGCGGGAAGCAATGTAATGCTCTCTGCGCTCTCAAATCCTCGCCCCTCTTTCTCTCTCCAGAAAAATCTCGCTACGCCGCTCTCGCGTTTTACGGTTCGGAACGCGCTAATTAGCGGACATGAAAGACGAGGTTATACGTCTGAGTTTAGCGGGATTAGGTATGGCGTCTGATGTTTACAAAGCTTCAGCTCCAAGAATGGAGGACTCCGTCTTCTTTTTGACCTGTCACGCGGATCTTTTCTTCTCCTTTTTCCCAACCCAAAGACCAGCGACTGTTCTCCTTTCTTTTTTTTTTTTTTTGGTTTCCGCCGAATTGACCCCAATGGAAATTACGCGGGAACCTACCTTATAAATTTTCCAACTGTCTGGCCATTATCGTTGGCTATGAGAAATTACTCATGAACTGCCTCTATCCTTTTATGCTAGAGTGATAATCGAAAAAGGCCGGATCTAAAGAATGTACTTTTACCTGTGAAATTTAGCCATGCACTTACAAATGATGTCTTACGATAGGCTAAATTTCTCATTGCCAATGGAATACACAAGCGCTGCACTCACAGTGTGTCAACTACAAAATTGATGAGAACTTGATATGATATTACCACAAAAAGAATGAAGGGCCTTTACCGAAATGCTGCGGAACTTCAGATCAACTCGCTGCTCAGTGTGGCCGAGGAGAGAACCTGAAGGAGGAGGAGGAGGTTGAAGTGAAGCATGGAGGAGGTGAGTGCCATCCTCTTTATAGGGTCTTCTTGACCTTGACAGTGACTTGCTGAGCAAGAAAGTAAAAGGCAAATGGAGAAAGGCAGTCAAATTTGCTAATGCCTTCACACATCTACCCAAGTTAACAATGTAAGACCCCAGATTTGCCTCTCCATGCTATCGATTTTGCCAAATTAGCAATTGCATGTGGAGATTGAATACCTACTATAGATTTGCCAGGATAGGATATGAATTTGAGCATGAAAGTCCTAATTCGCTCGAGAGATTTCCCATTTGGGATGTTTAGCTTCATCCATGGATGTCCGAATTTGGAAATCGAAAGGAAGTTCCGATTTCGGAAAGTCCATAGTTGGATTGTTGTTGCCGATTCGGGTAAATCTGAAAGTGCATAGAAGAAACACGAAGATTAGTTTGGGTAAGTCCAAAAGTAGCCTCTACCAAAAACGCGGAGGTTAGTTTTGGTAAATTCGAAAGTTGCATACAAAAGCACAGTCTTTATCCTTTTGACGTAGGTCTTATCGACCGAAACTGCATAAAATTTGATATCCGATTTACTTCCTTATTCAGCTTATTTTATTATTTAATTACTTGCGAGAATTGAGTCGGCTTGATTATGCAAGCTTCAAACTCATCTTGACACTTTGCAATCGAACTCAATTGAGTTTGATTTTGTAAACCCTATTTTATGGCTTAACTCAACTGGACTTGCAAAAGATATGTCATAGTCAAAAGCTTAAGTAATTAATCAGATCCAACTTGAGTTCTTTAACTCAAGCTCTTAAAAAATAAAATCACATACATTTCTATTCTTGGATCTAGCACTCACATTATCTTGACTACAATTATAAAATTTTTGACGACTCATTAAAAGTCCACTAGGAACTTGATGCATCATTTCTAAGTTTGGATAACATCATGAATTGTCTAGAAATTCTGGCCAAATATGTAATATGGTTCATGAATTTTTAAATTGTTCAATGTGATTTTTGAATTTTAGTCCAATATTCAATGCAATTACTGAACTCTTATTTTTTTGATGTAATATCTAGATTTTTTTTATACGTTTTCAATTTAATCCCTAGATTTATATGAAAAATCAATGTCATCATTTCATTAATTTAAATTCAGGGATAATACCGAACATTTGCATATAATATATGGACTAAATTGAAAACGTACCAAAAATTTATGGAGAACGTTGAATAAATTAGAAGTTTAGGAACTACATCGCATGTTAGACTAAAGTTCGAGGACTACCAAAAATAAATTAAAGGTCTAGTGACTATATTATATATTTAGTTAAAGTTTAGAAACTATTTATGTTATTTTCTCTTTTTAAATTTGAGCTTGTTTTGAATTAGTGCGCGAGCTACTGGGCATGAGGCTAGATTCCAAAAGAATCAATCTTGAAAAAGACTGTACATATCTGCGTCACGTCGCAGTGACACGTCGGCAAATCCATAGATATCGATTGGAACACGTGAAAGATGTGCTCTTCTTTCCTCGTTCTGATTAGAACTTAGAAGCTTTTAGCGGTGTCTCTTCTTATCCAATGAGACGTGGCCACGAGTTTTTCTCACAAGTTTCCCGGACAGGGTGTCGTTCGTAAAGTCTGTTCAAGATTTTGGAAGTGGTCGCACGCGAGAGAAAAATGGCAGTTCGGCAATTTCCTGTCACCCGAAGGGTGTTTTCGTACGGGAGGCGATCAGGCGAATGCCCAACGCGGAGAGAGAAGGGACGCGAGTGGGGAAGCGCTGTCGTTTTTGCATTCGTAGCTCGAAACGCCTTTTGGCGTTTGCGGAGCCACGACTGCGAGCAGCTGTCGTTTTGCAGCTTCACGGACTTCGCGGGGACGGGATCCAAGCACGCGTCGGCCTGTCATTGGTGGAGTCTGTGACCGCCCAACGGAAACAGAGAAAACATTCCACGCCACGTCAAAGTCGTCAGGTTGTAGATGTGCAAACGGTCACGTGCGCTTTTTGAAGGCATCGAGGTCAATCCCTTTGGCATGTTATCATGCTCCAAAAAGAAGAGCACATATTAAATTTCCCAAGAAAAAACTTTGCAATTATGTCGATTTTTCTAGACCCTCTAAAATAACCTTTAAAAAGACGCATTATTATTCTTATTATTTTCTTGAGACATATATTTTAAGGCAATTGCTTTTCTAAATTGGCTATGCAAAGTTTTCAAGAAACAATCATAAATATTAGTTAACAACTATAACCGACACAATTTAAAAGAACAAGTCTGAAATACATATATTACTTATTTAAGTGTGATTGTGTGGACATTAAGATTTCGTGAGTACAATGTATAAGTATCAATCTCATTTTATTTTCATGATGTAATCTTAGATTGTAAGTAGGAGTGATCTCTCTACAAAAAGCTTTCAAAATTAGAAAAGCAATTGCCTTAAAATTCCCTTGAATGGTACGTGGATAAAGGGAAGGCACCGGCCCCAGCTGGCCATGACCATAATCAGAGACTTTTACAGGGACGGTTGAAGCAAAAGGCGACCGCCCTTGTTGCCGATTTTCTGATAATGGACGACACGCTTTCGCTAGATCTCCAACTTAGGAATCAAGTTTGTTTCCGGGGCTTGAGTTCCAATCTTTGAAGGAAACAAACTAGGGAGGTTGTTCCTTTTCCAAACCTCCTCTCTCTTGCCTAAGAAATCAATCCTCGCTCGGCATAAATTGCGCCGGCATGGGCCGGCGGTTTCATTTATGGGCTCGAGCTCGCCTGCAAAGGCCCACTCAGGCTTGTCCATATCAATTCTTTTTGTATGATTATTTTTTTTTTTTATGTTTTTGAAATGATGGGTAGGTATGGATCAATCCCTTTAAGCTAGTGCCCGTGCCCGTCTAGTGACCAATCTCTTTCGTGTGTTTCTTTAATAGCACTTGCCTATGGGTGGCATATGTCGAATGGTGAAACAACTAATAATTAAATGTGTGCTTGTTTTGAATATAATTTCATGATAAAGAAAAATGCATTTCAAGAAATCATTTTTCAGGAAAATATTTTATCTTTTTCAAATTGGGGAATTCATTTTCCTAACTTTATATATATATGTATATATTTTCTTTGAACATAAATGGTTTTCAACTAGTTGATCATTTTCAAAAAACCAAACACATTGAAGGTCCATAAAATTAATTTGCAAAAAAATTCTTTCACTCAATAAATACATACATGTTTGCACTAGGGTAGAGGATGGATCAAAGGGATAAGGATAGCGGTTATAAGAACCGGTCCGATACTAAGTTCGCGAGATAATGAGTCCGATTCCTAGTTCCAAAAAAAGTGAAACTAATACTATATGGTTTGGCTCCCGGATCTTGCATAAGAATTGAAACAAGAATTGAGAATCGAATAATCGGGAATAGGGAACTAGGAACTAATGAACCGCGGTTACATACTTTGAACGTTTTATTGTTTATTTTATTTACATGTTTATCTTTTATAAATTGTTGCTATTGAAAATTGTGATTTTTATTGTTGCATTCAATTTCATTTTACTTAGCAAAAAATGAAAGAAAAAAATGAAACAAGAAAAAAGAAATTGGCCGATTCCTAAGTAGATTATGAAATCGATTGATATGGTAGATTTTAAATTCTAGATGGAACATGGAATGACTTTGAAATCACTCACCCTAGTTTGTGTTAGGATTGTGCACTCAAACACAATGAAATAGAGAGTAAAAGCTAGAAAAAGAAATCGAAATATAAGGTTTATCTTATTTTACCTTAAACTAGGGCCAATCCTTAATTATAAGATAAAGATATTTTATATTCCTATTAATTATTCATGGGTAAAAGCTCAAACTATTAATAAAATATGGGCTCAAACTACAAAAGCCCTTTGGCTACTTAGAGACGTTGCCCTCGTGACCCTAGACCCTAGATCCTCGCTCACTCATTGAGGAGTGAGATCCCCATGTCTTCCTCTTGATGAAGAGAATGAATCACACTCAATAGGTGGCACTCAAACAAGCCAGCCATATTCCAATGCAAACTCAATTTTATTAAACGCCTTCCGTTCATATCTCTACGGCAAAAGGAAAAAAATAGTCAAAAGAAGTTCATTGATGCATTGGGTTCTGGCTCGAAGTACTATATAGATCAGCAACACCATTGGAACGCTCCCATCTATCAATTTGAAAATGGCAAAATTAGAGGAGCAAAGTGCAAACTGGACGAGGTTCACATGCCACACCCTGTGAACAAAACACTTTTTTAATATGATAGGTTTCGTGTTCTAAATGAAATTTGAGCTGATTTTGAAATTGCTTATTCCTAGTTTGTGTTAGGCTTGCGCATCAAACACTACGAAATAGAAAGTAAAAGCGAGAAAGAGAAATTGAAACATAAAATTTATCCGGATTTATCCTTAAAATAATTTTACATCCAATAGAAGATTTCATTATAAGCAGCACATTATACATTTCTAATACAACCCTCAATTATAAGAGATATAATTTATGTATACCCGGTAATGCCGAAATCTAAACTATCAATAAAATATAAGCTTAAATTATAGAAGCGCTTTGGCGGCTTGGGAGCACTACCTGGCCAACCTATAGACTTCTGCACATTCACTGGTGAGCGAGGCCTCCATGCCTTCCTTTCAAGAGAGAGAATGAAACCCAGACAGCCAACAGTTTGCCCTCAAACAAGCGATCCATATTTTAAACAACACTCTTCAATTTTATTAAACACCTTCCGCGTCAATTTATATGACAAAAAGGAAAAAAATAGTCCAAATAAGTTCACTGATGCATTGGGTTCTTGCTCGAAGTACTGTGTAGATCAGCAACGCCACGGGAACGCTGCCATCCATCGATTTAAAAAATGGCAAAGTTAGAAGAGCAAAGCGTAAACCGGACGAGGTTCACATGCCACCCCTGCGAACGAAACACTTTCTTAAAGAGATCCCTTCAGACAATAACAACAGCATTACCCTCGATTCCACGACAACACAAATAAACCGTGTCTTTATCCTCGACCAAGGCCCGCCCGTGACCCCCCGTGGCCCATCGTGATGATCCTCGATTTGGATCAAACGCTCAAACCGATAGCTCATCATCCTCTGACTCCACGTCACGAGAGGCTCCAGTTTTGGCAATAGCTTGTGATCATCGAGACTTTTGCGAATCCGTCTATTCTTCAGCGATCGACAGCCACAAACCAATCGCATTCTTGTCGCCATGTGAAGGAAACCACTGTCAATCATCTGTCTCGGCATCCTGATTTAGATATATACAATATATATGCAAAACCCCACCAACCCACGTGCCGATTTTCTATTTAAACGAAGCTGAAGCTCGTTCATTAGCACCCACTTAAGCACCCACAGGAGCAATAGAGCGAGTAATAACAGAGTGAAGAATCGTCATGGAGTCCTGCACAAAGCTTGTGGTCGTAGCTCTTGTCCTGCTAGCTGCCGTGGCCAGCCACCCCGTGGCGGCTGGAAACTCGTCCATGTGCGGCATGTCCAAAGAGGGCTTTGAGGCGTGCAAGCCATCCGTGAGCGGCTCGAACCCGACCGAGCCGACCCGGGGGTGCTGCTCCGCTCTGACCAACGCCGACCTCAACTGCCTCTGCTTCTTTAAGTACGCCAGGACCTTGCTGCAGACCTACCAAATCAACCCCGACTTGGCGGCGCAGCTCCCCGTCAAGTGCAACCTCGTCCCCTCCTTCCACTGCTGAGGACCGACGGGGTCCCGCATCCGTGTTGATGCATTGGGTGGGGCCTTGAAATAAAAGCGCAGGCCTAGCATTTTGCGTACTTGCCGTTTCGTATCGTATGTGATGTCTGTGTGGCTTTTGCTATGTATTGGACTGACGTAACGTTGTTAGTTTCAGTTGCTTCTTTTTTCCAACCATTACCGTTGTTTCCACGTCGTGTAAGGATGTCAAGTCAAGAGATCTGTTTGGGTAGACTTCGTTTTGGAATTGAAACATGTGTTCTTTGGTTTCGTCAAAACACAGCACTAGCCGCCCAGCTCGACCATGATGCATGTTGTTTGGCTATTACGCCCTCTTCAATGGACCTGTCCGAGTCACGCCTGACGTAACCAATGACTAGACTGTCAAATGGTCGGGTCGGCCGACCCATGTCCAGCACTTATCCGACTTGCCTTATATTACTAAAATATTTTTATATTTAACTAAATCTACGAAAATTCATATTCAGATTAAGGTAAAAGCACATAATGATTGAGTAAGCATAACTCAAGCTCGCCCTATCCCTTCACAAGTCCTAATCACATTCTTCACGTCTCTTGCACTCACTCATGCTCATGCCTTAGTCACTCTCTTGCTTGACTCTCAAATGCCGCCCTCTTGCCTGAATTGCTCACGTCCCTCACGCTCAATGCCTCCCTCTCTTGCTATGTTTTTGGCCAATTTTAGTTAGAGGTCAGGAGTTTCCGAGCTCCTGTCCTGCAAACTCTACAGCTGTTTGCGATTTGGATCTCATGATCTGATGGGTCCACGACCTCGTTTCGATGAATCCGTTGTTTGTCTGGTGTGTTGTGAGTGCGGAAATGATTTGAGTTCATGCTTTGGGGATGTTGGTGTGACTAGATTGTTCTTGAGTTAATTCCATAGAGTTATTAGTGTGGGATGATTGATGTTTGAATTTATGCTTTAATCGCAGTGTCCGATTTATTTTATTTTATTTTTTTTCTATTTAATTAGTACGTTTTTTTTGCTACACCATCGATTCCATTGGCCCAATCGGGAATCAGATCGATTCCAAGATCAAGTGGGCCAGTTCAATTGGCTCATCCCGGAAATGGCCCACTTGGGAACTAATTATTCGTAATTATCATTTGATTCCCAATAAAAAAAAAGAAGTGAGATTCAATCTTCAAAAAAGTAACTTAAAAGTAATTGTCGACATTTTAACTTTTACGAAAGTAATTCCACTGATTTTCACGCCTGTTGACATAGCAAATGGAATTTTTCGTCATCATTAACTCAAGGAAAAAATGATTAAGATCACCGTCGCACAAATCTGGTGAATCCCTCGCACCTTGGTTTGATCATGGCTCTTTTCAAAAACTTCAAAACAATTTAAGGTTTTCTCCTCCCTGTCCCACACCGCAATTATTGCCCTAAAAGGAAAACGCCAGAGGCATTATTAATCCATATATCCATTTCCGGCAGGTATGGACCAAAATGGCCCTGCCGAGGACGTGGCGGGCTCCCATTGGCGGCCCCCGGCGGAAGGCGACACCAGGCAAAAGCAGGCGATTGAGACCCCTCATCGCCGGTGTCGAAAGCGAGAGAAATGTGATAAGCCCGAAAAATTCGCCGTGCGGTGGATGACGACAATTGACGCGAGGAAGAGCGAAAAGCAAAAACAACGCATTTCACTGCGCATTTCCGTCGTACCTATAAAGAGAGAGAAAGAGAAAATATAGAGAGAGAGAGAGAGAGAGAAAGCTTGAATCTCTTGCGAAATCGTCTTCATCTTCCGTCCCGTCGTCTCTGCCTGCGAAAAAGCACCGGAAGCGCGCCTGTTCTCGTGCTCGAGAAGGTAAGCTCGGCGCACCCCGGATCTGCTCCCTTTTCGCGTCGCGATTTCGTGCTCAATTCGATTTGCTGAATCGATTTTCTGAATCGGCGGCGTCCGTACGATTACGCCTTCCTTCATCGAATCGGCTCGAGGCCGGTCGCCTGTGGTCCCGGGCGTTGGTCGCTGCTGTTTTTTCGCGGCTCGATTGGGTTTTTGGGCGGTCGGGGATCGAGGCCTGAGCTGATTAGCTCGGAGTTAGTTCGATCGTCGTCGCCTTCTTTAGCTTGCCGATTGGTCTAGGGCTTTCGTTAATAGGCTCAATCGGATGCGTTGTGGTGTTGAGTTGATCGACTGCGCCGATTGCTGGCGTTTGGATGTTATTGAATTTGTGTGAATGACTAGGTTTGAGCTCGAATGAGTGTTTCCTGTTGTAAAAACTGCTGCCTGGTGATGATTCCGAGCACCTGATTTTGTAGAACCTCAGGGTGATGGTCAATGAGGTTATCTGCTCGTTTTGCTTGATTATACTGCAGAGGCTGTGTTGTCTGTGATGGATATTTCTGGTTATGTTTCGAATGAAAATTCAAGTGCTTAGTTTGGCTAAGGACTTGGTGAACTGGGTGGATCCTTTTTTTTCCTCGATTTCTCTGAACGGAAGCGGCCAACTAGGCTGAGGAGGTCAAGCTCTTCGGCATGGAGGTCTCGGAGTTTCATTGGTGACAGTGTTCAGACATGGATGAATTCCCTGTTAAATTAATATGTAGAAGCTTCGATGGATGAGAAATTAGTCTCCTCTCAATGCTTCAAACTTCTATGCTGCTTTTTCATACTTCGCATATGCTGTTTAGTGCTGAGACCATTTTTAACTATCCGGTCTCATAGTATTTCAAATATTAAAACTAGCTGATACTGAGCCTGCTTCATGTCTCTAGGGTTTATACTTCCCAAAGATGATTAATCTTTTCAAAGTGAAGGCAAAGCAAAAGGAGATTGCAGAAAATGCCAACGGGAAGGCCCCTGTCAAGAAGCAAACTGCTGGCGAACTACGTCTCCATAAAGGTTCTTGTTCCCCCTCCTTGTGGTTTAACATATATAGCTTTGCTTCTACACTATGGTCTGTCAAAGTGGCCCCAGCACTAGCCACTGTTTCTCTATTAGTTGTTTCCTGCATTTGAATACGTGGCTTAGAGTAAAGATCTGATGGGTCTTCTACTGTCTTATCATCTTATACTTTTCTATAATTGAATCTATTGATGTCACAAGCCACATTTCTGACCATGAAAATAATGGGGGACTCTGTTTTTGCCCCTTTTCCCTAATTCAGATTTGAGCATGTTTATTATGTATCTTCTTTGTATCGTCAAAGTTATGGCTGTCTCGTGCTAGAAATGGGTTACAGAACCATTATATACTGCTCTCATGATTTGCAAATCTTCAGTTTTGTATAAGGAATAAGTGGGTTCTCTTCGGAGAGAGAATGATAAGTAGTTTATACTTGTAACCTTACCTGGTTCTGAATGTTTCTTACTCCATTCCAAGAGTTTTGTTTTTTGGTCAAGCATTCCAAAATTTTATTGAGTTTGAGCTTGGTTAACTGTCTTTGGATCATATTGGCTAATTGTTTGGTGTGCGAGGAACGATATTAGTGGTTACTTTGGATCTTGGGTGCCATATTTAGCTGCAAATATTCATGTGTTAAGCTAATTTTGGGATTTCGTTTTTGCAGATATTAGTGAGCTTAACTTACCAAAAACTTGTACCATATCCTTTCCCAATGGTAAGGATGATTTGATGAACTTTGAGGTGACCATACGTCCAGACGAAGGATATTACTGGTAAGTCTTTTTCTATGGCCTCTTTAAAATCTCTTCCTAATGGCTTGTATGATGGACTTTAAACTGTTATCATATAGGATTATGGATATGGGTGAGCATGGTCCAGGTGGGCAGCTTTTATCTTAGAACCGAGAACCTTTCATGAAGGACCGGTTCTAAAAAATGGGAACCAAGACTCGCCCGTTGGTTCCATGAATCCACTCAGGAATCGAACTGTGCCGGTTCGGCTCCCAGGTGGATCCATGGAACTGGTCTTCAATCCCTATTAAAATTGCATTCATTGATTAATATCATGATGAACCTATTTTCTATTTAGAGCACCAAAGCTAGTTTGGCCTTTTATTTGGGTAGAATTGTGAGCCATTGATTTTGATTAAAGATTGAAAACTATAGGGTGAAACGAATAAACGATACTCGTTAGCTAAAAACTTAATTTCTTCTAAGGTCATGGTGTGGCCTCTTATGGTTTCTTGACACTAGAAACATGTGGAGAATTAGACTCCTAAAACATTAATCGCTTGATCCATCATTTTTCAACGTTGACCTAATTTAATTATGGAAATGGTTAAGGGAGACCTAATTATACTCTTAAACGAGCCGGTGGCTCTTATTTTCATATTATGACAACAAAGCGATGCAACATTTATAGACATCTCCAATCGGTTTCCTCCTTTCTCTACATTTGTTTATTTTGTTTTGGTTGAGAAAACAAATAAATAAATTACTAGAATTGAAAAAAACAAGTAGGGGGGTTAATCCTATTACACATCCAAGAGACAAAATTAGTCAATAATGTCCAATAACTACAAATATACATATTTTTGGTCAAAAACTACAAAATAATTAAGTAATTGAGATAGAATTTTTCTTTTTTCTTTAAAATATATATACTGGTTCGATGGGTGGGTGGGCGGTTCCATGCCTAGCATTGGGAACTGGACCGGTACTCACCTATTTCATTAAATTGGAATCGGGAACCGGCCCTGCTCTCATGGGAACCGCTGGTTCCGGTCTGGTCCGTTCCTGTTCCGGGCGGTCTGGGCGATTTCTGGTTCTTTTGCACACACCTAATTATGGATGGGTGCTCTAGAATGAGAAAAAATTGGAATAGAACATTTTCTCATCTTATTTGTCTACGGACTTTAGAAGCTAGAACTTTCTGGGGGAAATCAGTATTGCAACTGAACATGTTCTGGAATGAGATGATAATGGTATATTTTTTCCCTCAGTGCTCAATTTGTTCATTATCCTCAGTTGTACCAATGTGAACGAATTATTAACGAGGAACATTTTGTGGCAGTGGTGGTACATTTGTTTTTACTTTTCAAGTGTCTTCCATCTACCCTCATGAGGCACCAAAAGTCAAGTGTAAAACTAAGGTAAGTTAGCCCTCACCTATAAATATGATGGTCTTTTACTTGATTTTCTCAAGTATTGATATGGCTTTGCTCATGCAGGTTTACCATCCCAATATTGATTTGGAAGGAAATGTTTGCCTCAATATTCTAAGAGAAGATTGGAAACCTGTCTTGAACATCAACACCATAATCTATGGGTTATTCCATCTTTTCACGGTATTTGGATTTATTCTCAATGACTCTTTATTTTTTAAATGGTAATCATTTCCTCAACAATCCATTGCTCCCATGCAGCAACCCAACTATGAAGATCCACTCAATCATGATGCAGCTGCTGTATTGAGGGACAATCCGAGGATGTTTGAGTCTAATGTGAGACGGGCAATGGCTGGTGGGTATGTAGGGAACACCTTCTTCCCCCGATGTATGTAGCCGTTGTCTATGTCTGCCTATCATCAAATTCATTGCTGAGGCTTGAGGGTCCAAGCTGTTATCTTGATGTAATGCTTCCATTGTCAAGTTGTATTTTCTGAACATGAATTGCAAGGATGAAGGAAGGCCCCATGAAGGTGTGTTCGAATTCATCTTTTCCTTTGTTCTCTGCATTTGTGTCCTTTCCTTTTTCTTGATGTGAATCTTGGGGGGAGACTAAGGTCTTCTCTTTGGTTGAACAAATATGTGCATTATCAAGCCAGTTTGGGCAGCTAATGTTTTGCTGCACCTCAAATTTGTGCTACATAGCAGGTGCAGGAGCTTGGACAGTTTTAGTTTTTTCAGAATTCATATACTGCACATTTTCCAGGACCTCCGCCTCTTAATTGGTTGGTTTTTCCACGCTTATACGTCAAATTTGCTAGAGATCTTAAAATCACGACGGGGCAGTGTTGTAATTGAGAAATTGAAGCATATGGCTTGGCAACGCCGGGTCTGGCCTTGGCCCAGTGCTTCCTTCCAAATATCTGTCAAAACCATTGATGAATGGCCTGTCAAAAGTACAATGTTGCAATTCTGAGGCATCTGTCCGGTTCCCCGTTTGTATGACTAGTCCAGGCAGTTCCTGACCTGTCTCGCGTGAAGTGTTTAATTTCATTGATTACCCGAAGGTCAGCTACACTCGATCATCACCTACGCCAATGCAGATCTTTCATTATGTTTCTTCTTTAATTATCTCTCTTCGATCAATTATTTGATTAAAGGTGCCATTGACTCAGCCCTTTTAGGCATTCCAGGATTCCTCTACATCTATAATGCTATTATTGCGGAGGTGAGAACGTCCGTCGTTTCTTATTGAGATAGAAGTTTTCAATAGGTATCCACCCCACAAAAAGACATTTCACACCGGCTTCAGAAGAAACGACTGAAAATGCAGATGAGGGCGCGTATGGATGGAGAGAGAGAGAGAAAGAGAGAGAGAGAGAGAGAGAGAGAGAGAGAGAGCTGCATGATCCATTGACAAAAAGAAAGCATATATCCATTGGAAATTGTACTGAATACCTTTGCATATATCGAGCTGCATGATCCATTGACAAAAAGAAAACATATATCCATTGGAAACTGTACTGAATACCTTTGCATATATCAATTGGAAACTGTACTGAATAGCTTTTTAACTCAACCGTTCACAATAAACTTAAACACAAAAATTTCGACTGAGCTACGGAGGGACCATATCAAACAGACTTCAATACCTAGATGAGTGGAATAGGTGATCTAACAAGAATCAAATAATGCATTTCTGATCCTCAAGCAAAAGACATACGCATCGCACCAGAGAATCCAATGTTACGAAGGTGCTTTGAATGATATACTCCATATGTACTAGTAGGGTATGGCGAATCTCTTGACAATTGAGGCCATGTACTTGCCTTGGTGCTCGGCAAGAGCCAGTTCAGTCGTGCTCGGTTCCCGCGTGCCATCACCAGAAAATACTCCAGCACCATACGGAGAACCTCCTCTTATGGAATCCATCTTAAACATTCCAGCCCCGAAAGTGTACCCAATTGGCACATAAAGCATTCCGTGGTGCACTAATTGAGTAATTGCTGTCCATCTGCGAGGCATGTACCGGCATCATTAGCTCTATGGAAATTGAAATTTAAGACTCTTCCCGTCGGACTCTTCTGAAGAAACGCCATGGCGAGAAAGTACTTTCAAAGTTAGCTCATAATATAATTTCATCGTTTATTCGATGAGTGTTTCTGGGACAGATGAACAAAAACTCATACAACTCTGGTTTGCAATGCAGTCTAGCTATCAAATTAAATGTTGATAAAACATGAAAGCCATTGTAGATTTAATCTATAACTCATATCAGGCAAGAATTGGAAGTAATTCTACATATACCTGAAAGTAAAAGTTGAATAGTTCTTCTACGTTTCATCTTCTGTATTGTTCCTGATGCAACTGCTTCTTTGAGTTGCATCTAGATTTAAGGAGAGTATGGATCAGTTGATCTATGCACCAGGTTTGGAAGGCTGGAACTTAGGATCCATTTGGATTTGCAAGGTCAAATGCTGCTAAGGTAAAATTTGAAAGAAGCCCAAACAGTATGGAACTCGGCTTTTTCTCGGTTTTCTAGTCTAAAAAGTGAGAATGAGAATGCCTGACATGACAAATGCCAAATCAAGGCTACCGTCTTTCCTAAACTAAGAATCACCGTAAAACCTCTTCCAAAAATTATAGATTCCCATAGATTCGATGTTAGAATCTCTTGCTGATAGAGACTCAATCAACTTAGCAAAGTACACATAAGTAGACTCTCCGGTATATCAGAACTAATTGTGTGAACTCAACATAAGGATATGTGATTCTAGATGATAGAGTTACTGAGGACTATATATGCTTAAAGAGGGAAAAAAAACAGAATCATCAATAATAGTTCCCAGCCTCTCGACCTGTTGAACATCTTTCTGTTATCATTACCTAAACAATAAAGAAAACCTCTAAGCAATCTACTTGGAGGTTACATCATACAGAACTCCAATGAGTGAAACCACCTTCCTTTTCCCAGTATCAACGTATTCAAACCCATTGCCCACACTACAGATATTGTATCCACATCAGACTTTTCATTAGCTTCCCAAGCAACCCAATTAGTCTTCATTAGACTATTACATGAGGCAACTGAACTGACGCAATAAACTTACCGATGCTCAAGAGCAGAAAATTTTAGAAAGTTGTTAAGGAAAAATGTAAGCATGTATCACAAAGTCAATTCTAGTTATGCATGTTTTTGGAGATGCTTCATTCCGCTGTCTAGACCTCACCATAACTATTGTGCCATACAATTAACTTTGGTAAACACTCATTTAATCGAAACATCCTCAGAATGCAGTTGAGTCATCTATTAGCATAAGAAGGATCCTGTATTTGCGATGGATTCTATAATCTGGAGATTACTTCATAACTCTGGATTTGTGTTGATCAATGACCTTTGGAGATACATAAATGTTTAGTCGCAAAGTCTCTTCTAAATCAGAATTTTATCCTACACAAACATGATCAACTGAGCACAAGTTAAAGCAGTAAATTTAACCATTGGAAGATGTAATCTCTGGATTCTCTTCAAGCACTGTGATTTCATCGTTCATCCAGTTGATTCTACGCTCAAGGATTCTACCCAACCCATCTAAACACATTCAAAACAAGCCATACCAAGATGATAAGCATCAGAGCACCAAGCAAACCAACAAATCCGAGAATTAACTCCAAGCAAGAAGATACGAAATCAGCCAGCTCAAGTTAGTCTTCCCATGCAGCCACTAAATTCGACTATTAGCAAAAGCTACAGATTTTCGCAGTAAGGAAAACCAACGAAACAGAAATCTTACGCAGTGGTTTCTTGCCCTCCGCCCTGAGTGCCGGTGCTCACAAAGAACCCGGCAGGCACTCCGGCGAGCCTCTGCTCGTGCCACAACCCGCCGGTCGAATCGAAGAAGGCCTTCATCTGCGAGGCCATGCTCCCAAACCTGGTCGGAAACCCGAACAACAACCCATCGGCTTCCACCAATTGCTCCGCGGATATAACGGGCACTTCCACATCTCTCTGTGGGACCCTCATCTGCTCCAGAACCTCCGACGTCAGCGTCTCTGGCACCCGGTAAAGAACACCCTCAACCCCATCAATTGAATCCACGCCCTTCTTGATCCTCCTCGCCATAAGCTCCACGTGTCCGTACATTGAGTAAAAGATGATGAAAATTCTCAGCTTCTTGATCGTCTGCGCATGGTTTTCTGTGACCGGGGCAGTGACTTCTGCTGCTGCTGCTGCTGGGGCTCGTTCCTGGGCAGGAACGGGACCGTCCCCATCTGGGTTCGGAGGATCTTGATCGGGGGACTCAGCTGATCTTTTCTTGCTTGGCACACAACCGCCTCCTTTACCCATTAAATTGCAAGCCCAATTTCCAAAATTTCTAGTTCTAATTCGACGGGTGTAGGATTCTTGGAAAGAGAATGATGCTGGTGCTACACTCTGTGAAATGGTCGATTCAAGAAACAAGTATTTGTCAACTGGGTAGTACTGAAAGTCAGGAAGACGAAGAAGACGACAGAGAATTAAAGAATGAGGAGAATGGAAGAATCAGCAGGTGGAGTCGATCTCTGTCCTCGAAGATGAGCTCTGGTGTGAGCTGTGTGGAATTCGGCGAACACCATTTGCTGGCATTCTGGCATAAAATAAAGAAGAGGATGGACGAGACCGGGTCGGAAAATTTATCTGCTGACTGAGTGGATTGTGCAGAGAAGGTCGCACGTTGTCTCTTCCTTTATCTACGGGAGAATTGCATAAAGAAGCTGCTATTTGACCTTTTTCTACGGGGGAGTCATTGCGTTGTCCCGTGAAATCACACGGTTTCACCCCACTGGAGACCTTTTCCAGCATACATTATTGTCCTCTCTTTCTTTTACAAGAAAGAGAAAAACAGGATGTCCCCGGGCAACATATTTTTCGAGAGTCAATTTAGGACATATTCCTTCTTCTTTTTTTGGTCAAGTAAAAGGTATATATATTCATTATCGAGACACAAAAAAAAAAAAAAAAAAAGTCGATTTATGATGTTGAGTTTCGAATAGAGGATTGTCAAATTTATATATTTTCATAGTTTGATCTCTATTAATATTCGAAAGATCGAGAGACAATTGCTTCCATCGATGATAAAAAAATTGTAATTGCTTCTAAATATGTTAAGGACTTCATGGACATCGTCCATTGGACAATCTCAATCATCAGTGTTATTTCAAGTGGGGTTGTTATTTCAGGTGGGGTCGTGCAATTATTGGCTATGATTTGGATTCAAGCACAAAATATTTTTACTTGAGAAGAACCCAAGACTTAGCTCAATACATACTGCGTAGCGTTGGGGCACATAATTTCAGAGAACAGGTGGAGAGTTAGATCGTGATTATTACCAAAGCAATCGGCTATCATTAAGACAAGCAATAGATTTAAGCATTTGAATGACATGCCATCATTTTGAGGATCGGCGCAAGAGACAAACACCAATATTCTATTTTTTGAAATCTCTCTTCTTGATTCAATGACTCTTACAACGCATATCCCTCTAGTGAGAGCCCCTGAGTTTGGAAAGGAAGGATATCTCACTCATAAAACTCAACCATTCACTTGCTCGACTTCACTTGAGCTTAAGGAATGAATGACCAGAACAGGGCAATAACCTAGAAAGAACAAGGCCATTAGAGAAGGAGGGGGGCTGGGGGAAACTAAATAGACAGTTAAGGTTTAGGAACTCATGGCATTCTATCCAACCTAATCATTTTTCAGTTCTCGTTTTCTCAATGAAACGATTTCCTGGGTAGTATTGTCATCTACATCAGAAAATCTAGACTGAGGCTGTGCAAGCTACAAGTACGGTTTGATTTACTACTAGAACAAAAGAGACTCGGAAACAAAAGAAAAGGACTCAAGATCGGTAAGTTTGACCCCAAAAGTTCACCCATAGCTCACAGAGGAAATAAGGCCTTCTATTCAATCAGATGATTAGAAAGAAAACCCACAGATCCGTATTACACAAAACAGCAGTTTCTAATCTACTTGAAGATACAGCCTGAGAAAAATTGTAATATTCTCAGAGAAAAGAAAAATGGAGGGAAACCAATGAGGCCAACAGGAAAATTTTTCAGATCTAAATGGTATGCCGTCGACTCCCAACAAGTCAAGTTTCAACTATGAAGACAATTGGTGCTAAGAAGCATCTTTGAATACCAGAACGGCATTTTACGAATCTGAACCATCAGCGAAGGGTTTCAGAGCATCTTCTTTACCATTAACATAGTATTCGACAACCGCCCTTCATGCGCAGAAGCTTGTCGTGATGGTAGTTTACATGAACAATCACGGGCTTCATTTTGCTGAGGAAGGCATCTTTTCTGACAGTCCTATAGAGGACCTTACTATTCATAAAGAGATAAAAGTCCATCGTCCTCTTGGCAGCATGGAGACCTTCATGCCCGTTATGTGAAGGAAAAAAGAGTTCCTCATTGAAAACCGCTTGGTCCCAGGCATTTTCCTGAGAAAGCCTAGCAGCCACACGATCAAGGAGCTCGATTGAAGGGATGGTGGGTCTGATATAAAAGAAACCACAATTATAAACCGAGATACGAGTCGTATGACCGTCTCTGGTCCAATCCATTCCAGGCTCGTCAAAGACATCATCGAACCCGTAAGCAGTCCTGTTGTCATGACCATCTGACATGGACTCCACATCTGAATCTCGGTATAGATGGTCAAACGGGTTTTGCAAGTAGACTATGTCGACATCAGAGAGAAGAACACTATATACCAACTGCAAAAAATTCCCTCAAAATGCGGAATTTCAATCCTGAAACAGCACGACTCCCTCCTGTCCTTCCTACGGAATCGTCTTCATCTGGATCTCTTTTGTATACAGGAACGCCGTTTGACTCACAGAACTTACCAATATCTTCATCCAGAGGAACCATCAAATAATTAAGTATACCCACCCTCTTTATGTTGGTGAACCAAACTTCCAACAAATCCTTCACATTTGAGTTGGCCAGGGCAACTATGAGCTCTCTATTAACTGCGACTTTCTCCAATATGTTTGCCAATCTTGGATTCGCAGATTCATCTGGGACAACAGCGGGATTGGTTCTTGAACCCTTAACAGTACCAAATGGCCCAGCTTTCTGCTGTTTACCCAACGCAAGAACTTGCTTCTGAGCCTGATCTTTCCCCTGTTCAGCTAACTTAAGCTTTTCCATCAACTCCCTAACTTCCTTTTCTAGCTCAGCATTTTTCTGCGAAACAGCCACGTTCTCCAACTTCAACATGTTCATTCGCTCAGATGATTCTCAAGAGGTGGAAGAGGACTCTCCCTAGCAGGCAGACAATAAAAGAAGTTGTTTATGGCATTTGCAGGATAACACCAAAAACAAGTTAATACCCATCAATCCATCAAATATATGAACTACTTTTCCATTTAAGACTCATGTCTCATTCACACATCTCAGGCCGTCGTTCACATATTTCAACCTGAAAACAAACGATTTAATATAACAAGGAACCATTTTGACTTATATGTCTGCAGCAAATGAAGAATAGCTCATGTAGCGAGAGGATGACGGACAAGCATGTTGAAGCAGAACCTGTTTCCCTTCGGATGAAAAACAAGCCCAGCATTTTCGTTTCTTACAAGAAAGTCCTTTACTCTTCAGGTAAAAGCATCCCAAGTACATATTCAGTTCTTTCATGAAGTAAACCTCGACTGATGTCTCAATTCAAGCAATCCTGACCTAAAATTCATGCAATATCACGGTAACATCGGAAGAAAGGAATCTTCAAACAATAAGTCTCAACCTTCAAAGGTCAAAATCCAGATTGTAAATTTAGACATCATTAATCCATTTGTTTCGCAGAAAATGTAACGTTTTCGGAAATTATTTTCCAGAAAGCCATTTTTCAGGAAAATAACCATATTTTTCGGTGTTTGATTGAAATTTGAAAATGAACTAAAATATGTTTTCTACCATTTGATATTTTGGCGACCTCGAGCCTTGCTTGGCTCGCTGGATCTAATGAGGACCAAGCTTTCTGGCCTCAAGCAAGCTTGACTTTGCCAAATCCGCCATCACTAGCTTGTGGTGAGGCCAGAGCTTGCCAATGGCCAGTCGTTGGCTTGTCGCCATGACCGACAACGATTCATGGAAGAAGAAGAAAAAAGAAATAAAAAAAAAATAAAAAAAAAAACTTGATATTTTAAAAAAAAAACATAAAAATAAAAGGAACATGTGTTTGGTGAAAGAAAGTGAGATGGAAGAAGGAGACTTAGATCGTTGAAGTGCCAAAACTTGACACGAGGGATATTTAAGTGTCAAAAGTTAGGAAATATACACTTAAGTACAAGAATTAAAGCAAAATGTATTATTTAAGTGTCAATAACGAGAAAATCCGACCAAAATACCGATGTATTATTTTTCCAATGAGACCACATGGCTAGATAAGCTAAAAACGATGTTTTTTGTATGTTGACGTGATAGATAAGCAAAAAAAATGTTGTTTACATTGGTTTGAATTTTAATATAAATATTTATTAAATTCAATTTAAAAATAAATTATTTAATTAAAAAAGAAGTTGCAAGTGTTGGGCAAGAGCTATGCAAGCTGGTGACGGTGGCGAGGCGATGGTGAGGGCTTGCATAGCCCTCACCCAATGCTTGCAACTTTTTTTTTTTAATTAATAATTTTAGTTTTGAATTTAGTTTAATTAATATTTATATTAAAATTCAATTAAGAGTCATTCCTCTTATTCGAATTTTAATATAAATATTAACTAAACTAAATTTAAAACTAAAATAAAAAAAATAAAAAAAATGCAGTCATCACCATTTTGCCATCCTCCTTTTTTAAAAAAATTTAGTTTTTAATTTAATTTAATTAATATTTATATTACAATTCAAACGAGACAAAACAACGTTGTTTTGAATCTTTTTTGCTAACTCAACTCTCCGGTGAGCCACATAGGAGAATTATATTAATAAAAATTATCACATAAGATGCCAAGCCAAGATTGTTGGATTTGACACTCAAGTATCCTAATTTTTAAAAAATGGTTAATACATTGAAAAATCCCAAAATTGGTACACATGTGACAAGTTTACCCAAAACTATTTTTTTGACCATTAAAAACCCCAAACCGGTATACCTTTGACAAATTTACCCTAAACTGGTAGACTTGTGACAAATTTACCCTATATTAGTTTTAGTTAAATTTTCTTGTTAAATTATAAAGTTAAATAATACGTGACAATTGACCGGTATATCAATTTGGGATTTTACACTCTGTTTGTCACAATTTATAATTTTTGTGATTTTTGTGGTATTGATTTAATTTTTTCGGATGGTATATTAGTCACAAATTTACCAATTTTGGGTTTTTGTGGTCGAATAAATTAGTTTGGGGTAAATTTGTCATAAATGTACCAGGTTTTTTTTTTATAGTTAGTCGGTGTAAATTTGTCACATGTGTACACGTTTGGAGTTTTTCATGGTAAAAAAAAATAGTTTGGGGTAAATTTGTCACAAGTGTACCAGTTTGGAGTTTTTTAAGGTATTAACCCTTAAAAATGGGCACTAAAGTGTAAATTTCGTAAGTTTTGACAGTTAAGTGTCGCCTATGTCAAATTTTGACACTTTTGCTATTCTTTTGTCGTGAAAGGAGTTATGGAAACTATTTTTTACTTTTTAAAAGTAGAAAACATTTCCCCACTTTTGAATGTGTTTATTTTTAATAATAGAAAACGTGAGAAAATTCCAAATAAGAGCTCGAAGTGCTTTCTTTTCTCAAATAAAAGTTTGAGGTAAACATTATTTTAAATAAGGGCTTAAAGTTGGCATATCAATTCCAAAGAAGAGCTTGAAGTGATTATGACTATTTCAAATAAAGGTTTGGTCTCGTTGGCTCGCTAGTCAGCAAAATATTCCGATTGATTAGAGATATTTTTGTCAAAACACAAGTTAAATTTAAATTAAATTAGATTAATTTTAAAAAAAAAATGGGCAGGAGGGCTCCCTCCTGCCTATGGCCATTGCCCCATTGCCAATGGGGTGACAACGTAGGCCGATGGGGTTGTTGGTGTAAGGGTCAGCAAGCCTACATGAGAGCCAATAACCTCGCCCTAATCGAGGCAAGGGCAGGTGACCCTTGCCTAGATTTAAGAGAGGTTTGCTGCCCTCTCTCACTTTTGATGAGGGCCAAAAGGCCCTTGCCTCTAGTCAACAAGGGTTATTGGCCCTAGCCTAAGCATCGGTGACGTCGCTGGCCTTTGCCATTGCCCTTTCGGCAATAGGGTAGCGACCATAGGCAAACGCCATGTGTTTTTCCTTTTTTTTTTTCATGAAAGAAAAAAATAAAAAAAGAGAAAAAATAAAATAAAATTTTAAATTTTAAAAGACGAAATTGCCTTTCATAATCAATGAATTCAAACTTTTCTTTGAAATTGATACAGGTACTTCAAGTCCTTATCTGAAATAAAGTTTATTCCAAGTTCTTATTTAGGAAAGTGAGGATATTTCAAATCCTTATTTAAAATAATATTCACTTTAGGTTTTTATTTGGAATTTTCGGAATTTTTTTTTCCTTGGTTAATTTATTTTTCATGAAATAAATATCGGAAAATTTGGAGAACGTTTTATTGGAAATTATTTTTCATGAAACATATAGAGAAAAAAATAACCTAAGATTTGACAAGATGGCGATTCCGAAGGGGGAGGGCCAGCGATGGAGAAAGAGCCCATCGAGGAGCAAGATAGTGAAGACACAGCCGATAGCAACGCCGACGGCAACGGGGCAGCGATTCTTGATTTCCCAAACGAGTGGGAGGAGCTGCCGCTTCGCATCAGGGGTCCATCTCTTCGGCCACTCATCTCTCTCTCTCGACTGAATATAAAAGCTTCAAAGCTCAGGACGAAAGACGAGTGCAACGAGATTGTGGGGTCGGGCGGAAGAGAGACGGGGCGTTTCCCAGTTCAAGAAAACGCACGACTGATTCAACCCAAGTATCACCGACGGGATTCGAAGGGTTTAACGTCTGAATCGCAAGAGATGTCTTTGCTTCTTATTCTACTTTCGGACGCGCGAATCTTTGGAGTACCTTAATTTTTGCCAAATGAATCTTAAGTCTTATAATTTACGATAGGTATCTTAACCAAAATCGGAGTAAAATGAATCTGAGTGCCAATCCGCCAAAATCCGGCCAAAATATCGACGTGGCATTTTTCCGGTGAACCGAGCCCAAAATGACGCCGTTTTGCACGCTGACGTGGCCAAAATGGCATCGTTTTGCTAACGTGGCAAAAAAATAAAATAAAATAATTAATACCCTTCGAGTATTCCAAATTGCATGAGAAAAATGAGAGTAACCTAGAAATCGATCACTGATCCAATTTGAGTACCTCTACGATAGACCTCAACGAAAACGAAGAGTAACGGTAGCAAGTGATTGAGTTAAATTAAATTTATTTAAAATATTTAAAAATAATAATTTTAAAATTAATTTTAGTTAAAATTTTAAATTAATTTTTAAAATTAAATTCAGTTGAAATATTAAAAAATTAATAATTAAAAAAAAAAAAGGAAAGGGGGCGGCTGAGGGCTTGAGGGCTTTCCTTTTTTTTTTTTTTTTAATTTAAAATTTTTAATTATTAATTTTTTTAATATTTCAACTAAATTTAATTTTAAATATTTTAGCTAAATTTAATTTAATTTTTTAATTTTTAATTTTTTTTTTTTTTACTACGTCAGCCCAAAACGACGCCGTTTTGGCCACGTCACGCGTCTGCAAAACGACGTCGTTTTGGGCGTCATTCGGAAAAACGCCACGTTGACGTTTTGGTCGGACTTTACTGGGTAGTGACACTCAAGTGATCTTTTTTCGAATGTGGCACTTAAGTGTACATTTTGTAAGTTATGGCACTTTAAGTGTCCCTTTCGCCAAAGTTATAGTACTTGAAGCGTTTTTTTGCCCTATTTTCGAGAGCGCGATCGAGCTTTGGCACTCGACGGACACTTCGGATGCAAGAAAAGTCCAAAAATGGCAGTCGCAGCAAAGAGAGAAGACTCTCAATTGGGCCCAAAAACAAGAGAAGAAAAGACTCAAGTTTGATCCCCCCCTCGGCATGTCTGTCTTTCTCTTCTGTCTTTTCTCTTTGTATCATGCGTCTCGGTTCGGGAAGTAAACGAAGGGGGAGCAGGTAAAGACGGCTAAATGACAAATTTGACCCCCAATATACACGCACTGCATGTCAGCGCGATCTACTTACATCAATTCAGGTCGGCGCGAAAACTGGGGCCCGCATTTCGTATGTTGGAACTCATCGTGAGAATGTTTCGCTGAACGAAGCGCAGCCCAGATCACATCAGAGGCCCGGCAATAAAAAAGTTATCGAAAGTCCCTAAATTTATTTGAAGCGGGCATGTTGAGATGGTGATTTCATGAATAGCTCCAATGAATTTTTGGTCAACTCTTTGAAAGACCCGTATCCCCTTTTTCATTCTCGGATCCTTTCCGATAACAGAGCAGAAGTAGAGAAGTCCACTAATTAGCGAGAGGAGAGGATGAATATTTTAAATGGGAACTAACAAATTTCCCGGCCGATGGTGACAATTTGGCATCTGAAACCAATTGGGCCGAGAAAAGTCAACAGAGCAGAAGTAGAGCAGCCCATGGATTAGTGAGAGGACAGGATGAATGCTTTGAATGGGAACTGACAAATTTCCCAGCCGATAGTGAGTATTTGGCATCTGAAGCCAATTGGGCCGAGGAACAAATCTCTCAGCCAATGGTGATGCTTCGGCATCTGAAGCCAAATGGGCTGCGAAAAGTCAACGATCCAGAGATGGAATTACTTTTGTATAGATTGGGGTCCGAATATAGGATGTCATGGCTTACGACCTTGAAATGATGTGGCCTTAAACAACTGTTAATTTCATCGCATGTTTTTATCAGGAAAAATATAAAAACCTGTATTTATCTTTGCTTTCTCATTGAAAAACTAAGCTGAACTGTTTCCCATGGTGTTGGAACTTCAGAAGATCCATGTTTTAGATCGTTGATCTTGATAGCTACTTTTTTTTTTTTTTTTTGGTCGGAAGGGTAGCTAGCCACTTGAAGATAACAATTTCGAGATAAACCTCTGTGGAAGTCACAAAATCGTGATGCCCTTCACTATAGCGAGCATCCATATTTACAAAGTGTGGACAATAGTGCGTGCGATATCCTGGAAGCGCTCCTGAAGCTGAACTATGCCTGGATTATGAAGCCAAAGATCTTGATTCCCAGCCTAAACCCACTAAATGTCCAGTGGACTAGATTGATCAAAGCTCATATCCCAACTCAGAGCTTGCAACTTGCAGTTCCGCAAGTAGGCCCTCTTCCTTGTTAACCTCTGTGAAATGTCAAACCCTATTACTTCATGATAAATATCAAGCAAGCGAAGTATCGGCATGACGTGGGCAAAGAAACGTCGATCTTCATGTCCTAGTTCTGACTTTGATTTTGGCTCCCCGGGCCTTCAATAGCGGCGTTATCTTGCCCTTCTGGTGGAATGAGCACTGTCCCTTCAGAATCTCGTTTGCTGATCCAAAGGGCAGAGAAAGGAAACCCATATGAGACACCAAGAAGGATAAATCCGTATTAAGATGTGAACCCCATAGTAAAACTCAGATCAGGACAATTTTGATAGATCCTCGCACTATGTAATTCTCATCAGCCCAAGTTCAGGCTCATCACTAATAACAGAGAGAAATCCATAGTCCAAGTTGGCATAAGTATAAACCCGATACCAAAGTCCCTGTAGTTAGTCTTCTTGCAAAGAGGAATTCCGCCTGGTGTGCACTCACGAATTTGTTCTGCGAGTTGAAAATCCATCAAAGCCGTGCATTTTGCATCACATGGTGATTCTAATATTAATCCAAGTCCATATTACAGAATGAGCCAGCAAAACGGAAACAGAGTTTCAACCAATTACCAATAGATATACAATTATTATTGATGGATTTATGAGATGGGCTTAAGGCCCGTCCGCCCATGCTGGGCCCAAAAGGCCCGGCCCACGGGAATAGGGCCCGTGGAAAGAAGGGGGTATAAAAGGGAGGAGAGAGAGAGAGAAAAGTACCGTTTAATTAAAACAAACGACGTACGCTTCTCCCTCTCCCTCTCTCTGTCGTTTTCCACCAAAAGGAAAACAAAGTGACTCCCGGCGTTTTTCCTTCACCGGATCAACAGGACCAAGATTCTCTTCCTCCATTGACGACGGTGTTTAATCAGTGCTAACAAGGTACGCTCGACTCCGTGGTGTGCTTTACGATCGGTGATACGTGTCGTTTTCTTGGGCTTCGCTTCCGCATTGATTTAGGGGTTCGATTTAGTGTCGAATCCGGTTTTCGGGGATCAGTAATACCCAACATTGGTATCAGAGCCCCGTTTCACGTTTTTCCCGATCAATTCTGATGTTTTTGATTGATTTTTCGCGAAATCCCTTCGGCCGTACGGAACCGGGTGAAAATCCCGACACCCGAGCGCTGTTCGGCCATTTTTCTGAGTTTCCGTAAGTTGGAATCAAATTCCGAAGGCACTGGGTGAAAGCGACGTCGAGACGAGTCCGCGACATATCGTGCGTCGCGGAAGACGCCCGCACGCGCCCACACGCGCGGCCACAAGCCGCTGCGCGTGGGCGCCACGCGCCCGGCGGCTATGGCCGGCGCGTGCGCCACACGCCGCGGTGCCGAACCGGCACGTGCGCGCCGGCAATCACGGCGAACGGCACGCGCCGGTCCGCGGACCGACGCGTGCCGACGTCATCGTGGCGTCATCCAACGGTCGGTAACCGCTTGGATGACGTCACCGATGACGTCATCACGGGCGACGGTTGGCCGGCCGGCGACCCGACCCGCGACCCGACCCGACCTGCCGACGAAGGCACGCGCCGCACGTGTCGGATGACGCGTCGCGTGACGTCATTCCCGCACGCGCGAGGCACGTGCGGTCGGTCCGTGCGAAGCGGTCCGACCGGCCGTCGGTCCTACGGTTCGACCGGTCCGACCGGTCCGACCCGCGCGACCGTTGACCCGTTGACCGTTGACCGACGACCGTTGACCGTTGACTTGACCGTTGACCCAAAAAAAAAAAAAAAAAAAAGGAATTTGTTTCTTTTCAATTATGTCTGTGTGGGTTGTAGGTAGTCCATTTTTTATTCTGCATTTGTTGCATGAATCATGGAAATTTATGTATTTTCCATTTTGTTTATTATGGATTATAAGTGATCCATTTTAGTTCTGCATTTGTTGCATAAACTATGATGCGTAATGCACGGATACCGCAATCCCGAGAACGGACGAAGGAAGAGCTAGACTGAAAAGGCTGATGAAAGAGTTAGTTGATTTTGGTGGCTTGATGGTGATTTAGTATCACATATGGTCAAGGTCAATCGATGATACAGAAATCATCAATAATGGTTATCTTATGCCGGATTTTGAGAAGGTGCCGGCTTTGTTGAACACTCTTCCACCAATGGCAAGCGGTGTTAGATCGGCTATGGGAGGTCAACGTGGTCCCGGTTATAGGAGGTTGGTGGAAGCTTTTGTAAGAGAGTACTATAAGATTGAGTTGGCCAAAACTTTAACCCTTAGATTGTGCGCTACGTGGCGCAGAGTGAATGCGCCTTGGTGGCGACATAAGAGCTCTCCAAAAGTTTTTCCATGGTTGGCAAATGTACCTTCAGTTTTCTCATATGTTTTGGCTTATAGATTAGAAGGACATTCCTAATTATTTCTTAGATTAATTATGAGATGTTTTATGGATGTAAATATCTCTTTCCAAGTTGATATTTTTCTTTGTATATATTGCTCAGTGTAATGTATAGTTGTATTATGTGGAAGCATTGTTATTTTATTCGATGTTAGATAATATTTGCTTTCTGTTACTGCTGATTGCTGTGGGTAGTTATAGAAGTTTTTGTAACTTCATAGAATTGATTTTGCATATGACAATCATATTAATGATAGTTTTAAGTTAGGATTTTTGGAGGATGATTGGAAACGTAGTGACCTTTTGATTCTGAAGCCTTACTTAAAATTAATCATTAATATGATGGGTCTATGTAAATAGGGATGCATAAATGATAGGCATTAATTATTCGTGCATGTATGTCCGATGTGTTCAGACTGATGTACTAAATATTGTAATTTCCCTAAGTGTTCACAATTTGATGAATTTGTGTTTTCATCATTAATGCCTATGAATCTTTGTTTGATCTTTATGCATCTTAATGCTTAGTGCATTACTTTAAGTTAGGAAGTATGTTGGACAGATATAAGATTAGCCCACTCACACGGGTAATCGCCTCTATTTACTATGTGATAAATAGAGATGAGACTGTTTTTAAGCTTATTATCTAAGTGATAATCGAGAGCTCAAGCTTAAAACACGTATGTCGCCTTAACTAGGTGTTAAGATGAGGACATAATACTTACTATGTCTGAAAGTAAAATACCCCACATGTTTTACTTTATCTGTCTATGATGCCAGATGTGAGTTCTGATGAATTTTGTAAATGAGTAGATACGTGAACTCAAGTTAGACATTGGGTATGTCTGAACTATCATCTGTACGGTATTGAAAGTGTAAACATACGCTCCATGGGAAAGGAGTTAATACCGTAATACGTATTTCATACTACGTATGCATGAGACGACCAATAAGAGTGGCAAAGTTTGATCTCAACTTTTTTATGTCGTGTGAGACTCTTGAGGAAAAAGAGTTCCTCAATTTTTAGTCCCCTCATGACTCTTACTTATTCTCAAGATTTCTATTTAGTGTTTGCTATCTTAGGATGTTGCCAATGGTCATGAGTTTGATTCGATCTAATGGGGCATTTCTAGAAAAGCAAGCTGAACTGAAATTGAGAGTTTGAAGGAAAGAGGAAGATTGATTTTGGAGAATCACATTGTAGTTTTGTATTCACCGGTTAACCAATTATGATTGTCTTTGGGATAATCATAATTGTGAATACAATATATATATCATTGTTTGAAAAGAGATCAAGAGAGATATAAATGTGATCGATCGATCTAGGGTACTGCATACTAAATCTACTCGAAGTGTGACGCTCATTATGAGCTGCTATATATTCCTAACCGGATGTATAGCAACGAGCTCTCAAAGTATGCTTTGGTCGCACGGATTATTCACTGGTATGAATGTTGAAGAGAGAAAAGAGAATTCCATTCGGCCCACCATGTTAAGTGAGAGTCTATGATGGATTTTTCTCGATGGGGCTGAGTAGGGCCTGTCCGCCCATGCTGGTTTTGGACCACCCTGTGCGAGTGGGAGATGATGGATTTATGAGATGGGCTTAAGGCCCGTTCGCCCCATCTTTGGGCCCAAAAGGCCCGGCCCACGGGAATAGGGCCCGTGGAAAGAAGGGGTATAAAGGGAGGAGAGAGAGAGAAAAAGGCACCGTTTAATTAAAACAAACGACGTACGCTTCTCCCTCTCCCTCTCTCTGTCGTTTTCCTCCAAAAGGAAAACAGTGACTCCCGAAGGCGTTTTTCCTTCACCGGATCAACAGGACCAAGATTCTCTTCCTCCATTGACGACGGTGTTTAATCTGTGGCTAACAAGGTACGCTCGACTCCGTGGTGTGCTTTACGATCGGTGATACGTGTCGTTTTCTTGGGCTTCACTTCCGCATTGATTTAGGGGTTCGATTTAGTGTCGAATCCGGTTTTCGGGGATCAGTAATTCCCAACAATTATCAACAAACTTCTCTAGCAGCAATTGCTGCTCTCAAAACCCATCAGCCGCAGATTTAGAAGCTTGAGGGTGACGTGTATTAGAAAATGAGCATGGGAATATAGAGAGGAAAACAAACTGGAAGAGACTGACAATATATTCTGTGGAAGTCTGGATTACGTTAAAAGCCGATACGAGAAAGTAGGAATCTTTCCAATGACAGATGCTACATACGAAGTCGACGTAGCTAATGACTCACTTGGACGGCTTACCTTAAATCTCTGCTTTGGCAACTTGCGTGCCGGTTGAGTTAAAAAATCCATGAGTAGGTGAACTGGTGAGTATATTAGCAAAATGTTTTTTTACTCAATCATTACCACTAGAAGTTGAGATTTTGGCTTATTCAAGGGAGATCCAATCAATGAGAACATAATGTCGAGCTTGAACGGCGAATGTCTGCCCAACACGCATGCTTTAATAATTAATACTTCATCCCATCAAGGCAAGCAAAAGCGATCATCTTCAAAATTTTGAAGAATGCTTTAGAGAGCTTGGGTAATTCTTTCTTGAAGAGAATTGAATTGGAGAAGGCAAAATCCCTATTCAATTTATATAAGTTTGGTCTAGCTTTTCCTTTATGTCAACAATTTTGATAGCATTGAATACATGGAAAACATAATGGAATCTGAGCCTAATCTCTAGCTCTCTCCCTACGTGAATTGAAGAAGTGAAGCAAGCTAGCCTTGCGAAGATTAAGTTTGAACAACAAAGCTCTCTGATTTGTATCATCTGCATTTTTCTCTTGATATCATTCATCATGACAAACTCTTTGCAATATTCGATGCATGATCAATATGTTTTTGGGTTGGCCGATATGATTGGAAAATTGTATGATGATATGGAAGAGGGGCTTAATAAAATGCGTCTTGCTATGAAAAAGATGGAGATAGATCTGAAGTTGAATATTTAGCGAAATTTCATGATTCAAAAACTGTTAGCATACTTATTTTTGTAGCTACTTTTAGTCTCACCGCTATATGCCTCTTCAAGTAACGCGCAGCTTGGTGACTTCAGTGTTCGTGAGAACATAATACATGTTGCAAATAGTTCTCATTTTATTTAAAAGATTACTAACACTTTGGTGGTCTACATCTAAAATGCGAGTTTGAAGATCCACAAGGAAATACAATTCATTCTTAAAGCATAAAATGTGAACTAGCTGCAGCATGAAATACTATATTCTCATTAATATCGAGATAGACGTAAATCACCAAAATGTGCATCACTTGAAGATTCACACAACACATCAGCAAAAGTAAAAGTAGCTATAGAGGTACGTGTGTCAATATTGTAGACAATAAATCCCATTTTGAATCATGCAATTTCACCAAATATTCTAAAGCTTCTCTTCCATATCATACAATTTGTCAATCTTATCGTCCAACCAAAGCTAGTCATGATAAATGATAGCAAGAGAATTTACTTTCCAACAAGTCCCTTAAATTTAAATCCGATTTAGGATATCCTTTGAGTAAATTAAACTCAAATAAAAGTTTGAAAAATATTGTTCGACAATAAAGAAAAAATTGTTGCTAATTGCTAAATAGAGATGTACAAAATGAAAGCTTTAATAGAATAAAGGTATAAATGCAGACAAATGCATATTAGAGAACTTTTTTTTTTTTTTTAATATCCAGGACCTACCGCTATTTAGATGTCAGTATCTGCCTCACCGTAAGCCACTATTTAGATGTTAGTACTTGGAGGGGGCTAGCCTTGGACCCCAACACCAAGGCCCCTCACTAAGACATTTTAGCAACAAGAGGGTTCAAACTCTCGACCTCGGCGATGAGGGAGAGAACGTACACCAACTGCGCTACCCGTGGTTGGGTCATATCAGAAAACTTTGTGCAAGGATAACTTAGAAATAAAGATTAGATTTGTTCTCTATACATTTAATACTATCAAAACAGTTGGCATCCAAAAGAAAAACTAGACCAAACTTTATCTAGACAGCTAGGGAGTTTATTTTTTCCAATGTAACTCTTTTAGAAAGGAATTATCAAGTTTTCTATTCAAATGGAGAAAAACAAGAATGTAAGAAGGCAGACTTGCCTGACTGCAGCAAGGAAGATGCTAAAGAAATGGTTAAAAAACAACAAACTTGGTCTATCTAGCATATTTCAAGGGTCAAAGGTGGGTCAGACTTCTTCTGGACATTTTCATGACCCCATATCATGGTTACGCCTGAAATAACTTTCTATAGAGGGGAAAAATCTCAGAAAAAGCTTTCACGCTACTAAGCTCTGGCAGTGCATGTTGATAAATAGGTTTGCCATTTAGCATAAGCCCTTGACACGAGAAAATCAATTTTCTGCAGAAGCGTCTACAGATAAACCTTAAAGAGCATAGAGTTAAATAACAAGTTCAGGTGAGATCTTTGACATAAACAGCAGTGAAACTTCATTGCATCTCCACGTTTTAGACTATAATTCAGTGGTATATCATAATTAATCTCAAACAAAATCCGAGATAGGATATTCTTACGAAAAAGTCCAACACTCTGCTGTGACCTTTGAGAAAAGATAAACCTAAAAACTGGGAAAGACCATAATGGAGTTCAGAGACTCACAAAAAGAGAATTTGTGGCAAACACTTCTGCAACGTTAAATGTTCCATAAGCTTCAATAGTCAACTACTACCATAAGATATGACTAAGAGTGTTGGCATGGAATTAAGATTCTCAGCCTCCACGACTAAAACCACAGCTCGTCGTGGCTACCAGGTTAGATGGACAGTGTTCGAGTTCTCCACTTCACCCAGCCTCATGTTCATGTTAGATAGCTGCAGAGACTAGTAGAACTCCCTACCCACCCATGCTTCTCTTTATGACCACACTACTGGAGTATTTCTAGTATCACATAATACATTGATGGCAGAGACTCCAACCAACCTTTTTCTGGTAATGGAAATCACATGAGATGGTTGATCCCTTGCCTCACCGTTCTAAGGTTATCATAAGAAGATTGACTGGTTGGTACATATTATCGCAACGAGCATACCCGACAGCTGCATTATCAATACATATTAAGAAGAGGACCACATTCGTCGATGCATGGACAACCATAGAATTCATTTGGCCATTCTACATTGTATCATTTCTTAGTGAGTGTGATGAGTTTGCTGGGCCTTTTGTAGCTTCCTTTCCGGGGATATGATCTTTGGGCCGAACGAAATCATGGTTGTCTATGCAAGACCTTCATTTGTTGGGATCTTCATATAGTCTTGATGTTGATATTAAAATCATAAACATCAAGATTAATCAACATAAACAACCAATAATCAAGAACAAATTAGATCCATATATAAATGTAGAACACCATAAATGATATGCATGACGGAATTATATCATACCTATTTGATCGAGCCATTACTTTACTCAAAGGAAATAAATTTAATTGGGAATCAACGATTTATAAGAATACTAGATCTTTCTCTTTTTAACCTATTTTAGTATAACGGCTTTCAATGGGATTAAAACAACTAATAAGTATGACCTATCATTTTATAGGTTAGAGAGAAGGCCTAGCAAACCATAATCACTTAGTTGCCAATGGGGCCTTTCTCATTATGGGTTTCAGTTGAATGCAATTGTCCACACTTTACTACTCATCTAAGCTCATATTGATAGATGTCAAAACTTAATTCAATAGAATTACTAAAGGGTTTTACATATATTGAAATATCCATTAATCTCATCATTTAAAATAGAAAACCAATTAATTAATGTAAGCCCATATTCAGGAAATTTCCAACACTTGATCCTAAGTGAACAAAAATTATAGATTGATACGATCCTATAGATCTTAGCAATCTAATTTTCACAAATCCTAACATTGCAATCTGCCTAACTAGATGTTCAGGTCATAGAACTATTGACTTTCTTGTAAATCTAGTTAAGAGATGACATGAGCTGTATAGTCACGCCTTTTCTCTTTTTGTTATCATGAGTGGATCTTTATGTTCAAGATTGCATTATCACTTTCAAGATTCGCTTCATTCAGGCCAGATCAGCGTTGCCATTATATGATAATGTCCAATCTTGGTGTTCTTGCGCATTCATGGCGAGTTTTGAATGGTTTTACATGTCTTCGCGTGATTCTTGAAAGTTCTTATATTTCTTGCATGGATCTTCGGCGTTCTGGCACGTTCTTGATGAATCTTGAGGGTTCTTCCATGTTATGTTACCATGTGTTCTTCCATGCCCAGGGTGCTTTGGCGAGGGAAGTCTATCCCGAAGACCAGCTAAGGCAGAACGATTCAAGAATCTCCGAGAGGAGTGGGAAAATTCACTTCATTTGCGATAACTCCTTGAGGGAGTTTATCGGTGACCGGGACCGGGAAACGTTGCGAATTCCCCTGGTGAGAGTGGCCTCCGCGTTCTCCAACGAGCCCTTGGGGGTCTGCGAGCCCATGAAATGCATGAACCCTTCATTCGACGGACGCAACGCTTCGGTCTGGCCCTCCATTTGGGAGTCTCTGGCAGCGCATTCGACAGCGGCGGTGACGGTGGGGCCTCCGATTTTCCCCATCGGCGCTGCGAGGACGATCTCTCGCTTGGCTTGCCGAGAGGGGTTTTGAGCACGGAGAAAGAGATGAAGAGAAGAAGAGGTTAATTCGAAAGATCGAAAGGCCTCTCTCCTCTTCTCCCACCGGGTGACTCCGACACTCCGTGGGTTGGGTCTGGATTGGGTTTGACGAACCTAGACTCGTGTCAAGATTCATCAAGAACAGGGCAATATCCAAGAAAGAACAAGGCCATCAGAGAAGGAGCGGGGCTGGGCGAAACTAAATAGACACAGTTAAGGTTTTAAGAGTTCACGGCATTCTATCCCACCTTGCCATTTTTCAGTGCTCGTTTTCTCAATCAAACGATTTCCTGGGTAGTACATCTACATCAGAAAATCTAGAATGAGGCTGTGCAGACTACAAGTACAGTTTGATTTACTACTAGAATAAAAGAGACTCAGAAACAAAAGAAAAGGATTCCAGATCAGTAGGTTTGACCCGAAAAGTTCACCCATAGCTTACAGAGGAAAGAAGGCTTTTAAATCAGATGATTAGAAAGAATACCCACAGATCCATACTACATAAAACAGCAGTTTCTAAGCTCTTAACGATATAGACTGTGAAAAATTGTAATATTCCCAGAGAAAAAGAAAATGGAGGGAAACCACTGAGGCCAATGGGAAGAGTTTTCAGATCCGAGTGGTATGCCGTCGATTCCCAACAAGTCAAGCTTCAGCTAAGAAGACAATGGGTGCTAAGAAGCATCTTTGAATACCAGAACGGCATTTTACGAATCTGCACGATTGGGGAAGGGTTTTAGAGCATCTTCTTTACCATTAACATAGTATTCGACAACCGCCTTCATGCGCAGAAGCTTGTCGTGATGGTAGTTTACATGAACAATCACGGGCTTCATTTTTCTGAGGAAGGCATCTTTTATGACAGTCCTATAGAGGACCTTACTATTCATAAAGAGATAAAAGTCCATCGTCCTCTTGGCAGCATGGAGACCTTCATGCCCGTTATGTGAAGGAAAAAAGAGTTCCTCATTGAAAACCGCCTGGTCCCAGGCAGTTTCCTGAGAAAGCCGAGCAGCCACACGATCAAGGAGCTCGATTGAAGGGATGGTGGGTCTGATATAAAAGAAACCACAATTATAAACCGAGACACGATTCGTATGACCGTCTCTGGTCCAATCCATTCCAGGCTCGTCAAAGACATCATCGAACCCGTAAGCAGTCCTATTGTCATGACCATCTGTCATGGACTCCACATCTGAATCTCGATATAGATGGTCAAATGGGTTTTGCAAGTAGACTATGTCGATATCAGAGAGAAGAACACTATATCCCAACTGCAAAAATTCCCTCAAAATGCGGAATTTCAATCCTGAAACAGGACGACTCCCTCCTGTCCTTCCTACGGAATCAACGCCTTCATCTGGATCTCTTTTGTATACAGGAACACTGTTTGACTCACAGAACTTAGCCATATCCTCATCCAGAGCAACCACCAAATAATTAAGTATACCCACTCTTTTTATGTTGGTGAACCAAACTTCCAACAAATCCTTCACATTTGAGTTGGCCAGGGCAACTATGAGCTCTCTATTAACTGCGACTTTCTCCAATATCTTTGCCAATCTTGGATTCACAGATTCATCAGGGACAACAGTGGGATTGGTTCTTGAACCCTTAACGGTGCCAAATGGCCCGGCTTTCTGCTGTTTACCCAGCGCAAGAACTTGCTTCTGAGCCTGATCTTTCCCCTGTTCAGCTAACTTAAGCTTTTCCATCAATTCCCTAACTTCCTTTTTTAGCTCAGCATTTTTCTGTGAAAAAGCCACGTTCTCTGACTTCAACTTGTTCATTTGCTCAGATGATTCACAAGAGCTGGAAGAGGACTCTCCCTAGCAGGCAGAAAATAAAAGAAATTGTCTTTGGCATTTGCAGGATAACACGAAAAACACGTGAATGCCCATCATTCCATCAAATTTATGAACTACTTTTCCATTGAAGACTCATGTCTTATTCACACATCTCAGGCCCTCGTTCACATATTTCCAGCTGAAAACAAACGATGTAATATAACAAGGAACTATTTTGACTTATATGTCTGCAGCAAACGAAGAATAACTCAAGCAGCGAGAGGTGACAGACAAGCATGTTGAAGCAGAACTTGTTTCCCATCAGATGAAAAACAAGCCCAGAATTTTCGTTTCTTACAAGAAAGTCCATTTACTCGTCAGGTAAAAGCATCCCAAGTACACATTAAGTTCTTTCATGAAGTAAACCTCGACTGATGTCGTAACTCAAGCAATCCTGACCTAAAACTCATGCAATATCACAGTAACATCGCAGGACAGGAATCTTCAAACGATAAGTCTTAACCTTCTAAAGTAAAAATCCGGATTGTAAACTTAGACTTTATTAATTTGTTCATTTTGTAGAAAATGTGATGTTTTTGGAAATTATTTTCCAGAAAGACATTTTCTAGGAAAATAACCACATTTTTCTGAAGTAAACCTCGACTGATGTCGTAACCCAAGCAATCCTGACCTAAAACTCATGCAATATCACAGTAACATCGCAGGACGGGAATCTTCAAACGATAAGTCTCAACCTTCAAAAGTAAAAATCCAGATTGTAATATTAGACTTTATTAATTTGTTCATTTCGTAGAAAATGTGACGTTTTTGCAAATTATTTTCCCGGAAGACATTTTCCAAGAAAATAACCACATTTTTCTGGTGTTCAATTAAAATTTGAAAATGTACTAGAAAATGTTTTTTGCCATTCGGTACTCTAGCGACCTCGGCCGAGGCTTGAGCTCGCCTAGCTTGCCAGCCTCGGGCAAGCTCGACTTGGCCAGATCTCGCCTCGCCAATTTGTGGTGAGGCTAGAGCTTACTAATAGCAAGAAGAAGAAAAAAAGAAAGAAAATTAAAAACTTGATTTTTAAAAAAATAAAACATGAAAATAAATGAAAAATGTGTTTGGTGAAAGAAAGTGAGGTGGAAGATGTTATGAAAAATGAAGTAAAAAATATTTTCCCCACTTTTGAATGTAGTGAAAAACGTGAGAAAATTCCAAATATAGACCCGAAATACTCTCATTTTTTTAAATAAGAGTTTAAAGTGGACATTATTTCAAATAAGGGTCGAAATTGATATATTAGACCTAAAGAAGAGCCTAAAGTACTTATGGTGTTTTAAATAAGAGCCTAATCTCACTTGTTCATTGGTCGGCAAAATATTCGACAAATCAGAGATATTTTTGTCAAAATATAAGTTAAATTTTAATTTAAAAAGATTAATTTTTTTAAAAAAGACTTGGGTGGGAGGGAGTCCTTTCACTTATGGCTACTACCTCATTGCTAGTGGGTGGCAACGTAGGCCGGAGGGGTCACCGGCGAGAGGGCCAACAAGCTTGCGCAAGAGCTGGTAGCCTCGCCCAAACTAGGGTGAGGACAGGCGACCCTCGCCCAAGTTTGGGAGAGGGTTGCTGCCCTTTCTCGCTTCTGGCGAGGATTATCGGCTCTTGCTAGGCGCCGCGACCCTATTGGCCTTCGCCGCCATCCTATTGACGATGGGGGGGCGGCCATAGGTAGGTGAGAGGTGTTTTCCTTTTCTTTTCTTTTTACGAAGAGAAAAAAAAAGAATAAAAGAAAGAAAAAAAATTTTAAAAAAAAATTAAAAGATGAAATTGCCCTTTATAGCTGTGAGTTTAGGCCATTTCTTAAGATTTATTTAAGTACTTCATACTCTTATTTGAAACAAAATCCACTTCAGAGTTATATTTGAGAAAGTAAGAGTCTTTGATGCTCTTATTTGAAATAATATCAACTTCAAATCCTTATTTGAAAAAAATGATGACATTTCAAATTTTTATTTGGAATTTTTTCGAAAAACATATTCCTTGGTTAATTCATTTTCCATGAAACGAATATTGGAAAATTCGGAAAATGTTTATGTGGGCGTAGTTGAGATTAAAAAAAAAAGGAACCTGAGAATTGACGAGACGGCGATTCTGAAGAGGAGGGCCAGCGACGGAGAAAAGCCCAACGGGGAGCAAGAAAGTGAAGACACAGCCGATAGCAATGCCGACGGCAATGGCGGCGGCGATTCTTGATTTCCCAAACGAGTGGGAGGAGCCGCCGCTCCGCATCAGAGGCCCGTCTCTTCGACCAGTCATCTCTCTCTCTCTCTCTCTCTCTCTCGACTGAATATCAAAAGCTTCAAAGCTCAGGACGAGAGACGAGTGCAACGAGACCGGGGGGTCGGACGGGAGAGAGACGGGGCGTTTCCCAGTTCAAGAAAATGCACGACTGATTCAACCCAAGTATCACCGACTGGATTCGAAGGGTTTAACGTCTGAATCGTGAGACATGTCTTTGCTTCTTATTCAACTTCCGAGAGCGCGATCGAGCTTGGGTACTTAACGGACGCTTCGGATGCAAGGAAAGTCCAAAAACGGCAGTCGCAGCAAGGAGATGAGGCTCTCAATTGGGCCCAAAATACAAAGAAAGAGAGAAGAAAGGACTGTCCCTCCCCTCAGTATGTCTGTTTCTCTCCTTTGTCTTTTTCTTTATCCGGGCATGTACATAGATAGGAATGAAGGTGCTCTTAGCTCATCATAATTTGTTCCACCACGGCCTAGATGGTTTAATTATTAGATTGATTTACTAATTTTATTTCTTTAAAATTTATCGTCATTTGCTCTAGTTATTTCATACTATATTAAGTAAAGCAAAAAAGAAAAAAGAAAAAGTGAGTCTGATTACGTATAGATTTCCGTTTCTCTTTCTTCTTTTGATATGTTTTTATTTTAGTGAGCTTTCATTCTCCATCTTATTTCCAATTTAATTTCATTAATCTATTCCTTTTGGATAATTTTATCATACTTCGTGGACTACTATCTTTTAATGTTAGTTTTTTTTCCTATTATAACACTAATATAAATCTAATTATTTTGCATTTTGGAAATAAAAAAGAGTCTTATTTTCTACATTTCAAATAAAAATCAAAAACCATGGGACACATTGTTTCAAATCCATTCATGAAAATCCGTACGTGGTATATTTCTTTTTAATCTAAAGTAATTTGCTTCAAAATTAGTTAGTGTTTCTTTTCGTCATAAATTGCACTTTTTAGTGAAATAATAAATTTACTTGTATAAAAGTTACATCTTGATATGATATATGACCATACGTCAAGTAAAATGTGCTTTGATTTACTTTGAAATGGTCATGTATTATGAAAAGAGGTGAATCTCATGTGGTGGCAATATGATATAGTACTAACATCGCATGATGGATAAGAACTATATGACTATTTGTCCTTCACGCGTTTTGGGGTCAGCTCTCTCCTCAACTAGTGATGTGCAGTCATATCATCACAAACATGTGATTCATGCATGTCTATGCACAAAAGTAGAGGAGGTACACAAATAATGGAGGAAGGGGCCACATATATTCATTGGGTTTTGGAAATATTGGAGTGGCTGACACGTCCACATTGTACGAAATGATAAAGATGAACCATAAATTCCAGAAATGAATACAGACATCACGTGGTGGATAAATAATTGAATTCCAAGGACAACAAATAAAAGCAGCATCGACTAGCGTTGGGCTGATATTTCGAGTAGCTAATACGTTCATTAAGTTCAATCGAGCTATTAGATCTGGTGGAGCAAGATTCATGTAGAACTCATCATTATGTCTATACCAAAGTTCAATTTAGTATATATACTACTCTATTTTATAATAATTTCTCATTAAGAACAGTATTTCATGAGTTAGAGGATGCTAGAAAAAATCAGCACATACATAGCTTATCTATATATATATATAATGGAAAAAAATATTTTTATTGGTAATCGCACACTTGTAGAATAAAATGCATAAACTTTTATGTACACATGATATACCCCACTCAAAACTACATTCATTTACACTGATATTCGAACTTATCGTGTTATATTATTACTGTTAGTATCTTTTGGGCTTATGACATGGTCAACAATTTAGAAAAATTTCCAATGTCAACAGGATGATGCTTCCTCTTAAGAATGTCAATGTTCAATTCAGAAGAAGGTATGGCTTTCGCAGCCATCTTAAAGCCGAATGCGACTGGCAAAACGCAACTGCGAAGCCCGATTCCTTCGAAGCTTAAGAAGCGAAAATGAAGAGGAGGCTTTACAAAGCAAAAATCGAAGGAGATGCCACTTCAATAACTGCAACTTGTAGTCGAACACGGAGGAGATTCTTTGGTCGACCATATTGGGGGAGCTACATTCTCTGCGCCACCAACATGAACTCCAACTCTTTTGACTGTAATGTTCTCACGGGTTCAAAATTCACGTGCAGGCCCGATCCTCGGAGAGCATCGACATGTCTATCGGACCTATTGAGCCGCCAAGCCAATCCTTTGACCCAATAATGATCCAAAATAAGTAAGCTCTATTTTGGCCATGGACGAAGCATGCTAGTAGACGAAATAAGGTCAATTTATCTCCTCGGATACCTTATATAATTAGTTCTCATGTTTGTAAGTACACAATGTCAGGAAAAGTGTCAAAAAAGTCCTAAATCTTTTGCCTTTGGCCGATTTAGTCTTAAACCTTTTTAGTGCTGATTCAGTCATAAACATTTTTAAGTTGTGCCAATTCAGTCCTTTCCGATCAATTTTGGCCGGATTTTGCTGACTGGATCTTGGCTGACGTGGCCTAATCGGCGCCGACGTGGACAACTTTTAATAATATTTTAATTTTTAATTTTTAATTTTTAATTTTTGTCTTTTTTCCTCTAGCCGGCCGCCGAGGTCTGTGACCGGCCGTAGGCGATCACGGTGAGGGCGAGCCTTGCCCGACCTCGCCAGATCGAGCCATGGGCGAGCCTCGCCCATGGTCGGTGAGGGCTGGCGAGGCTTGACCTCGCCAGATCCGGCGAGGTCGGCCTCGCCCTCGCCGGCAGTGGCCTCTGGCCGATCACCGGACCTCGGCGACCGGCTGGAGGAAAAAGACAAAAATAAAAAATAAAAAATTAAAAAAATTAAAAAAATTAAAAAATTATTAAAAGTTGTCCACGTCAGCGCCGATTAGGCCACATCAGTCGGTCGGCGTCCAATCAGCAAAATCCGGCCAAAAGAACCGAATTAACACAACTTAAAAAGGTTTAGGACTAAATCGACACCAAAAAAGATTTAGGACTAAATTGGCATAAAGACAAAAGGTTTAGGACTTTTTTAGCACTTTTCCCACACAATGTCGGATCCGGAAACCAAGCCACGAACCCCATATAAATCGGTACAGACATGGCTTTTAAATATAGTTGGTATCGTTACCAATGACAAAGCATGATGATAAGCCAAAAGATGTATTTTATTGAATGCAGAAGCTTAACCATCCATACCAAGCCGCAAGCAGCATACGAATCTAACATATACTTAACTTTTAAATATGTATGCTTTCCTTGGTAATAGCATGCTTGTGGACTAAATTGCATAAGCTTTTATCTATACATAATATACGCCAATCAAAACTACGTTGATTTGTGTTGATATATGAGTGAATTATGTCATATTGTTTCTGTTGGCTAATGAAGTGGTCAATAAATTTGAAAATTTCCATTGTCAACAAAACGATGGTTCTAAGTGAAATAGCGAGGTGGCTTTACAAAGCAGCGATTGAAGAAGATGCAACTTCTTTACTCAATTTGACACCATCTCAACCTTATCATGTTAAGAATGAAACTCAAAAGAATTGACTGGCCACTAGCAAAAGCAACTTAGCGAGTCAGATAATCTAAATGATGTCAGATAATCTAAACGATAGTTTTGTTCTACTCGAAGGCCATTGGATAATGCGATCCATGAAACATCATTGTTTTTGTTCACTTCAGGCATCGAGTGTCACGTTCGGCGACAAGCCAACAATTCAATAGCATTCTCATCAACTAACCATGATATACAATCATTTCTGGGAATCAAATTAGTCTATGATCTGTTGATAAGGATTGATGAGGAATACATGTCAACATCCCATAACTAGTAATGTTCATTGTTCACATATTGGGAATCAAATTAATCTATGATCTGTTGATAAGCTTAATGTGGAATACATGTCAACATCCCATAAACAGTACTATTCACATATTCACACACACACACACACACATACTCACACATGCATGTACTTAAATGGAGGTCACTTCTCAAGAATCAGTAGAGACAAATTGCCATAGACATGCTTCTATAAATTGCTTCTGGGTTTATCCAAATCAAGAAAAAATAGTAAGCTGCTCTGATACATACATATTTGAATCTGTATCCCTTTGTCTTCACCTATTAAGGTCAAATAAATAAATAAACAAGTCGATTAATTTAATCGATTATGAACAATGAAATATTTGTGGTCGCTGAAGGTTGCTGCAAGTTTGTTTCTTTAGAGCAACTTCAATATATAGATCATAATTTGTTAGCGACTATTATGATTCTTTCCACATAAGTGACATAACCTTCTCGTGGACTTCGCAAGTTTTGTTCTCCTATCTATAGTAAATTACCTCGTTGATCCTAATTTCTTTTTGTACATCTTAACAATCTTCCAATTATGGTAATTTTTTTTTTTTTTTTTATAGTTCTCCACTCATCGTAATTATCCCCAAGTGATGGTAATTTTCCTCATTTTCTCATAAAATTCGTGTTCCCATCAATCTTAACTTTCCCCTATACATAGTCAACTACTTCCACGGTAAGTTTCCCTCCCCTGTTCGGTAGCAAATTACTTCGTTCATCATAACTTTCCTTTAACATTCGCTGCTGTCCTCACTATTAGTAATTTACCAGTTAAATATCATTTCATAACTTTTCTTTAAAGGACGTAATTTCCAGTTCGTCTTCGTGACTTTTATAGGTCCTATAGCTTGTACTATTCCATAGAAAATAGTAATCTACCTACGTAAATAGTAAATTTTCTTTTTTTTTGTAATCTACCCTATCGATTATAACTTTCATCTAGCATTCCTAATTGTGCTTTTATATTTGAGATGAGTTCCTTCTTTGCAAGAATTTGGAGGCCTTTCTCCTCCATAAGATCAAGTCTCATGTGCCATAGATCTGGTGTTACCACTTCTCCCGTGTCATGAAAATGGTCCTTGCAGACCTTAGCTCCTGTGTGGTAAAGGGCACAACTCTTTTCGCCTCCTTGCTATAATGGATGATCCCTTGACAAGCTTCGAAGTCCCATCCTTAAACCGACTTTCCAATTCATTGTCTAATTTTCTGGTAGAAATCAAGTTCAACTGAGGGTCCAGAATATGCCTCACATGCTCGAGCATTAGTTTCTTGCCCAAGCTAGTTTGAACGCATACATCACCAATCCCCACAATTTCCGCGACATCGTATTTACACATCTTCACAAAGAA